>NC_056733.1:657900906-658268406 GCF_019279795.1 Protopterus annectens | reverse complement strand
GCTCACATGTTTAGCACTACAGAAGTGAAGAGTGAAGCAGCTTGATTATTTCTGTAGGTGCAAATTAGTAAAAAGGGGCTAGTCTTTCAGTGGATTTATGCTAAGCAGTTGATCTGTCCCCTGACTGATTAGGGGAACTGCCCTAAACTTCTAGGCAGATCAGACACCATGGACTCAGTCCAGTCATTCTAGAGTTGTTTGAACAGTGGACAGTTGTTTTGCAAAATTCCATTAATACTGCCTTTTCTTCACTACTTTTAATGACCAGTAATAAGTACTAAATATTTATGTAATGTGTTTTGGAAGCTTTTTGCACTGTTTTATATGGCAGGGCATTCATTTTTTGGAAGCATTTGTCTTGAATTAATATATATCTCTGTTTATAGTGAAGATGCAGATATGAATGGTCTCAGAATATTTTAAATTGCTATTTTTTTAGAAGATTAGTATACTCTCCTGACTAGTTTTCCTGAATAGATTATAGCATGAGTTTTCAGTTTTTTTTTTTAATGTCAGCTTCCTTTCACTCTCTCTGAGTGAAATTGGTGAAGGAACCATGTACTGTTTACAGATGATTTAATTGAATTTACCTTTTGTAGGCTTTAAATTGTTCGTGTTCTCCGTACACCTTGCTTTGTGCCAGGTCAGAGTTTTGTGAAGAATCTGCATTCTTAAAGAAAGTTTTGTTTTTCTATGTGCAGCTTTTGTCTTTTAATGCTTTAGTACTATACTTAAACTCAAAAGCATATAGTTTCATAGTTTCATAGTTTAGTACTAGGCTATCTGCCCTGGGGCATTTGTAAGCGTAGCCATAGTGATGTGGCTTTCGCCACCCCATAAAATGGTACAAAATGCACAGAATAGATTTAGACTACTGTGCCTCTGTCTAGTAGTGACACAGTGAAGGTCTCCTTATATAATAGAATTAGTTTACTGTGCCCCTGTCTAGTAGTGACATAGATGTGACCCCTGGGGTAAACTTACGATCTCCCATCCACTCATCAAGATTTCTCTTGAAGAGAGTCAGTGAGGGGTTCTGCCTAACATGAACTGGGATCTTGTGCCAGAGCATGGGAAGCCTCTGGGTTATGAATCTATCCCTCCAGCATGTCCTATTCATACTTGTGCTGAGGTTTAAGTCTTTAGCTCTTGTGGTTCTGATGGATTTGGATTTTTTGAGGTGGAGCAGGTCCATCAGTTCCTGATTGGACATGGCCTTGTACGTCAGGCAGAGATTACCTCCGAACAGGCGGTATGCTACTGAATAGAGCTGGAGTTTCTTTAGTCTGGCAGAATAAGACATATGTTGGAGACCCTTGATCCTCTTGGTTCGGTACTTTTGTGGTCTCTCCAGCTGTTGCAAATGCCATGTGAGGTACATACCAAATGGGGCATTGTACTCAATCATGGGTCTGATGAGGGAGGAGTACAGGGGTACAATGACATCCTTGGATCTGGATGTGAATCCCTTCATGATAAGGTGTGCAAGGTAGAATGTTTTTCTAACCACTTTGACAACGTGGGTGTGAAATGAGAGGTCGCTGTCGACTTGGGTCCCTAGGTCTCTGATTACTTTTTCTGTACTCAGTGGGTTGCTGTCTATGTGATAATTTGTGGGTACTTTGTTTTTCCCAAAGGGATGACTATACATTTTTGGCATTTAGTTTAAGGCCATGACTCCGGCACCAGTTGTCCGCTTCTGTGAGGCCTTTTGTAGGATGTATGTGTCCGCTGGTGTATCGACTATGGCGCCTAGTTTGCAGTCATCTGCGAACTTTGTCAGCCACAACCCTCCCATGTTTGCTTTAACATCTGAGAAATAAATGCCGAACAAGAGGGGTCCCAGGACAGATCCCTGTGGGACACCACTTGTGACTGGCTTTGAGTCTGACATTGCTCCAACGATTTTAACTTTATGGGTTCTGTCCTTTAGCCAGTTTGCAACCCATCTAGTGACATAAGGGTTTACATTTAAGCTGTTAAGCTTATCTATGATGCCTGAGTGGGGTATTGTGTCGAAGGCCTTAGCCAAGTCCAGGTAGGCTGTATGGACTGCTTTGCCCTCATCAATGGCTCTAGTGACTGTTTCGAAAAAGTCAACCAGGTTCAAAAGGCAGGATCTGCCCTTTACAAAGCCGAACTGGGTGGGGTCAAGTGTCTGCAGGTCCCCAATATCTCTGTTTATGAGTTCCATAATGATTCTTTCCATAGCTTTGCAGACCAGGCTGGTTAAGCTTATGGGGCGGTAGTTCCCAGGGTCTGTAGAGGTACCCCCTTTGTGGAGTGGGACCACTGTTGCTGTACGCCAGTGTTCAGGTACATATCCTGTAGTAAGACTAAGGTTAAATAGCATTTTTATGTGCGGATTTAGCTCCTCTTGGAGTTCACGTAGCACGCAACCCGGGATACCGTCGGGTCCCATTGATGCTGTGTTTTTAGCTTTGCTGAGGGCGGCTCTCACCTGGACATCTGAGATGACAGGGAGATTACATTCAGCTGGGATAAGTATTTCTTCTTTTGGGGGTGAGGGAGGGGAGAAATTTGCACTGAACCTGTCAGCCAGAATGTTGGCAATATCTGTAGGTTCAGTGTATTTTTTGTTGTTGTGAACTAACTCTGAGCATATCTGAGGGTTTCCGCCCTGGTTTCTAACATAGCTGAAGAAGGCTTTGTGGTTATCTTTAGTGTCCTTAGCGATTTTTCTCTCAAAGTTGGCCTTGGATGTTTTTATGAGAGAACGTAGTTTTCTGCTAGTGTTGATCAGAGATGTCTTCCCTTTATGGGATTTTGCTCTGTCGTGCAGTAGCTTCCTTCTTTTGTTATACAATTTGTTAATGGCTGAGGTCCACCAGACAGGACGCTTGCCTTTGTGGAGAGGGACTTGGATTTATTTGGGATTGCATGATCCATGCATTCTTGGAGATGTCCATAGAAAGCATTTGTGAAGGATTCAGCATTGTGGGATGTGGTATCCACTGGCCCAGTGGGCTTAAAGGATACCATCTCAGTCTTAAGAAGAGTGAAGTCTGCTTTTGAGAAGTTTTTCACTGTGGTCTTTTGTGCTGGGGTGGAGGTGGGATATGTATATCCAGGGTGATTAGTTTGTGGTCAGATCTCACTAGTGAGGGGTATACCTCTGGTGTGGAGCATTTTGTCCCCATGTTTGTGATGATCAGGTCTAGTGTATTATCTCCCCTAGTGGGAGAGGTGACTAGTTGTTCCAGTGCATTTGAATTTATGAATTCCAGGAACCTTTGGGCTAGGGTGTTAGGGCTAGAATAATGTACCCAATCTCTGTTTGGGTAGTTGAAGTCTCCCAGTATGATGGTATTTTGTGATACATTCATATCCTCCAATGTCTTCAGGAAGGCTGAGTGGGGTTCCTGAGATTGGGAGGGTGGTCTGTAACATGCTACCAGTTTATAGCAGTTTTGCCTATGGTTAGTTGCACCTGTATGGTCTCTGATGCTTCATGTGTTGCTACTAACCTGGAGGTGTGGGTGTCCTTGATGAATATGGACACTCCCCCTCCCTTTGTGGTTCGGCCCGGGTTTTGGGGCCTAAAAGCATGATGCGAGGTATAGCCTGGTAGCGCTGGGGTGCTCTCAGGATCCTTGAACCAGGTTTCAGTTACTGCACAGACGTCGATGTTCACCATACTGAGGAGTGCATCGAGTGCCTGCATTTTGAGATTTAGACTTCTGGCATTGAGCAGCATTACCCTTAGTTTTTTTCCATTTTTGTTTTCTAAGGAGGTGGGTTTGTCTTTTGAGCCTTGCCTAAAAAAGGCACTATGGGGGTGGCAAGAGCCTTAGCCAATATCCGGAAGCCCAGTGGTGACATGTGCAAGCCGTCCCTTGCAAAGCAGCGTGGCTTGTCCAACATGTCATCCCAGGCAGACAGACATTGGATCCCCTTAGAATGACACCAGTACTTGAGCCAATTGGTCAGGGTCATACCAGCCTGGGCTACATAATCAGAGAGCTCCTCTATGTCTCTTTTCATTTAGTCCAGGGAGGTACGTCTCGGGTCATTCACGCCAGCATGGACAATGACGGAGTCATATTTGTACTTGCTTTGGAGTGACCTGAGTGTGTGTGTTATGTGGCGGATCCTAGCTCCCGATAGGCAGCTCACAGTCACCCTCTCCTTGTTCAGCCTGGTAAGCGGGACATCAGTGTGTCTGACTATAGAGTCACCTATTACTAGTGTATCAGGCATGGTGTTTGGCCTTAAGGGCTGTGATTGATTGACACACTGATTTATTGAAGTATGTGTTGCATGTGTTTTGTTTTGAGGTGGTGGATTTTTGGATGTCTGCTTTGGGAGCCTCTTTTGTTTTGATAAGTTATTTATTAGAGCCTCCGAGTATGTCTTTGTATTTTTATGTGTTTGGTTTGCAGTTGTGGTAGGTCTATTTGGGACTGGGTTTGTTGTGTGTGTGGTTACCATCTCCTCCTGTCTGGTCATGCCAGCCCTGAGTTGAGAGAGTTCAGCCTCCAGTTTGGCTCTGTAGTTACATCTCTCATATGTATTTGTGTTTGTTGGGAGGAGGAGAGGGTTGTCTGTGTACATGAGACAATTGTAGCATTGTCTCAAGATACCCAGATTGAACTGGAGAGGACACCAGTAATCTACCACTCGACATGCTAGAACAGTATAAGGGAGTGCTGTGCCTTTAAGGGAAGTGGATATTCACAGGGGTGGTAGGTAAATGGAGTGCTTACTTAGTAGAGAAGTTTTGAGAACAAGTGCTAGGCTTATAATATAGCGAGTAGTCTGATTATACTAAGAGTAGAGCTTCCTTAAGGGAAAATTTGAAGAGCAGACTTGGCGGAGCCAGAAGACATTTAACCTTGTTTAACTGGCGCTGCGCTATGCGCACAACCGCACAAAGCCATGCAAACGCGGATTTTAAACAGGGAACTTCAAAAGAGCTAGAAACAGTCCAAAACAACCAATTACTACAGCTCTTGTGCTGAGGTCACTTCCTACAGGGACAGGTAGGCTGCTCAAGGCTCCCCACTTCCACTGGTGAGCAAAGAAACTTCCTTCTATCCAAGTAAGGAAATGGACAACACAGGAACTACACCACAGCCCAGAATACAGCAAAGCCTGTAAACTGGTCTAAACTAGTCGAGGAGAGGCGGGAAAACAAGGATTATTTTTTTTTTATTTTTTTTTTTTTGTTTTTAGATAGAAACACACAGAAAATGCAGAAATAGTAATAAATCAGTTACACAGGCTAGCTAGATATGTAAATCTTTTCTTGATATGTTTTAGTGTTTGGGTTTTTAAGACTGTTGGTTTGCAGTAAAACATACAGCAACATTTAGAGACCTCTGCAGTACATTCAAATTCTCGTAGCTCAGATACTTTGATTTGTGGAACATGCGGATCTCAGATCATAAAACCATCACATGTAAATGTGTAGCATGTACTGTAGCACCCTGACCAACAGAAGACCCAGCAGTGTACCCTGGGATTCCGTTCTTGTGCCACTTCTCTTTGAACTTTACTTCTCAGAGGTCAAAGCAAATGTTAAGAAGTTGTGGCTGACCAAATGGACAAAACACTGTAAACATGTTGCCATCATAAACATCCCAGAGGCCACCAACATCCTTCAGAGTGCCTGCTTCAAGCAAATATCTGTGTCAAAACCATATACTGAATGTCAAAACGTACATAATCATATCACACAACAAACGTGACTTCCCTTATAATTATCACATTAACAACACATCCCTAAAAATTAATCCCATAGTTAGGGAACTGGAAACCTACCTTGAGAATGAAATGTTCTTTGATCACCATGTGTCCAGTGTTGTAAGGAAGTCCCATTTCATTGCACAGCTTATATCTAAAGGTATCATGTCCAGATCCAGGGATGTAATTGTTCCATTGTACTCTGCACTCATTAGCCAATCTTTGACTGTAATGCACTTTTGGTATGCTCCTGTCCAAACAATTGTCAAAACTGGAATGAACACACAATTTTCTCACTGAAAAATTAAGGACCTAAGTTGTAAAAACTATGCAGACTGTCTCATACTGTTGTATCTCTTCTTGGTACCACACAGGCTACTGAGAGGTGACCTTTGCCTTAGTTCAACAGATCCTGTTCTGTAAGACCTATTACACGTTCACAAGTCCAGTGGGATCATAAATACTTGCTGAAGGGATCTCTGTCTCTTTTGCAAAATGAATAGAACTTATTGGAGGAGGTATGTTTGTATCACAGAGAATACCACTTCCTTGCAATTGTCTTCCTCTCCACATAAAATAAAGTGCTTTTCTTAATATGTTCAGATGTAGTTTGGATAGAATGGATGGGTAACCACAAATTTTGCCCACAGTTCAGACACCTTTGTCCCTCATGGATAAGGAAAACGTATGTCCTCATGTATTCTTGTTCTGTCACTCTGTATTAGTTTTAACTCATATTTTCTATACAAATATCCTGGGAATGTAAACCTTTGCTTCTTGAGATCCTCCCAGATCATTAGCCTAGTAAATGCATATGAACCTACAAATCTCTGACCAAAGAATGCCAGACACTAACAGTAACACGAGCACTACTCGTTCCTTGGCTGCAGCAGTCTGTTGTGTGAGACATGTCGATATGCCTTAATGGGATGAAAGCTTGGCTTTTATTCCAGTGTTGTGCAATCTGTATATCCCTCTGGTAAGCACTAGTACATGCGTGCCAGTGGAAGACATGTTTTGCATAGTTTTTCTATGTTGGGATAACTGTTGAATGTTGCCAGCATAGACAAATACCAGTGTGCCACTGTTGTTGTCTTTTAAGTCTTAAAGTCTTCTACCATACATCTGTCAGCCACATATTCTTTTTTTTTACCCCTTTATTAAATTATCACTCGAGACGTAGGCAAATGTACATTAATATAAAAGGAAGCAAACAAGCCATCTTAACATTTTTTCAGTTATGTACGTTATACTTCCCTTATATTCTTTTTTTATAACTATCATTGCTCCATTTCATAAATTGCTGACTTCTTGTCTTCCTTTAAACCTCAGTCCTTCTCCAGAAGGTTATTCTGGAAATATTGTTCCAATAATTTTCATTTATTTCTATGTAATTTGCTCCTTCCCTTTTCTAATGATCCTACTTCCAGTTAGTTTGTTTGTGTTACAGCATTCATTTATTTCAGTACAGTTTGTTTAGACTTTGATTTTCACTGCGGTAGCGTTGTCGCCTCACAGTAAGACGTCCTGTTCGATTCTCAGCTAGAGCGTCTTCTGTGTGGAGACATGTGTGAATGGGCGTACCTTCGTTGAAGGTTATGCGTCAAGGCCGGCAACTTGGCACGTAAAAAATCTACTGCCAATCATTAGCGGACCGAAGTTCCACTGTGGCGACCCCTAACCGGGAAAAGCCGAAAGACACGACAAATAATTGCTTTTTTGGCAGTCACCAGAATTAAACTTAACAAGGCCTTTCTTAGTCTATCCAGTTCAGATCCTGTGTCCCAGCTCAAAAGATTCATTTTCTTATTTACAACCATTTGCTCGTCCAATATTTCTGACAGAGTACTCAGTAGGGACTTTTTAAAATATGCTAACTCATTACACTCCCAAAACATATGTTCCCAGTTACCACTTCCTTCCACATCACACCTCCAACATTTGCAGAATATGTGAGGAAAAATTCTTGAGTCTCCTTGGGGAATAGAAATACGTATGCAAACACTTCCAGCAGAACTCTTCTATCTTCTAGACTTTATTGTGTACATGGGAGCCATACATATGTCCTCCTATTGTTCTCTTGTAAATTGAACCAAGAAAAAGAGAGAAACCTTATGGAAAAACAACAAGGAACCAAAAACTTTCAAGGCAGTGCTAGTGCACATAAACTTAAATGTTCACACATTAAGCACTAATCACATCCAGGAACACTCATTTGAAAAATTAAAGTAACATTAGTTTAACAATAAAATTCTTAATGCAATATAATCCTAATCTAAGCATATACAGAATGCCATGTGTCCTTTTGAATTTTCTATTTAGGTGTGGTGTTATTTTCATTTTAATGTTATGATTATTTGTGTAGGGACAAAGCTGTCATAATTTTATTTATTAAATTGTTCTGTCCACAATATTGTGTGTGTGTACATTCAAGTTTATGTGCACTAGCACAACCTGCTTCACTTTGGGACTGCCTTGAGAGTTTCTGGTCCCCTAGTTAATTGCTTATTCAGTCTTTCTTCCCAGTCTTTTTGAACCTTTTATTTATTCTTAAAATTTTATATGTTGTACTAATTGTCCCTTTTTTAACAGCAGCTTATGTTTATTCAGCTTAAAAGTCTATCAGAGCAGGTCTTTTACTTAGGAT
This sequence comes from Protopterus annectens, assembly GCF_019279795.1. Classification (NCBI taxonomy): domain Eukaryota; kingdom Metazoa; phylum Chordata; order Ceratodontiformes; family Protopteridae; genus Protopterus; species Protopterus annectens. The sequence continues at coordinate 658,260,053 of NC_056733.1, read as the reverse complement.
TCTCCTGTCCCCCTTCTCTTTGCATATATTCTGATATCAATCCCTGGTAGGGAAGGCATTTTCTAGCTTGCAGCCCAAATATTTTCTTGGCCTCACCCAATTCTATTTTTTACTCTCTAGTTATTTGCTTTCAATATCTTGATTTCTTTGCCAGTCTTACCCAGTAAATGTTAGCTCCTGCTTACTTATTCTGTATACCCTACTTGCAGTCATCACTATTAGCAAATTTTCCTTCCCCTTTCTCATGTTGGTTTAGTTCTTAGAATGCTATCTTTTAGTTTGAGTATATTATTATGCATGGCTTTTGTTATTCTCCTTAATGGTCTGCATTTGAAATACTACTCTCTTGAATTTCCCACCACTTCAGCATCCTTTTCCAATTTGAATTATAACTTTCTGAGTATATTATGTAAAAGAGCCTTGACTAAGTAGCACTAAAATATCCCTTCAAATTAGGTCATCCTGAATCACCTTGTTCTATTGGAATGGTCAAACTATCTCACTTAGCCCTTGTCCTCTTCCCTTCCCAGATAAAGTCCTTCAACTCTTTTTTAATTAATTATTGCCCACAACTTCTCCGGTGGTTGATAAAAATATTCCTGACCTGTATATAAAATTAAAGGGACTAAAATCATTTTTTCTGCTTGTACCTTACATATCCATAAACAAGAACTTCCAGTTTCTCAGTTTTTTTTTATTATTTTTTGTTTAGTCTCTTCCCTTGTATCCTTAGCTGGCATAACAGAAGCTATTTTAATCCATATTCCTCAATACATCATATTATCATGTTTCCATAAATATGGATATTGCTGAACCAATTCATGTGTTGGTATGTAATTCATGGCTGTAGCCTTTGTTTTATGTTCATTAATTTTATATTCGGAAACAATTTGAAACTGCCTCAAAATGTCCCACAACACTGATATGTCCTTTTCTGGATTTATCTGGTGTAAAATATCATCTGCAAGTAAAACAATATTTCTTGATTACCACACCAGTTATATCCTTGAATTTCTGAGTCCCTTATTTTTTTTTTTTTACACTGGCTCTAAATGTGAGGCAAATAAAGGGGGAAGAGTATACCCTTACCTTGTTCCTTTGTTCAATGACAAATCAGAAGTGAGCCCTCCCACTTTAATTCTTGCTACTGATTATTCATATATCCACATAATTAACCTTGTTATTGTATCAGGGAATGCAAAAGTCTTCCATTACCCTACTCATAAAATTCTAGCTTACTCTGTCAAATGCTTTCTGTACATCAAGACCCACCAACAGCATTGGTATTTTCTTACATTCTCCTTCCCTCTGGATCACCAGTGTTCTGTTAATATTGCCATATGTTTGTCTTCCGTCCACAAAATACATTGATCCATAGCTATCGATTTTGGCAACACCTTTGCCATTCTTTTAACTAGTGTAGACGTAAGTGTTTAAAGTGAAGTCTTTAAAATTGAAATGGGTCTATGTGAAGCTGGGTCAGATGGTTGTTTGCTGTATTTAGGTATTACAGCCACCTTAGCTTTTTGCTTCCTCTCCTTTTAACATACTGATAAATAAAACCTTCCAGACCTTTAAAACTTCCTTCCCTCATAACTTTCAAAGTTGCCATAGGAATACCATCTGTTCCTGGAGACTTTCCTGTAGATTAATTATACATCCTCATTTTTATCTCAGTTCCTCATAGCTTAACTGCTGATTGTTGAGCATCATCTTCCTCTGACCTTGACAAACTTAAGTCTTCCATAAATATTTCCATTTGTGCCCTTTCTTGATTTCCACATTTTTATGCTTTATACGCATTTTCATAAAATGTCTGAAATATCTGTAGAGGATCTCCCGGTTGTTTTTCTTGTTACAGGCTCCCCAAGTTTGGCGGCAACCTTGTCTACATTTTGTTGGCCAAGTCATTGTGTGAAAAGTTTTTGTGCTCTGGAATTATCAAAAAACAGTTGCTTAACTGCAGTCTTTCTAAACTCGTGTATTTTCCAGATACTCCCTTATTTTCTCTTTAGCACTTGGTGGGTTATGCCTGTTCTTGTTCTGTGAAATTGCCTTTATTCTTGAACGCTTTAAACTTTGTCAGCCTAAGTAATTCCTGTTACTAATTAACCATATCTCTTTTTCTTTTATTTCTACTCTATTTTAAACTCCATTTTCATTTTGTACTACTCATTAGCTATAATTTCCGAAGAAATTTCTATCTTCTCTAATAACTCTCAAATAATTTTTCCTACCCATTCCTGAAATTATTCTCTTTTTTAACATATAGGCGGGAAAGCAGTAGTGTCTCAATTTTACTTCAATAACTCTGCTTTTTTATCTTTGTTTTTAAGGTGCATAATCTGAAGTAGTTATTGGATGTGTGTCAAAGTTTTCAATTGCACATGTTCCTGCAAAATATAATTTCTGTTTAGTCTACAGTTATTGGACCCTGGAAAATATGTACATTTTCTCAAGCATTCATACTACTTGTACCAAATATTTTCATAAATTTCTCCTGAAATCTACTCTCCTTTATTATATTGTCCCTTCTAGGTCCCCCAGATGCATCCTCACTGTTGCAAATCAAGCTCCAATCCATGCCTAGAAGTAATATTCCTTGCTGAAAGCTGATTACTTCTCCCAAAATTTTCTTAACCTCCATAATACCAGTTTTTAGTGAAATATAAGTACATGTCAGCATAATCCTTCTCCCTTGCCAGTAGCTCTATTATTATATATTTTTTCTTCTCTTCTTTCATTATTGGAGCTCCCCTAGCAGGTAGTATAATTATTTCCATTTTCCTTTGCCCCTGATATTCTGCTGAGTATCCACCCCAAAATCCTTTATCAAATTCAGATGTTCATTTGTTTCGAGATGTGGCTCCTATTTGCACTCAGCATTTCATAATATAATTCATTATGCTTACCTTTTCATTTGTACCTGTAAGGCCATCTAGCTTCCAAAATAATATGGATAGTGTAGCCAAAGTATTGTACCCACCTGTTATACATGACAGCTTTTTGAATGTGTATTTCCAACTTTTGTATTTACATGCATGCACTAATGTTTGGAAGGTAGATATTTTTACAGTTGTTTCATGTCATCTCCATTTGAACCTCTGTCACATTTTTCAAGACTTTTTATTTTAATGAAAACATTCAAACAAAAAGCTGAATGCATTTGTAGTACATCCCCATAACCTATTAACTTAGAGCATATACACACAACTATGTGCATCTTCAAAAAATGAAATTTAATCTTCCAGATAGGAACAATTTCCCTAAATCAATAGTTCTCAACCACAAATATTATCTAACCTGCAATTAGTTACCAATGCTAAAGCACAAGTTGCAGCCTGTGCTCCACCTTGCACTGACTGCTGTCTGTTCTTTTTTTATCTCTATTCTCCTCCCAGGTGTTTAAAGCAATTTGTATAAATTCAGAAAACATTAACTTTAAAAAAAAATCAGCACTGGGTATCTTTAAAAGTAAATTATATAATTTTCTATTAAATGCATTGTAGTATTAAGGCTGCTAGGGAAAGTGCTGTTAGTCACTTCTAGTATTTTCAGTCTTTATTTTTTACTGAACTGCTTACCCTTTCAGCTTTAATTATTGCATTTCCCTCTGCAAACAATGCTCAGAACTCTCAGGATTAATTGCTTGCACTTGTTGACTGGTCATATTCATGGAAGCATAGCCAGCAATGAGAAAAAAATTTAACAACTTAACGGATGGAAGCAGGAGTCTTTGTCAGTTTCACGCGGAATAAAACAGAATGTACAACTGTCCTCATCTGCAGACTTCTTCACTCTCACTGAACATTTGCTAAAGGGGAAAAACAAGTTAATATCATTACATATACAAGAAACTTGGCACTTCTTCAGGCATTCATCATTTTATCTTATTTTTCAAGGCTACTTGCTTACAGAAAGCACTTGTTTTTAGATTAAGCCGTGGGCATTAATCCAACCATTCACCAGTGCAGAAATAAAACATTTTAATTCCACATATACTGTTAACCAGTGCACTTTTCCACCCCACCCCATCAACCCAAGCTTGCATCATATAAACTTAAACATGATTTTGTCCAGCATTTCCTCTTTTTATATTATAAAGGTTGTATTTCTTAAAACTAAAAAAGTACTTGTTTACTTTGCTGTATGTGGTAAAGATATTAGTCACTGAAAAGACTCATCCATACCCCCACATTTAAAATACCCCTAATTACATTCTACATAAAACTGCTTTACTGTGTAATACCCAGTTAATATCATGAAATGTTTTATACAAATACTATTTACTTACTACTTAAAACTGCTTTACTATACAACAGCCAGTTAATATCATAAAATGCTTTATACAAATACTATTAAGAACAAAAAAGTATTTTCCCTTTTCCCTTTTAGAGTCATCCTAAATATTAATGACATAGAGTGGGGCTATATGTTTTATAGTCCAGCCACAAATTCAACAAAAGTCCAGACTTAGACACTTTTTCTTGCAAAGCAATATTCCACAAATGCGATTGATGCGTTACAGTGTCACATTTAATTAGTACATTTAGTGTTGCTTGTGTTCTTCCTGTTCATCTCCATCTTATAACACTAGAATTCTGGTCCAAATCCAAGGTACTCCTAATTCTTCTTGTCAACTCATATGCTTTTTTCTGTTTCTCAAGTATTTTCCTTTGGAACATTGAAAAAGGTTTCACTGGCAAAGTCTTTCTATGACCGTTACTGTCAGAAGAATGAAAAGCAGAGTCTCCTCCTGTTTGATGGTCCCACTTTCTGTTGGACACATTTTTGTATTACCTCCTTAACCCACTCTGTATAAAAAATGTATTTGATCCTCCAGGAAAAATATTCTGAAGGCAGCTGGATACAGCTGCTTGAATCTCACACCTGCTTCTTAACATTCCCTGATTACTGCGATAAATTTGCTGATTTTCTGCTTGGTGACTGTGAATAATCATTTTCCACAAACACTCTGGTGTCTCCAGTTTTTAACACTTTTCTCTTCTGCCACAGATTGGTCTTGGCTGTTTTCTCATGGCCAGGTTTGGAATATATACTCAGTGTGCCATTTAAATTAACAAATCCCGTTCTGGACCTCGCAGTTTTAAAGGTATCAAAATTCAAAATATTGACCGTTCAAACTGCCTCCTATTCTTTGCAGGGGTGAGGATTATTGGTTTATCTACTGTGCCTAGGATGTTTAAGAATGCTTGGCACCAGTGTCTGGTTTTTTGAAGGATCAATGGCATTCACATATTCCCACATTTGGAGAGCTGCTTCACTGAGGCATTTTTATAGGAAGAGGTAAACAGGGTCTTTTCCTTTTCTTTGAATCTCTTCCACTGGCATGAGTTCACTCTATAGCTGCAGGTGTTGAGCCTGGCACCCTTACAGAATGTCATTTTTCTAAGCTACCTTTAACAACATACAGAAAACTTTCATTTCTCGAAAGAAGATGGAAACTTATCACACTTTCATCCTTCAGTTAGCAGCTCAGAAGCAGACCCCAGCAGCAGAGTGCCTCAGACTTCTAATACATAGCATTGACCATTTTCACAATACCTCTGCTATAATTTACACGAGAAAGATGCAATGGCATCTGAGGTTTTAGTGGGTTCAGCACTCCCATCCATTAGAGAAAGCAACCCTACCCCTATCTCCCCTGCAGTGACAAACAGAATTGTGGGCCAGTCAGAGCAGCCTTAATATGGGGTTTCTTTTTTATTAATGGAAAACCCCAATCAGACAGCCACAGCAGATTCTTTAGATGTGGTTTGGGCAGCATTCACTCAGAATCTGAGTCCAGGTGTTACAGAATGCTTCACAAAGTAATATAGAAGAGGTGCTAGCCTTGATTCAGGGACTCACAGCCTTTACCTAGATATAAACAGAAGGCATACTACATGTAGTAACAGAAAACATCATAATGATGTGATGTATCAACAAACAGGGGGAGGGTACAAGATCCATCTTACAGATTAACAGTAACAGCCTGTAAACTGGCACTGGAGCACAGAAACTCTCTCAGGACACTGTACATGTCAGAAAAGAAGTATGTGGTGGACCAACTAAAAAGATTGATGACAGACCCTTACAAGTGGCTTTTGGACAAGGATGTCGTCTTTGAACTAGTGCAAAGGTGGGGGGGTGTCTATTAATGGATCCACTTGCATCATGCGATAACATGTAGCCAAGTCAGTTTTGCTAAAGAACCCCTTCAAAAGGAGCATGGACAACAGATACTTTCTCCATATTCTGGACCAGTCTGTTTTTTCTTTACATCCCTTTGATCCCTTTAATCTCCAGGGTGATTAGAAGGTGAAAGGTTTAAAGAATCAGGATGCTTGTGACAGCACCCTTTTGACCCATGCATCACTGGTTCTTCTTCAACTTGGAAATGTACTGCAATAGTCTATCTTCTAACACAGGGAGTCCCTAATACACTCCAGTCCTATCACACTGCAGTTCACTGGATGAATAGCATAGGTACTTGGGGGAACATACTCAACCTTATTACTTATTTATTTATTTATTAATAAATAATGAAAAAATTGCATTCCTTGAATGAAAATAAGGAATCTGTAACACATCTAGCATGGCTGTCTCTGTTAGAATACAGCCCGGTAGCTGTCTTTAGGGATCGCCGTAATTTAAAACAATTCTTTTCATACAGCACAGCTGCAGAGGCTGTGCTTTTCAGCTGTACTGCTCTATGGCAAAGTGCTGCTGCAGTCTTTTGGCTTTGGCGATGTAGCTCGCAGGGAAATGTCTCATGAACTACATGCCAGAACTCCTCTAAAACATATACCCTACTTCATGTCATTAATGTTAGGAAAAATACTCAGGAGAGGGGAAGAGGAGAAAGTTAGTTAATTGTAAGTAAAACATTTTTTCTTAATATTACTATTTTTAATAGTGTATGATTTTCTTTGCATGTTATAAAGTAACATTTTTTTTTCAGTTATTTTTAAGTACAGTGGGGATGCTGATTGTAAATAAGTGCTCCTTTTTTCTTTCTCCCTTCTCCTCTCTTTCTTCTTGTTCAGTTTTAAGAAATATAGGCACTGCGATATAAAAAAATGGTTAAATGAGCATGACATGAGAAAAATAATTGTGCTTTTTCGCATTCTTGCATAGGGGAATGACTTGGGTTAAGGCCATTATCTTAGTCTAGAAACAAATTTTAAGAGAAAGCAAGTAAATGAAAAGAATATTGCATATTATAAGTTTTTTTCCTAGTAAGCAGTTTTGTGTTTGGTTCTTGTGTCTTTATCAGACAATCTGATAAAGAAAAGTGGCTTGGAAAAAAATGTTTTCTGAAAGCATTCAAGTATTTTCCCAGCTGAGAGAACTGTAAAGGTAAGACAAAGCCAGACAGCACTTATTAGAACCACAGGCTGTACCATGCGCCTTAGCATTTATAACCTTTTTTTAGGTTATCTCAAGTCTGTGTGTATGGCTGTCAGTTTGTAACATTTGCTCCTGTTAGGAGGGTAAAACTTCAATATCTGCATAGCTTTGTGTGTTACTATTAACTTAATAGGTTTTAGGGGGTATGGGAGTTATGTTTATATTTTTGTTTGTGTGTTTTCAATAAAACAAAAAGTTCTGTAAGATGTGACATAGGCTGAAATGGAGAGGACAAGAAACAACTCTATAAAAGAGTAACCTGCCAAATGGTACATGCATGTCACACAAAAGCTGGAACTAGGCATTTAATAAAAAAACTGTTGTTCATAAAAGGTGGGAATAATAATTGTTCAGTTATGTGATGCTTTCTGTAATATGTTTAAACATTAATGGTATCACAGATAAATACAAAAAAGAAAGAGTTCTCTATTACAAATGTGGAGTGCAAATAGCTGTGCTACAGGAGACCTACTTAGAAAGAATTGAACATGTGAATTTGATAAATATGGTTATTCAGTGGAATACCTGGGGCTAAGGAAGAGAGGACTACTTGTATTACAAGAGGAGCTCCAGTAGTGATAGAAGAGGTTAAAAAGACAATGTTAGATTAGTAGTACTAAGGGGCTACTGGCAAGGGAGGATGATTATACTGGCATGTAGTTATATTCCACCAAAAACTGCTATAATGGAGCTTAAGAAAATTCTGGGAGAGATAATCAGCTTTCAGCAAGGAGCATTATAGGTGGGGATGATAATTTGATTTGCAACAGTGATGATGTGTCTGGGGGCCCAGAAGGGAAAATATAACAAAGGAGGGTAGATTTTTTAAAGAAATTTATGAAAATATTTGGCATGGAGTATGTGAATTCAGTACTAGTTCATAGTGAATTTATATATTCCGTAAGGTACATAATTTGGGCTAGGCTAGACAGAATTTGCATTTCACAGGAACATGTGCATTTAATTTAAGGTCATGATAAGCACCCAATAACTATTTTAGATCACTCTGCAATAATAACTAAAATAAAAATACAGGGCAATGAAATAAAAATGAGTCACTGGTGCTTTCCCACCTATCTGTTGGAAAGAGAGGAATTTAAGGAATGGGTAGTAGAAATTATTGAGGAACTATTAGAGAGGATAGAAATTTCAACTGAAAATATAGCTAGCAAGTGGGATAAAATTAAAGTGGCATTTAAAAATAGGGTGGAAATAAAAGAAAGGGATATATGGTTAAGAAGTAATGAGAATTATTCGGAAGGACTGACAAATGTTAAAATATTGCAAAATAGGGAGAATCCCACAAAACAAGAGGAGGAACAATTGCAGACTACTAAACAGAAAATAAGGGATTACCTCAATAATATGCATGAGTTTGGAAAGATTGCTGTTAAGCAGCTGTTTTTGATAGTAACTCTAGAGCACAAAAACTTTTAGTACAACAACTCAGGCAACAGAAAGTAAAAAGGGCCGTCACCAAACTTAGGGAGCTATAACAAGAGATCCTGTAGAAGTATTAGAAACATTTTGGAAATTCTATGGAAGTCTGTATAAAGCTGAGCAATATGGAGATCAAGAAAAAGTACAAATGGAAATATTTATGGAAGAATTAAATATGCAGGGGTTAGTGGCAGAGGAGGCTCAATTACTAACAGCTTGGATAGGAGGAGATGAGATAAAGATGATGCTATATAACCAATCTACAGGAATGTCCACAGGAATAGATGGTATTCCTGTGGACGTTTTGAAGCTGGTAGGGGAAAAAAATGATAAAGATGGAAGTTTTTTTTAACGATATTCTAAGATTTTAAAAGAAGTACCAACATCCTGGAAGAAAGTGGCAGTACTTGTAATACCTAAAGAGGGTAAAGCGCCATCAGATCCAGCTTCATACAGGCCCATTTCAACGCTAAGCCATGATTATGGAGTGTTTATATCTATAATAGCTAAAAGAATGGCAAAATTATGCTAAAATTGATAAATATGGATTAATGTGGTTTTGTGGAGGGGAGACAAACATTTGACAACATTAACAGAACACTGATGATCCCTAGGGAAGCAGAATGTAAGAAAATACCACTGCTGTTGGTGGGTCTTGATGCTGTGAGAAAGCATTTGACAGAATAAGGTGGGCCTTTATAAGCAGAGCAATGGAAGCCTTTGTATTCCCTGATCAAATTAAAAGGTGGATTAGGAGGATATATTAAGTCAAAGAAGTCAAAGAAAACATTGTCATTCAGAACTGACAGTAGTGTAGCTGAACATAATTATGATGCTTCATTCTCAATGCAGGGAACAGTTACACATATAGACAGAAAAAAAATAATAAAATATCACAGTAGAAATTGAATTAATTAAAGTTGGACAGCAGTGACCCACACTCATCCCAGAACAGGAGACAAAAAAGACAAGGAACAGTATGAAGGTAGTATTGTCAAAGTAAAATTGAAATTATAGCAGCATATCTATGATTAGACTGAATTACTGCACAGTTTGTATATTGCACTTTACAGTCCATCAGTGTGGTAGGTGCGCTACCTTAGTATTGCACTTGGTTATTGCACATCCATAAAATAAGCCACCTAATAGGTTAGTTATGTAACAGAAGTGGTTGAGAGTTTTGACAGACTCATGGTTTGTTTTTCCCAAGAATTCAACAGTCTAATGGAGAGTGGAAAGAAACTGTTATTTAATGTGGTGGTCTTACTATGCAGGCTTCTGCCTGTTCTGCCTGAGGAGTGGCACGTGTACAGACCATTGGCAATCATCATATGAGGGATCAGAGTTGAAAATTTAAAGTGGGTGGGGATCCTCTCTGATAATTTATTTTTGAGTAGAGGAACCAGGCAGGATTTTTGCTTTAAGCTCCTGGTAACCTACTTTGAGCTTACATTCATAAACTTGCTTGCCATCTCTGTACTCGTATACTTTCTCCATGTTCTCTTGTTCTGACTCACTGTGGTCCTTCCTCCATTCTCTTTTTATAATAAATATTAACTTTATTACATCAGTATAATATGGCAGATTTGCAGAGTTTTTTCTTGGCTTTCCTTTCAGAGCCTGTGGTTACTACATCTGACCCAGATACTGCAGGAGCTCTGCCACAAGGGACAACTCACAAATATTTTCAGTGAGAACTGCTATTCTACAATGTAAGGAAATTTAACTTGAATCTTGCTATGTATTAAATTCAACTAGTCAAATACTTGTCTGCCTGTGCTGGAAATTGGCTTTAACATCACCTTCCAAAACAATAATCCTTGTAGTCTAAGAACCACTTAAGTTGGCCACTGTTCTTTCTCTTGACCAACAGTAGCATTGTCTCCCTAGCTGCCAGGTTCCTGCATTCAGGAAATGAAACAAAACCTTTTTTGCTTTGTACCTGTCTGTTAATTTCTTTGTACTGGCTATAAACTGATTATGATCTGTTATAATTTGAAGCCTGCTACATTCTGCCTCACTACTCTCTGCTTCGGTTTGCTCCCCTACCCTACCCCCAATTCCTATCTACCCCCTCATATACCTTTCACTTGTGACTCTTATTCCCTAAACCTGTCTGCTGTCATACAAATACTCCTGTTTCTTTTTAACTAATTCTAAACTAACATTTAATCTTTTGGTACCATTCTCAGCTACCTTTCTCCCTTTCGTACTATTTTACACTGTATTCATACACAGTCCCATCCCTCCCTAACAGCACCTGTTTTATATTGTATTGCCTACTTTTCCCAAATAAATTCTCGCTTCTTCCTATTCCTATTTTAACTACATCCTCATAATTTAGCCTTTTAAATCGCTCTGTTCTTTACATTCCAGGGAAGATACTAGGACATCTTGTCTTCCTTCATAGAAAATATTTCCTTCCTACCTACCGTCTGTCAGCTTTCAGATTCCACCACCACTAAATATATTTCTGCCCTGCAGCTTCTTTTTCCTTCTTGATCCCGACTTCTCCACTACCTGCCAATTTATAACCTACAGATCCCTTTACTTAATTGTGCTGTTCCTCAGCTTATCCTCTATTCTTCTCCTGCTACTGTGCCATCTATCATCCTCACATAGCAGCTAGCAGGTACGGCAGTCCTCCAGGCCATTACAATGTCAAATATCGGAGCATTTCAGTGACATAAGCAATAAAAGAATTACAAATGCACTTTACAGACACTGCCAACTTCACAGTTCTGCAAATTTTACATTTATACTGATTGATAAAGTCATGGGAAATGGACAGTTTAAAATGGGGTGGCACTCTATTTTGAATTACAAGGAAAGAAAATGAATCATAAAATTAGGGGGACTTTTTGCACCAGGTCTCAATGATGAAATGTAATTTAGTAACTAAAAAATAAATACAGAAAAATATAAATTATTTTATTGTATTTCACTGTGTGGGGAAGTGATGTCACAAGAAATGTTTTGGCATTGATGGTATTTAAATCATTTGGTTATTTCTATTATCACTGATGAAGGCTAGATGCCAAAACTGGTCTGAATTGTGATACAATAAACTTTGGCACTTTATATGTGTCATTGTGATGCTGGCCTTCTTTGCTATACAGTCTGTCATCCTACCATAACTCTGTAACAGCTCTCAGCATCTGTCCAACTCTGTCCCAACCACCTGTTCATACTTCCTCCCTACACTCAACACACATGATACCAAACCTATTTAATGACGACCCTCACCCATACCACTAATATAGACTGATTAACTCCATTTCAACTCAAACCAAAACAAAATTAAGTGGAAGAATGCTGTCCAAAAACCAAGTATCATTAATTCTACAAAATACTAAAATCCTTCTGGGAAGAGACATTCATCCTAATTGTAGTCCCAGCTGTCACAATGAACATCAAGACAATTCTCTTCCACTCACTACTCTAACCGTACAGTTGTCAAGTCTCAACCCCAGCAGTCCAACCTTTGCTATTATAAATGTTAGAAGCATAAGAAATAAAGTTGTTGAACCACATGCCTGGATTACCCAACATAAGCCGGATATTCTCACTGAAACTGAAATTTGTCTTAAACCCAGCATACACTACTCCAGAATTATACTTCCTGGATGTAATGTTATCCATAATGGCAGTATAAAGAAGAAAGGTGGTGATGTTGTTTTAATATTTCCCAACAACTACCTCATTTCCCTTATAACAAACCAATACCAAAATGCAATTTAGCATAGCTTCTTATTACTTTCCTGAAATTAAACTGTTGTAAACAAATATGTATTATTGTTCGTTACACTCTCCTGGTGACGGTGCATTTATACTGGAAAGTATCCTGCATTGGATATCCATAACAATTCCACAAGAAGAAATACTACTAGGTGATATGAATGTCAATTGATTGGACATAGTTTCATGCTAGATATAGGGGAGTTAACTTTATTTGGTTTCACATAACAAATTAGTAGCCCCACACATTATAGCAAGACATCAAATTCCTTATTAAACCGAATCCTATTACCAGACCCCCAGCAAATGTACCACCACAGGTACACAATGTTTGACTGTGATCTTCTCTCAATCTCTACAATGAGACATCTCACATATCCACTTAAACAGCATATTTTTAAAGCAACACACAACCTTTCCAAGTTTAACCCAGAAATGTTCAGTACTACTCTGTCCTCCATTAGCTGGAACTTCCCCAAAATCCTCCCCCTAGATGATGCTGTAAATGAGTTCAGTATGACTTTCCTGAATATCCTAAATACCCTTGCACCTCCTAGAAGGAAGAGACTAAAAGAAAATTATTTCATTTGGGTATCCAAAAAGAATACAGTGCTATTGCAGGACAGAAAAAAGCATGGAAAGAATGGCAAAAATATAAAGCCTCCCAAGTACAGCAAACTACCCGCACGTACGGCAAGTGCGCGGCTCAAGCCAATAGAATCAACCAACAAATAGGAGCCAGCACAAGTCCTGTTTAAAAAATAGGTATATTAAAAAGTACTATAACCAAACAAGCAAGCAGTATTCACAACGAACGACTCCAAACCATCAAATTAAGCAGTTTTATTACACGAACACAGACACTTATATTCCTCTATCATAAACGCCTTAACTATATAATACCATGCGTTTTCGTCATTAAAATTACTTCGTCAGATGACCAGCATATCCTAAAACCTTTAATTTATTCTACAAACAAACCCTAATCAACCAATGAAACTTCACCATTAATTAAAATTCAATTATCTTGTTATGTTACCCATTTGTTTAACAGTTTGTATAAAATACATTTCTTACTAAATATTTTAAATATATTAAATATAAATGTAGTAAAACATCATTTGTTAAAATACCACAAAAATTCATTCATTTCTGTATTAATAAATTTATACATAGGAAAAAATAAATACATATATCTCCTTCACATCTATTTAATGTTATTAAATAAGCAGTGCCCTCTCCTGGCCACTCATTTAATTGCATTCATAATTTGGCAGATCTCAATTTTAGTAAAGGTATTATGGAAATACAATCATTCAAACCAGGGGGTTTATCAGCTTCTAAAGTGATCTGCCACCAAAGTTCTCTAAATTCAATTTTTTCTTCCCATAACCCCCCCCCCCTCTAATATCACATTTTACCTGTTCCAAAACTAAAAACTTGTATTTATAGTTGGGACAAACTTTGGTATGCTTGAATAAGGCATTACTTTCTTTTCCTACTGAAATTTCATAAACATGTTCATAAATCCTTCTTTTTAATTTCCTTTCAGTCTTTCCTATGTAGAAGGATCCACATTTTTCACAAATAGCTAGGTATATTATACCTTTAGATTCACAGTTATAGTATTCCCCACTATTTACATATCTTCCTCTACTTTCTAAAAATATTCTATCAGTATTTATAATGTACATACATTGGGTGCAATGCCCACATTTGTATGTACCCATTTTATTTTTCTTTCTATCTATCTTATACATATTATTATTCTCTATTATAGATCTTATATTTTGTGAATTCTTAAAGGTTACTTTCTTAGGTATATTAACTAGATTTTATATATCAGTTAAAGCCACAAATTTTCCCCATTCTTTTAAAAATATATTTCTAACTACATTATTCAATCCATTATATTCTAGTACCAATGTTTGCTGAAATTCTTCCCCTTCACATTTTTTATTATTCTCTATTTCATTATTAGTATTTTTCTTATTGAATATGGGGCAAAATTTGTCCTGTCTCCCTTTTTCCACTTCCTGTCTTATTTGTGAAATGAATGCTAAAGGATAACTTCTCTCCAAGAACATTTTTTCTAATAGTTCACACTCTATTTTAAAATCTACATCTGAACTTGTCATTCGACTTCCTCGAACAAACTGTCCCTTCACTATGTTTCTTTTGCAGTGAAAGGGGTGGGCACTCTCAGTGTAAATAGGAATTACAAAAAGTAGCCTTTCTAAATATTTTGGTTCTTAATTCATGTCCATCTTTATAAACTTCTAAATCCAAGTATTTCACATTATGTTCAGAGATATTATAAGTAAATTTTAGGAAATTGGCAGTGTTACCTATATATTCCATAAACTCTATAAATTTTTCCTTTCCAGCTACCCAAAAAATGAATATATCATCCAGGAACCTTCTGTATATCTTCCAACAGTTTTTAAATTCAGAGTTAAATATATATTTTTCTTCCCAAAAAGCGAGGAAGTCGAATGACAAGTTCAGATGTATATTTTAAAATAGAGTGTGAACTATTAGAAAAAATGTTCTTGGAGAGAAGTTATCCTTTAGCATTCATTTCACAAATAAGACAGGAAGTGGAAAAAGGGAGACAGGACAAATTTTGCCCCATATTCAATAAGAAAAATACTAATAATGAAATAGAGAATAATGAAAAATGTGAAGGGGAAGAATTTCAGCAAACATTGGTACTAGAATATAATGGATTGAATAACATAGTTAGAAATATATTTTTAAAAGAATGGGGAAAATTTGTGGCTTTAACTGATGTAGAAAATCTAGTTACTATACTTAGAAAGTAGAGGAAGATATGTAAATAGTGGGTAATACTATAACTGTGAATCTAAAGGTATAATATACCTAGCTATTTGTGAAAAATGTGGATCCTTCTACATAGGAAAGACTGAAAGGAAATTAAAAAGAAGGATTTATGAACATGTTTATGAAATTTCAGTAGGAAAAGAAAGTAATGTCTTATTCAAGCATACCAAAGTTTGTCCCAACTATAAATACAAGTTTTTAGTTTTGGAACAGGTAAAATGTGATATTAAAGGGGGGTTATGGGAAGAAAAAATTGAATTTAGAGAACTTTGGTGGCATATCACTTTAGAAGCTGATAAACCCCCTGGTTTGAATGATTGTATTTCCATAATACCTTTATTAAAATTGAGATCTGCCAAATTATGAATGCAATTAAATGAGTGGCCAGGAGAGGGCACTGCTTATTTAATAACATTAAATAGATGTGAATGAGATATATGTATTTATTTTTTCCTATGTATAAATTTACTAATACAGAAATGAATGAATTTTTATGGTATTTTAACAAATGATGTTTTACTATATTTATATTTATATTTAATATATTTAAAATATTTAGTAAGAAATGTATTTTATACAAACTTTTAAACAAATGGGTAACATAACAAGATAATTGAATTTTAATTAATGGTGAAGTTTCGTTATAGTTTCATAGTTTAGTACTAGGCTATCTGCCCTGGGGCATTTGTAAGCCTAGCCATAGTGATGTGGCTTTCGCCCCCCCCATGAAATGGTAAAAAATGCACAGAATAGATTTAGAATACTGTGCCTCTGTCTAGTAGTGACACATTGAAGGTCTCCTTATATAATAGAATTAGTTTACTGTGCCCCTGTCTAGTAGTGACACAGATGTGACCCCTGGGGTAAACTTACGATCTCCCATCCACTCATCAAGATTTCTCTTGAAGAGAGTCAGTGAGGGGCTCTGCCTAACATGAACTGGGATCTTGTTCCAGAGCATGGGAAGCCTCTGGGTTATGAATCTATCCCTCCAGCATGTCCTATTCGTACTTGTGCCGAGGTTTAAGTCTTTAGCTCTCGTGGTCCTGATGGATTTGGATTTTTTGAGGTGGAGCATGTCCATCAGTTCCTGATTGGACATGGCCTTGTACGTCAGGCAGAGATCACCTCTGAGCAGGCGGTATGCTACTGAATAGAGCTGGAGTTTCTTTAGTCTGGCAGAATAAGACATATGTTGGAGACCCTTGATCCTCTTGGTGAGGTACTTTTGTGGTCTCTCCAGCTGTTGCAAATGCCGGGTGAGGTACGTACCAAATGAGGCATTGTACTCAATCATGGGTCTGATGAGGGAGGAGTATAGGGGTACAATGACATCCTTGGATCTGGATGTGAATCCCTTCATGATAAGGTGTGCAAGATAGAATGTTTTTCTAACCACTTTGGCAACGTGGGAGTCAAATGAGAGGTCGCAGTCGACTTGGGTCCCTAGGTCTCTTATTACTTTTTCCGTACTCAGTGGGTTGCTGTCTATGTGATAATTTGTGGGTACTTTGTTTTTCCCAAAGGGGATGACTATACATTTTTTGGCATTTAGTTTAAGGCCATGACTCCGGCACCAGTTGTCCGTTTCTGTGAGGCCTTTTTGTAGGATGTATGTGTCCGCTGGTGTATCGACTATGGCGCCTAGTTTGCAGTCATCTGCGAACTTTGTGAGCTACAACCCTCCCATGTTTGCTTTAACATCTGAGAAATAATTGGTTGATTAGAGTTTGTTTGTAGTATAAATTAAAGGTTTTAGGATATGCTGGTCATCTGATGAAGTCATTTTAATGACGAAAACGCATGGGATTGTATAGTTAAGGCGTTTATGATAGAGGAATGTGTCTTTGTGTTCGTGTAATAAAACTGCTTAATTTGATGGTTTGGAGTCGTTCATCATGAATACTGCTTGCTTGTTTGGTTATAGTCATTTTTTGGGCAGTATTATCCATTTTTCGTTATTTCTATATTAAAAAGTACACATGATATACATTATAATGACAAACTGCATGAACATGAAAACAAACTGCACAAACAGGTTTCGGCTAACCAGCCTTCCTCAGTGTGACAAAAAAACATTATGTTCTAAAGCAGCCCATTAATATATAAACATATAATTAAGACAGAGACCAATCAAAATGAAACACAGATGATACACTCAAAATTGTTCATTTAAACTGGGAGGAAAAAGCCCACCCAATTTCACAATCCACTTTTTTTCTTTAATATTTAAAACTTGATGTAAACCAGCTAAGTCATTGTTTTTATGCACAATGGAATCAATAATAGTGAATCTAAACAGATCAGTCTGACGGTTCGAAATGTGTTTATATAAAGCACTAGTTTGCTTATGTGTCATAATGTCACTCAAGTGTTCACTAATTCTAAGCCTGAAAGGCCTAGAAGTTTGTCCCACATAAAAAGCATGACAAGAGCAGCTAGCTAAATAGATAATCCAAGTTGAGCTGCAATTGCCAAAAAATTCTATATCATAGGCCTTAGGGGTGTTTTTACTAGTGAAACAAGTAGATGTTATATAGTCCTATCTCACCTACATTCTTACTCATGGGTTCGGAGCCGAATATCGGCTCCGACTCTGCCAACTTTTATTTTCTAGCACGAAGTCTGTTATTGGCTGGGCTAAACAGGTATCCCATGTAGCACTGCTCCATAGCCCCAGATCTTGTTTGCCACTCGTGTAGCTAGGACGTGGTCTCGCTTAGCTGTGGCTAAGTACCTCTAAATTTCTAATTTCTCTTTAGAAAATTGTTGATATTCAAACAAAAGCTATTTTCATAGCTATTTCTTCTTGTTTATTGTGTAATATTGTTGAAATATTGTCTGTGTGTGTGAGTTGGTATCCCAACTGTTCCGGTGGGCTAGGCCCGTTTAAATTAGAGGACCTAGTCCTCCTTTTTGTGTAGTATTTTTACTTTGCTCTTATTGGCGTCCTGATTTTTAGTGTGTAGTTTTTTTTCTGATCAAGCTTGTGTGTTGTAAGGTTTTTCAAGAACCATTTTACTTAGAGGTTCTTTGGGTTTTGTGTGTAGTGATAGTTTCCTGCCTTTGCTGTTTTCCGGCTAGGTCATCTCTTTGGTCTTGGTGTTTAGTATTCTTCTTGAGATGTCTAAGGATCAAAAGGAACATAAACCTTCGAGTTTTAAAAAATGTTCCAAATGTAATTATAAGATGTCCATTACGGATGGACATTCCGTATGTGTGTATTGCCTAGGAGCAATTAATTTGCAAGAATCCTGTAGCTTCTGCCACGCCTTCAGTCCGAGGGTGCTACAGGAAAGAAAAAATAAACTTATATTAAAGGGACTCCTAAAACCTTTGTTCGAGGAGTCTTTAGACTCGACTTCTAGTACTCAGTCCAAGTCTAAAGCTTCGAAGGCGAAGAAAAAATCTCCGGCTCCGTCTGTCTCCTCGGAGCCACCGGAGAAAACTTCTAAACTGGACTCTACCTCCTTGGCTCCTTTGTCCGCGGGGCCACAGGAGGTATCTGTTGTGCTGGAATTGACCTCGGCTCCAATTTTATTGGAACCCATTCGGAGCTGGTCTCCCAGTGTCAGGCATGGTTCTCCTGATAGGAGATCCCAATCCCCCTCTCTGTCCTTCAAATCCTCCAGGCTTTCTGATTTGGATGTTGATAGGGTGGTTCAGAGGCTCCTGCAGTTGCCGGTGTTGGCAAAATTATTTTCGGCTCTGACCCAGTCTGCTTCGGAGCCCGTCCCGATGCTTGTGTCAATGGTTCCTCCTCCGTGCACTTCCTTGTCTTCGGAGCCAGAGTGCTCCACTCCGAGTGATGTTCTTGTGCCGGCTCTGATACCCCTCAAAGGTTTATTGGTGCTGACGTTGGCTCCAACCATGTCGGCTCCATCCACAGGTTTTGGTACTCGGGTTTCCGCTGTCAGGCCCGAGGGGATACTTTGGGACATCTGTCGGTTCCGATACCGGTTCCGGTAATGAGGTAATTTATCATCAGTTGAGAGGGACAGCCATGGGGGGCACCTTTTGCCCCTATGTATGCTAATTTATTTATGGCTAAGTTTGAGTTAGAATACATCTACACTAACATATTTTTTCAGCATAATGTTTTACTTTACTTTCGTTACATAGATGATTTAATTTTTCTTTGTAATGGAGGTTTTGAATCCATACATAAGTTTATTTCTGATATGAATAATAACAAACATAATATACAATTTGATGGTTTACAGTATGGTAAGAAAGTCAATTATCTAGATATTTCTTTAATAGGAGGTATTAATGACCGTATTTCTACCATGGTATATCGTAAGTTTGTGGATGGCAATCAATATTTGTATGGCACAAGTTGCCACCCTCCTCATACTTTGAGGTCCTTGCCATATGGAGAGATAGTTAGACTATCTAGATTATGTAGTGATGAAGTTGATTTAGAAAATAACATTTATGATTCTATCAACATGTTTCTACAAAGAGGTTACAGTATCGAATTGATTAAATAATCTATTAATAAATTATTAATAGCCATTACTAATAATACTGAGAATTTTTTTCCAATTAATAGAATTTTTAAGGAGACTATATTTCCAGATAAAAGAATAAATATATACCTACAAAACTGTAATAAAGAAAAACAAGATATCTATTTTGTGACTACTTTTAATTTATTAAGTGAAAAAATTTGGAACTATATTAAGTATTATTGGAAATTTTTGTTACAAGATCAATTTATGTGTAAATTTATTCCTATTGTTCCGAAGGTTGCATATAAAAGGGGACAGAATTTAGGAGATAAATTAATTAAAGCTTATTATGTTCATCCTAAGAATCAATTAACTCATTCATTATGTACTTACGGAACTACTCCTTGTGGTTCCTGTAATATATGTTCGTGCATTAAATTATATTTTGCTAAAATAAATGGAATTAGGTTTATACCAAATAATCAATTTACATGTCAAACTTCTGGAGTTATTTATTGTCTCAGGTGCCCTTGCAACCTTTTTTATGTGGGAGAAACAAAAAAGAAATTTTAAAATTAGAATGCAGGAGCATGTTCGTGATATCAAAAGGGGAGCAATGGAAAGTCCAGTAGCTTCACATTTTATAGAACAACATAATAGTAACGTGAATGTTTTGGAGTGTACTATTTTAGAAAAAGTTTTTATTAGAAAAGGAGATGATAGATTGTTGAAAAATATCTTATTATTTAAAGAAACTATTTTCATATTGAAATATAACACATTATCACCCAGTGGTCTTAATAAAGAAGTCAACTGGAGATGTTTATTGTAATATATACTGTTTTTTCATGTTATATATATATTTATTGTTTTTTTATGTATTGTTGCTTTAAAATTTTTTTTTTACTCAAATTGATTTATTAATTGAGTAATTAACTGTTATTATCCAATTTTGGTTGGTATAAAAGGGAGTTTGTATTTATTATTTTTTGTGTGCTCTAGGAAGGCTGCTGTGGCCGAGGCGCTAAGACATATTAAATTTGTTTCGTGTAGAATTCGTGTTGTTTCTTGTTATTCTTTAGTCCCTCCTGGACTATTGTTGGTCGTTTTTTGGATACTTCGGGACATCTGTCGGTTCCGAGCCTCACCCTCGGCGCATCAGCTCGAGGAACCCTGACCCCGGTCATGGCCTCGGAGGCCAGTCGGTCCTCGGATTCGGGGGGACCTGCCTTCGAGGCCATGAGGAGTGCACCGGCCAGATCTTCAGTTACATCACCAGGATCGGTCCCAGCTAGAGCTTCTGATATCCCCCTATCCATAGATGGCGGCGCCCTAAGGTCTGGGGATACCCCATGAGCGGTCCCCAAATTTCTGAGGGTCCCTCAGAGTCCGTGCCTGAGGAGCCCCCCAGATAGACGTTGTGCAAGAGGAAGCACATAGACTCCAAGGATGAGTCTCTCACTTCTGATACCGACCTCGAGGAGTCAGAGGGGGTCCCCCAAGTCATCCTCCAATGATGTCTCTTTCTCCGACATTCTGGAGATATTGAGACAGAGAGGTGACTGGCCGTCCAAAACCCCGGGCTCAACTCTCCGCCTCCTAAGTGTCTCCACCCTTCGATGAGCTTCTGGATTTAATTTGTCGAAGAGTGTGGGGAAAATCCTGATTCGGTGGAACCTAAGCCCAGAAGGCCCAATAAGTTTCTTTCTGCCCCCCCCACCGGGGAAAGAGTTCCTGTCCAAAGGGGGTAGATGCCATGGTGGTGGCGGTGGCCACACAGCAGGAAGTAGCCGAGTCTTCTTCCTCCGTCCATCCTCCTAACAAGGAGTCCAGGAGCATGGACCGGTACGGGAAGTGTACCCTCTCGTCAGCGACCTTCACCCTGTGGTCGCTGAACTATCTTTGTCATTTTACTCGGCTCCAGAGAGATCTCCTCAAGGAGGTAGGAGATACTCTAGCGGGTAATGTACCTGAGGCATTAGCGCACACTGTTAACACCCAGGTGTCTACCCTCAATTCGATTGTCAACTCGTCCATGAGGCTCATTTCGTATGCAGCCGAGGGGGCAAGTAGGGCAGCTAGTTTGGGGGTAGCCCTCAGGAGGCAAGCCTGGATGCATCTGTGTCATTTCGCAGAGGCCTTCAAGTCTTCCTTCACTGATGCCCGCTTTGATGGGTCCTCACTTTTTAGGACCAAAGTGAAAGACACCCTCACCAGATGTGAGCAAGATGGAAAGACCGTGTCTGCCGTAGGGGTCCATTTTTCCCTTCCCTCTAGGCCTTACCCCAAGGTTCAGAGAGGAGGGAAGATGTGGTTCAAGACATCACAGAAGTTTTCCCTGCCGCACAAGGTGAGTCCCCCTCCAGAGGCAGAGGAGGGGGAGGTTATTCTGGGAGACGCCGCCCTAGAGGCAGAGGAGGCCCCCGCAACTCGGGAGACCGTGATTCCTTTCGCGGTTCCTCTTACCATCGTTCCTGATGCACTCCTGATGCACTGGTTCTCCTTTTTTCGTCAATTTGCGGTGGACAGTCCTTGGATTCTGGAACCACTACCAGACCTACTGACGCACATGTTGGGGCATTTCCATCCCTCCCTGCGGACCCTCAGGTTGACAGCCTGGCTACTCCACTTCCGTCGTTAGTCAGACTTCATCGTTTTTCACCTGAGGTGGTGCACATTTTATCCTCTTCTCATAAGTCTTCCACCAGGAAGATCTCTTCCAGCAAATGGAAGAGATTTTCCATTTGGACTCAGTCCCAAGGACTTGACCCTTACACAGCCCCAATTCCTGTTGTTTTGGGTTTTTTGTCCATGCTCTTTCGGCAGGGTTCTGCTCCTGCTACCATTAAAGTGCAGCTGGCTGCTATTTCTAATTTTCATACCTCCTACGAGCCTTCCCTTATGGCCCACAAACTCTGCAAGGCCATTCTGAAGGACACCTTGTTACTCCGGCCTCCTGTGTGTCAGAACTTATCATGCCCTGGGATCTAAACTTTGTTTTGCAAGCCCTGGCTTCCCCACCTTTTGAACCGGCTGCCTCCTGTGAGTTAAAGTTTCTGTCTTGGAAGACTGCTTTCCTAATAGCCATCACATCAGCCAGACGGGTGTCAGAGATTCAAGCTCTGTCCATCAAACCCCCGTATTTAATCTTCCATAAGGACAGGGTTTCTCTTAGACCTAATCCGTCCTTTCTTCCTAAAGTAACATCTACTGTTAATCTCAATCAGTCTATTGAGCTGCCAGTTTTCTTCCCTCAATTCTCGAACAAAGCAGAGTTTAGATTTCATCAATTGGATGTGCACAGGCAATTACGATTCTACTTACACAGGACAAAACAACTACGAAAAGCTGACCAATTGTTTGTGTCTTTTTCAGAAAGTAGAGCAGGATCCCCTGTTTCCAAGGTTACAATCTCCAGATGGATTTCAAGTTGTATTTCCTTCATTTACTCCTCTGCGGGCAGAAATCTACCATTCCCTGTCAAGGCTCACTCTACTAGGGCTGTTTCTGCGTCAGTAGCTTACCATGCCAGGCTATCTTTGGATGATATTTGTGCTGCAGCCACTTGGGCTTCCCCACACACCTTTATTACTCATTACAAACTGGACGTGGCTTCTAGGGGCCGGGCTTCCTTTGGTTCCACAGTCCTCAGGAGTATCTTCCTTTGAGCCTCCAAGGATAGAGGTGCTGGGGACGCCGTCCCATGAGTAAGAATGTAGGCCAGATAGGACTACATAACATCAAGAAGTTATGTACTCACCATAACGTTCGATGTATGTAGTCCATCTCGCCTCACATTCTTATGTACCCTCCCAACTGCCCCCTTCCTGGAGGATTTGGAAGCTGGAATTGGTGTTTGAGTACCCTTCAGTGTTAGTTGTTTTTTCTTATTCCCCTTGATAGTGTTCAAGTGTAGTGGGTTGTTGTTATGCATGAGGTGTGATTGTGGGTTCGCAGCAAACTAGATCTGTGGCTATGGAGCAGTGCTACATGGGATACCTGTTTAGCCCAGCCAATAAGAGACTTCACGCTAGAAAATAAAAGTTGGCCGAGTCGGCTCCGAACAAAGAACACAAGGATCTACCCCTGCAAAAAGAAAAAGCACATTTGTCATCCAAGATATCAATCAGATGAGCCTCTCCCCCTAAAATGTTCCAGTGTCTAGAAATTATATTCATAAATGATTGAGTATTTTTACCGTAAGTGGTAACTAACCTAATTCGAGAACCCCAAGCAGAAACCCGTTCTTTATATTTTAACAATTCAGTTCTCTGAAGTGACTCCGCATACTGCTTGGCCATATGGATGTCACCAACCCTGTAACCACGGGCTCTGAATCTGGCACAAAGATCCAATTTGAAATGCTCGTGAGTGGCAGTACTGGAGCATATTCTTTTGACCAGAGAAATTGAGACTTTGGGATATTCCTGATAAAATGTTGGGGGTGGAAGCTGGACGCATGAAGAAGAGTGTTATATTGAGGGAATTTGCAGAACATCTGTGTGGCTAATTTATTAGAAGTGGTACGTGTAACCAAGACATCCAAAAATGTAATCTCTTGTTTATGCCAAGTTACCTTGAACTCAATGCCCCAAAGATTTTCATTCAGGTATTCCACAAATTCCTGAAGATACCCAGCGTCAGCCCTCCACACAAGCCAACAGTCATCAAGGTATCATCTCCAAATATCCATTTAGTCAATATAGATATTATGACCCCTATCATAGATAAGTATTTCTTCTATGTAGGCCATGAATAAGTCTGCATATATGGGGGCAAAAGATGCCCCCATAGCCGTGCCCCGAACTTGCCAAACACATTGCTGTTAAAAAAAGAAAACATTCTTATCAAGGACATATTCAGCCAGAAGTATTAAATTCTGGTCTGTATAAATCAGCCCTGTCTAACCAATACTGAAGTGCCATCAGGCCCGCCCAGTGCGGAATATTAGTATACAGGGAGGTGATATCCAAAGTACATAGCAACCAATTGGATTCCAATTGGAGATCCGAAATGATTCCCAAAAACTGTTTTGTATCTTGAATCCATGACCGTATGTGAGACAACAAAGGTTTCAAGTGTTGTGTAAGAAACTCAGAGAGGGGCTCAGTTAGTGAGTCCCTTCCAGAGACATTGGGTCGCCCTGAGGGATGAATCGGGTCCTTGTGGATT
Source organism: Protopterus annectens (assembly GCF_019279795.1). Taxonomy (NCBI): domain Eukaryota; kingdom Metazoa; phylum Chordata; order Ceratodontiformes; family Protopteridae; genus Protopterus; species Protopterus annectens. The sequence continues at coordinate 658,234,992 of NC_056733.1, read as the reverse complement.
TTTGGCAATAAGTAGAGGTACTGTTGTTTGGGATGGTCCACTTTTAAATGGAAATGGGTCTCTCTAGAGATGATGCCCTCTTTGACTGCTTTATCCAAAAAGCTGTCAATTTCAGACTTAAATTTCATGGTGGGATCCAAAGGCATAATCATATAATATTTGCGATCCATTATCTGTTTGAGACCTTCTTGATAATAATCAGTCCAATCGTGGACCACCACCGCACCTCCCTTATCAGCTGTCAAGACAACAATATCATTATTAGACTTAAGTTCTTCTATACAAAGTCGTTCTGCCCTTGTAATATTATCATGTATCACCCCCATCTCTACCAAGATGCATTTGCAAATCCCTGAGAACCTTATTCTGAAAAATCGAGACAACTGGTGGCATGGGGGGCTTGAACGTAGATTTCCGAAAACAGAAACTTTCAACAACATAATCAGAGGCACCCTTGTCCTTAAAAAAACAAACGTAAATTAAGCAAGCAGCAAAAGTTAGTAACATCCTGTGCAAACTCTTGCTCAGATACATTAAAACTCGGCACAAAACTTAAACCTTTATTCAAGATTTTTATTTGTAAGTCAGACAAAACATGGGAGGAAATGTTCTATACATTAGAAGAGCCATTTAGTTCTGGATTATCATCCTCAGAATACCCTCTAAATCTGGATGGACCCTTGTGTTTCCTCCCCCCTCATCTTGACTTAACTTTAAAGGGTGACCCGAGTTGTTAACTGTATTATTCCTCTTGGGAGTGGCTGACCTATCTGTTTGGCTGTCTTCCCCTTTGGTGTTGGACGAAGTGTCCTCACCAGAGGTGAGTAAATCCCTACTTCTTTTCTTAAGAATGGGTTTTATTCTTTTCGATTTCACTGTTTTGGAGTTGGGCGTCAAAAATCTGACATTCTTATGTACCTCAAAAGGTCTCCCTCTGTCACAGTCATCAAGGTCCCTGCTAAACTTTTTGATTTTCCTCTCCTTTAAAGTATTTCCTAATTCCAAAAGGTCCTTACCCAACCGACTCACCCCAGATACATAGCGTGGCAAATCTTGAAATTTAGCTAACCCCTGACCAAGCCTTTCAACTTCACAATACTGTTGTTGTATAGTCCTTTCATAATCTGCCACCAGAGCATTAACAAAACCCATGGAAGACTGTTTCTGAACAATCATCAAGCAAAGTTTGATCACCTTGTGGTACTAAAGGCTGAAGCTTCACCAGAAGTCCTCTAGGGGAAATTTGTTTAAGTTGGTATGCTTTAAAAAGACGAAGATGCCATACATTGCTTCTAAGATGCTTAATATCTTTCATTAATTTAGTAAAGGCCATTTGGCATTTATATACCGGGTCAGTATTGGAGTTCGAGGGACCACCAGATGCATGTTGTGAAGCCAAACCAAATATCCCTAAATCATTGTTGTCAGATGACAAACCTCTGATAATAGAAGCCAGATCCATAACTGCTTAATATAACCAGGGCAACCCGATGCGTGTCACAAAACCTTAACTGATAAAAATGCCCAATAATAAAGAGCTCACTGGCTTTCTCCCGAAAAACACACAAGTGGTTCAAAAAAGTAATCAATATCTAAATTCAATGAGTTGACATCGGTGCTATCAATAGCCTTGAACACGCACATTCAATGTGTTACCACATAACCTGAAAGAGCTATGCACCAATAAAGTCAATCCAAAAAAATTTAAGATAGTATGTGTATATATATAGCCAAACATTTAGAGCCACAAACATAACTGGCCAAAGAAAAATGACACTATAACATCCTAGTTGCCCAAATGCACAAATATGCAAATATTGATAAATAATCCGGCATTCATATATCAGGGTAGTCCGCCGTCATCAATAGTAATAATATTGCTAGAATATTACCATGAATCAATAGTCCCAAGAAATCCAAAATCAATACAGGGCACCAAAATAATCAGATTCGTACCCCATAAATGGTGTATTAAAAAATACAAAAGGTGCTACAAAAAGGGGCCCTCAACCTCACTATAACAGAGTCAGTATCCCATGCACAGTATAATCAATTATGCTGTAGGACCTCATACAAGAATCTAGCCAAAATTTATACCTAAATAAAAAGATTGTCAACATTTAGGACAAACCTAATCTAGAACTCGTTAGCAAACCCCAGTGATACTTGCACAACTGCCAAAATCCACAAGAATAATATTCTTAATTATCACAATATCGTTAGGGTTGCATGTAAAGATAGAACATTATGAAATAAAAATCATAAGTCAAAATTAGTTCACAGTTTGCCAAGAGCTTTGACCACAATCATAAGTATGTAGAAACAAGAGGAATTGCTCAAAAAACATATCAGATTCCCCCAGTAACATACAGATAACCAAACAGTACCAGACCCAACTAGGATATGACCGGCCTGAGTGCAACTCTCACAATCCAAACACCAATAACTGCTGGAATCTGTCGCACACAATATGGAGTAATCCTCCAGATGCGATCCGAAAAATATAAAAGTGGAAAACTCAGTCTCTGTCCTGTATAGATTATATCCCAATGTGGCCAACCTAGCCACCGAAAAGGAAAAAAGACAAACAAGTAGGTTGCCAACGGCGAGTGAAGATGAAACCTCCAAAGTACAGCAAACCACCCACACTTACAGCAAGTGCGCGGCTCAAGCCAATAGAATCAACCAACAAAAAGGAGCAAGTCCTGTTTGAAAATAGGTGTATTAAAAAATAAACGATATACATTGTAATTACAAACTTCATGAACATATACAAAAAAACAAACTGCACAAACTGGTTTAGGCTAACCAGCCTTCCTCAGTGTGACAAAAAACATTATGTTCTATAGCAGCCCATTAATATATAAACTAGTGCTTTATATAAACACATTTCTAACCATCAGACTGATCTGTTTAGATTCACTGTTATTGATTGCATTGTGCATAAAAACAGTGACTTAGCTGGTTTACATCAAGTTTTAAATATTAAAGAAAAAAAGTGGATTGTGAAACTGGGTGGGCTTTTTCCTCCCGGTTTAAATTAACAATTTTGAGTGTTTCATCTGCGTTTCATTTTGATTGGTCTCTGTCTTAATTATATGCTTATATATTAATGGGCTGCTTTAGAACATAATGTTTTTTGTCACACTGAGGAAGGCTGGTTAGCCGAAACCGGTTTGTGCTGTTTGTTTTTTTGTATATGTTCATGCAGTTTGTCATTATAATGTATATCATGTGTATTTTTTAATGCACCTATTTTCAAACAGGACCTGTGCTGGCTCCTTTTTGTTGGTTGAAAAATATAAAGCACCACAATATACTGAAAATTGCAGAATGGTTTGCAGTCATACTCAAAGACAAAAAAAAAAGCTCTAGTATAATAACTTTCAGAATAATCGTAAATGCAACCTTAAAAAATTCTAGACAGCCCTTAAAGAAATCTTGCTTCCTGGTCATAAATTCAACCCTAAACCCTCTCCCCATAACTCATCACTCAAAACCGCAGTAGAATTAATTTCTTATTTCATAAATAGTATAGCATTTTTAACCACAGATTCCCAAACATCTAATACTAACCCTGCCTGGCAGTCCTGTATCACCACATCCACTTTCACCTTCAAACCTGTGCCCACATCCTATATAAAGCTACTCTTGCATAAACGCAAATCATGCTCCACTTCAGCTGATAATATTCCAAGTGACTACCTTAAAATAGAAGCCAATAGCATTGCCTGTCCTGTCTCAATCCTTATAAATAGTTAAATCCAGGAATGCCGTGTTCCCTCTCTGGAAAAAGTCACACATTATCCCTCTGCCCAAATGAGGAACTTCAACAGACAATCCTAACTTTAGACATATGTCAGTCTTATCCCCCATCTCCAAAGTACTTGAAAAATGTGTTCAAAAGTAATTGATAAACTATTTCCTGCAGAATTAATTCCTATCCCCAACCCAACATGGCTTCTGTCCTTCCCATAGTACTAATACTGCACTTCTAACCTTAATAGATACTGTCAATAAAGCTAGAGATAATGGCAAACTAGTCTCCTCCTTATTTCTAGACTTGTCTAAACCCTTTGGCACAGTTTGTCACAGCAAATTTCTACTCCAAATGTCCTTATTAGGTCTGTCTCGGCCCACCCTTCTATGATTCAAAAGTTACGTATCCCTTCGGTATCAGTCAGTGACATGGCACTCCACCCCCTCTCCATACATCCCAGTTACCACTGGTGAGCCACAAGACTGTTCTTGGTCCCCTCGTAACATTCTCACCAACATCCTCCAGTCATCCACACAACAGGCCTCCCTAATACAGTACACAAATGACTCCACACCTGTTTGCACAATTGAATCAGTAGCTGTTTGCTACATCTGAAGGCATGGCACACCTCAAAAAAATTACTCTGGAAGCTTTAATAGCCACTGAAACTTGGCTTTGAAACTCACAGCTCATGCTCAACCCTAAAAAAAAAAAAAAAAAAAAAAAAAAAAAAACTACTGTTTTTTTTCTTCAAAATCCTTCTCTACTGAAAAAATAAACTTTAAAGCCCTCTCTCTTGATAATACAACCATTGACGTAACTTCTAATAGCAAACTAAAACTATTAGGGATGATAATGGATGAGAATCTTAAATTCAACCTACATATACAATTGCTTAAGAAAAACTCATCAAAAACTAAGGATGCTTTATAAAGCCAAAAATGTTCTCACCTATGCAGTTAAAGCTACACTTGCCACTACTTATCTGTTCTCCATACTTCCTTATGGTCCTCCTATCCTTACTAACCTTCAGGCTTCATAAAAATCAAAACTTGAACAATGCTATAACAAAGCTGCTAAATTTGCAGCAAATACCCCTTTCCGAACCCACCACTGTATAGCTGTAAGAAGCCTGAATTGGTTAGACCTACCCCATCAACTAACATACATACACAGCTTCTTACCACCTATAAAATTATCCAGAATCCATCTGCTTGTCCAGCACAAAGTAACATTCTACACAACTCTGATCCCAGTCAGTCATTACGATCCAGTGTCCACAAACCTATCACATCTGCCAGTCATTGTCTGTACTCGTACCATCTTGCTAAGGCCTGGCAATCTTTACCTGTATCCATCAGGTCATTACCCTCCCTCTCGTCCTTCAAAAGCATTCTGAAAGACTGGCTCTGATCTTCTTTGTGTTTCACTGTTGCAGTTCTGACTTGTGGGATTTCCTGCTGTGGAAGCCCTTGGCCTGCTGACTACCAGAGAATATTTTTCCCTCCATCACAGAAGCCGCCCTCTCTGACATCATTACATTTGGGTATAAAGGGAGTCAGCTGGGACCATGACCTCCATTTTTTCTTGCTGTCAGAGCCCGAAGCAGAGTGCTAATCAGTGCGTCTATCAGTCCGTATCAGAGAAATAAGATGTCTACAGCCAAGTACCCCTTTCGGGAACTTTTGATGTCCATTTTGACTGTCAGAGAAAGTTAATAACTGTATTTGCTATGGCAAACAGATACCACACCAGGACTTTCATTCTTTTTGTGTGACTTGTTTGGGGCATGATTACAACAGTCCTGTCAGTTTTGTGCTCACTTTCATAGCAGAACTATCGAGCATAGGGCTGTGATTCTAGCTAAGTATTTCAGTGAGTCATTATGGCATTCGTGTACCATGTCGTCTGCTGGTCAGATGAAGTTGATCTCTCTAGGCAGAAAAAGGAAAAGTGCTACAGATTTAGGACCTCAGATGATGATGTTTGCCATTGGCTAGTCCTCTTAGGCTTGTGATTGTTGAAGAAGATGAGATGCCTTCACAGCTCCCGTCGATTGAGGTGGTGGCACAGGCCTCTGTTGAGACCCATTTGGAGTCTGATATGCTTCTGTGTCCTCTACTTCCTTACAGGCTGAAGGACTTATCTCATTGCTTAGGTCTGAGGCAGTTTGCAGGCTCCAGCTTCCAACAACCACTCTAAAACAGGCAGATGCTCTTTGCATTGTCAGCACATTGCCTTGGCCTACAGCTGGCAGGAGTCAGTTGTTCATCCAGGTACTAGTGCAGAGGTCAGCCTTAGGCCAAAACCCAGGGCCACTTATAAAAAAGCTAGACTCAGCGTATCTCAGCCTAGGCGTATTGGTTCCCACTGTCAGGCCTACCATCAAGACCTAATGAGGCTGGCTGATAATTTGATTTCCTTGGTCAGATCCAGATGCCTTCCTCCCCCTGAAACATCCAGTGGTAAAAGAAAGAGGGATACCCCACCACAGGAATGTTTTGACTCTCTTGACTCAAAGGATGATTTTGACCAAGATGAATCCACCTTTGAGGAGGGTGCATCTGTTGCTTTCTATGGGATTTCTGACTCTGAGGAGAACCTTGCCTCAGCCTCTCCACTTGAGGATATTTTCTATGGGGAAACATTGCATACCCTGAAGGGAGCACTTCAAATGGAAAGCTCAGGACTACACCCAGTTCATGAAGAGTATGAGGGAATTTCTTAATTTCACTGAGCACAAACCCCTTGCTATTCCCCAGTTTTAGAGATAGAAGAGAATGTCTTCCTAGATTCTTTTTTACAACCAGACTCTCTTTCCCCTTCCCCTCAAAAACCTCACAGATTTTACAGGGTTCTAGATTCCTACAAACAGCTTTAGAACCCTATGACAGATCCTGAAGTGGTGACTCCAGACCCTAAGGGAGCAAAAGTTAGCTCTTCCAAAAATCCTTTGCCTACAGACAAAGAAAAGAGAGCCTTAAACAGGTTTCTAAAGAAAGTCTACACCTCTGCTATTGTTGTCATGAGGGCTTTGAATTGCCAGTTACATATGAAGTACAAGGAAACTATTCTTGACCAGATGAAACAAAAACTGATGGGGACTGAAAGAAAAGTCCTTCTCAAAGGAATTAATGGATCTGTGCATCTCCTGCCCTCTCGGTTAAACACTCTGCACTGCTGGTATGATGCCTTGGAAGCCTCCAGCAAGGCAGCAGCCATAGGATCCATCATTAGAATACATGAGTGGCTGAGGGAGCAGTACCTTCCTGTACATGTCATATCCAATCTTCTGGATGCCCCCTTAGACAAAGATTTTTTTGTTGGTCCTAAGACTCCTTAAGAAAATAGAGGATAAGGCCAAGTCCATGCAAACTGTCAAGGGACTTCCTTCAGGTGCAACCTCCTCATTTTACCCAGAAATACCCTACCAAACATTGTTTTGTTCCAGACCCACCAGTCTAAGCATATGCAGAGGAAACCTTGTAGGGAAAGGAGCCAAAGACAGCACCAGCAGCCTCGACAGTGACAAACAGACCCCATTAAGTCTGCAGGATCATGTACCCAGGGACTTAGCAGAGAGCAGTCATGACTCTTGCATGGCACTCCTTCCCACCAAGCTTTGGGGGGGGACTGTCCACTGTTCCACAAAGAACTGGCTTGTCATTACCAGAGGTATAGGAGTGCTAAGCATCATTCAGTGAGGTTACAAATTCAAATTCAAACAACCCATGATTCGCTCGGGCTTCCCAAATATTCCTCTAAGCTAAAAAAACGGAGGACTTGATCCAAACAGAGCTTATGTGTGCTCAAGGCTCTATTGAACCTGTAACAAAATCCTTATAAGGAAAAGGTTTTTACTCCTGACTTTTCCGGGTTCCCAGAAAAGAATGTAACTGGAGGCCAATTCTAGACCTGTCAAGACTCAACCGATTCTTACAAGTCCCAAAATTTAAAATGCTAAGTCTGCAAAAACTACTGCCCATGACTCCCCCAACATATTCATGGTAAACTTAGATGTAAAAGATGCATACTTCCGTATCCCAGTAGAGGAATCAAACAGAAGGTTGTTACACTTCAGAGCAGGTACGAGGCGCTATCCTGTGCTCTACACTTCAGCTTGTCTACTGCACCCAGGGTCTTCACAAAATCCATAGCCCCAGTGATGGCCTTCTGCAGGACAAACGGAATTCAGATTTACCATTACTTAGACAATTGCCTCATTCAGGCAACAAGCCTAGAAAAACGCAAAGCAGACCTGCTTTATACCCACCACTTGATAACCCTAGTGGGGTTTGCTATAAATACACAAAAATCTCAAACAAACTCCACAAACTGGATTGTGTTTCTGAGAGCCTTACTGGACTCTGCTCTTCAGGAGGCTTTCCTCCCTCCGGACAAGGTTGCCTTCCTAACCCTGTACTTCAGAAAAGTTCTTGGTCGTGAAATATATCATAGCCAGAGAGTATATCTCTGGGGCACTGGGATACATGGCCTCTTGCATTCTCATGATTCCCCTGGCAAGACTACATATGAGAAAACTGCAGTGGTTTCTCCAAAATGTGTGCTATCACCATTCACAGTCTTTCACCTTCAGAATAAAACTACTTCCTTGCCTCAGGAAAGAGTTTGCCTAGTGGGTCCAAGCATGCTTCCTCAGTCTGGGCCTTCCCTTCAGGGCCAAACTCTGACAACAGATGCATCAGAAATATCTTGTGGAGCCCACTTCAACAACTTCCAGACTCATGGCAGATGGGACTCCAAGTTCAAAAACAAATGCATCAGCTTAAAAGAACTAATGGCAGTCTAAAAAGGCGTGATTGCCTTCCAAAAGAAATGAATACCTGGAGTCCACTTGTTGAAGACAGACAATACCACAGTTACTGTGGTGCGTAAACATGTGGGGGACACTTGTATCCTGTTTGCTGCCTAGTCATGGACCTTTGAGTTAACTCCCTAGGGTTGCACCTCATGGTACAGTACCTGCCAGGAGAAACCAATCAACTAGTAGATCACCTTAGTAGGTGCCTGTCAGACCCCCATGAGTGGCAACTGCATTGTGAGGTATTTCTTAGCATAGCTGAAAAATGGGGTATGACACAGATAGACCTTTCTTACCAAAAGTGTTGAGAGACAGCCTTACAAGACTATCTGCAAATATATAGAGCTGAGTATATTTTTCTGTATTATTCTGTATTATAGAGCTACATTGTTGCTTAGATATCTGTTGTCTTAGTGTTCTCAAATATACAGAGATCAGTATATTTTTTTGGTTTTATAATTTGCACTCTGATTCCTCACATCTCTGTTGAACCCCCCCCCCATTTTGGTTTCTATTGCTTGAGTGTTGTTAACTCACGGTTCCCTTAATTTGAACTGTTAATAGCAGCAGTCTGCATTTAAAGTGTTGAGAGACAGCCTTACAAGACTATCTGAAAATATATAGAGCTGAGTATATTTTTCTGTATTATAGAGCTAAATTGTTGCTTAGATATCTGTTGTCTTAGTGTTCTGCAAATATACAGAGATCAGTATATATTTTTTTGGTTTTATAATTTGCACTCTGATTCCTCACATCTCTGTTGAAACTTTCTTCCCCACCCCCATTTTGGTTTCTATTGCTTGTGTGTTGTTAACTCAAGGTTCCCTTAATTTGAACTGTTAATAGCAGCAGTCTTCATTTAAAGTGTTGAGAGACAGCCTTACAAGACTATCTGCAAATATATAGAGCTGAGTATATTTTAATGTATTATTCTGTATTATAGAGCTAAATTGTTGCTTAGATATCTGTTGTCTTAGTGTTCTGCAAATATACAGAGATCCATATATATTTTTTTGGTTTTATAATTTGCACTCTGATTCCACACATCTCTGTTGAAACATTCTCATCCCCCCCCCCCTCATTTTGGTTTCTATTGCTTGTGTGTTGTTAACTCAAGGTCCCTTAATTTGAACTGTTAATAGCAGCAGTCTGCATTTAAAATGTTGAGAGCCTTACAAGACTATCTGCAAATATATAGAGCTGAGTATATTTTTCTGTATTATTCTGTATTATAGAGCTAAATTGTTGCTTAGATATCTGTTGTGTTAGTGTTCTGAAATATACAGAGATCAGTATATATTTTTTTGGTTTTATAATTTGCACTCTGATTCCTCACATCTCTGTTGAAACTTTCTTCCCCACCCCCCATTTTGGTTTCTATTGCTTGTGTGGTGTTAACTCATGTTCCCTTAATTTGAACTGTTAATAGCAGCAGTCTGCATTTAAAGTGTTGTGAGACAGCCTTACAAGACTATCTGCAAATATATAGAGCTGAGTATATTTTTCTGTATTATTCTGTATTAAAGAGCTAAATTGTTGCTTAGATGTCTGTTGTCTTAGTGTTCTGCAAATATACAGAGATCAGTATATATTTTTTTGGTTTTATAATTTGCACTCTGATTCCTCACATCTCTGTTGAAACTTTCTTCACCGCTCCTCCCCCCTCATTTTGGTTTCTATTGCTTGTGTGTTGTTAACTCAAGGTTCACTTAATTTGAACTGTTAATAGCAGCAGTCTACATTTAAAGTGTTGAGAGACAGCCTTACAAGACTATCTGCAAATATATAGAGCTGAGTATATTTTTCTGTATTATAGAGCTAAATTGTTGCTTATATATCTGTTGTCTTAGTGTTCTGCAAATATACATAGATCAGTATATATATTTTTGGTTTTATAATTTGCACTCTGATTCCTCACATCTCTGTTGAAACTTTCTTCCCCACCCCCCTCATTTTGGTTTCTGTTGCTTGTGTGTTGTTAACTCAAGGTTCCCTTAATTTGAACTGTTTCATAGTTTCATAGTATGGTACTAGGCTATCTGCCCTAGGGCATTTATAAGCCTAGCCAAAGTGTATGTGGCTTTTGCCACCCCATGTAATGATACAAAAGTGTACAATTTAAATTAAATTTAGTTTACTGTGCCTCTGTCAAGCAATGACACAGAGATGACCCCCGGGGTAAATCTACGATCACCCATCCATTCGTCCAGATTTCTCTTGAAGAGAGTCAGTGAGGGGCTCTGCCTAACATGGACAGGTATCCTGTTCCAGAGTGCGGGAAGCCTCTGGGTTATGAATCTGTCCCTCCAGCATGTCCTATTCATATTTGTGCTGAGGTTTAGATCTTTAGTTCTCGTGGCTCTGATGGATTTGGATTTTTTGAGGTGGAGCATGTCCATTAATTCTGAATTGGACATGGCTTTGTACGTAAGGCACAGATCACCTCTGAGCAGGCGGTATGCTACTGAATAGAGCTGGAGCTTTTTCAGTCTGGCTGCATATGACATATGCTGGAGACCCTTGATCCTCTTGGTAAGGTACTTTTGGGGTCTCTCCAGCTGCTGCAGGTGCCGGGTGAGGTACATACCAAATGGGGCATTGTACTCAATCATAGGCCTGATAAGGGAGGAATATAAGGGTAGAATGACATCCTTTGATCTGGATGTGAATCCCTTCATGATAAGGTGGGCAAGGTAGAAGGTCTTTCTAACCACTTTGGCGACGTGGGTGTCAAATGAGAGGTCACTGTCAACTTGGGTCCCCAGGTCTCTGATTACTTTTTCAGTACTTAATGGATTACCACCTATGTGGTAATTTGTGGGTACTTTGTTTTTCCAAAGGGGATGACCATACATTTTTTGGCATTTAGTTTAAGGCCATGACTCTGGCACCAGTCATCTGTTTCTTTGAGGCCCTTCCGGAGGATGCATGTGTCAGCTGGTGTGTCGACTATGGTTCCTAGTTTGCAGTCGTCTGCGAACTTTGTCAGCCACAGCCCCCCTATGTTTGCCTGCACATCTGAGAAATAAATGCCGAACAAGAGGGGTCCCAAGACAGAGCCCTGTGGGACTACACTTGTGACTGGCTTAGAGTCTGACATAGCTCCAGCTATTCTGACTTTGTGGGTTCTGTCCTTTAGCCAGTTTGCAACCCATCTTGTGACAAACGGGTTTACATTTAAGCTGCTGAGCTTGTCTATGATGCCTGAGTGGAGTGTTGTGTCGAAGGCTTTTGCCAGATCCAGGTAGGCTGTATGAACTGCTTTGCCTTCATCGATGGCTCTAGTGACTGTTTCAAAAAAGTCCACCAGGTTTAAAAGACAGGATCTGCCTTTTACAAAGCCGAACTGGATAGGGTCAATTGTCTGTAGGTCCCCAATGTCTTTGTTTATGAGTTCCATAATGATCCTTTCCATAGCTTTGCAGACCAGGCTGGTCAAGCTTATGGGGCGGTAGTTTCCAGGGTCTGTAGAGGTGCCACCTTTGTGGAGTGGGACCACTGTAGCTGTACGCCAGTGTTCATGGACGTATCCTGTAGCAAGGCTAAGATTAAACAGCGTTCTTATGTGCGGGTTAACTCCTCTAGGGGTTCACATAGCACGCAACCCGGGACACCGTCAGGTCCCATGGATGCTGTATTTTTAGCTTTGCTGAGGGCAGCTCTCACCTGGACATCTGGGATTTCAGGGAGGTTGCATTCAGCTGAGATATTTATTTCATCTTTTGGGGGAGAGGGAGGGGAGAAATTTGCACTGAACCTGTCTGCCAGTATGTTGGCAATATCTGTGGGTTCAGTGTATTTTTTGCCATTATGAACTAACTCTGCGCATATCTGAGGGTTTCCGCCCAAGTTTCTAACATAACTGAAGAAGGCCTTGTGATTATCTTTAGTGTCCTTAGCGATTTTTCTCTCGAAGTTGGCCTTTGATGATTTTATTAGCGAACGTAGTTTTTTACTAGTGCTGATCAGGGATGCCTTCCCTTTATGGGATTTTGCTCTGTCTTGCAGTAGCTTCCTTCTCTTGTTATAAAGTTTGTTTATGGCTGGCGTCCACCAGATAGGATGCCTGCCTTTGGTGGAAAGGGTCTTGATTTTATTTGGGATTGCATGATCCATGCATTCTTGGAGATGCCTGTAGAAAGCATTTGTGAAGGATTCAGCAGTGTGGGATGTGGTTTCCACTGGCCCAGGGGGCTTGAAGGATACTATTTCAGTCCTAAGCAGTGTAAAGTCAGCTTTTGAGAAGTTTCTCACTGTGGTCTTTTGTGCTGGGGGTGGAGGTGGTATATGAATATCTAGGGTTATTAGTTTATGGTCTGATCTCACTAGTGAGGGGGTATACTTCCAGTGTTGAGCCTTTTGTCCCCATGTTTGTGATGATCAGGTCAAGTATATTATTTCCCCTTGTGGGGGAGGTGACTAGTTGTTCCATCGCATTTGAGTTGATGAATTCCAAAAACCTTTGGGCTAGGGTGTTGGGGCTTGAGTAATGCACCCAGTCTATGTTTGGGTAGTTGAAGTCTCCCAATATGATGGTATTTGGTGAGACATTCATATCCTCCAGTGTCTTCAGGAAGGCTGAATTGAGTTCCTGAGATTGCGAGGGGGGTCTGTAGCTTGCTACAAGTTTTATAGCAGTTTTGCCTACGGTTAGTTGCACATGGATGGTCTCCGATGCTTCCTGCGTTGCCACTAACCTGGAGGTGTGGGTGTCTTTAATGAATATGGACACTCCCCCTCCTTTTGTGGTTCAGCCCAGGTTTTGGGGCCAAAATGCATGATACGAGGTATAACCTGGTAGGGCTGGGGTGCTCTCAGGAGCCGTGAACCAGGTTTCAGTTACTGCACAGACATCGATGCTCTCCATACTGAGGAATGCTTCGAGAGCCTGCATCTTGAGATTTAGACTTCTGGCGTTGAGCAGCATTACCCTTAGTTTTTTTTCTTTTATTGTTTTCTAAGGTGGTGGGTTTGTCTTTTGAGCCTTGCCTAAAAAAGGCACTATGGGGGTGGCAAGAGCCTTAGCCAATATCCAGAAGCCCAGTGGTGACAGGTGCAAGCCATCCCTTGCGAAGCAGCGTGGCTTGTCCAGCATGTCATCCCAAGCAGACCGACATTGGATCCCCCTAGAATGACACCAATAACTGAGCCAATTATTAAAGCTGATCATCTTGTCTTTGTATTGTGGCATCATTCTTGGTGAGAACGCACAAAACGAGCCAGCACAAAGGTTTAGGCAAGCAGAAAACTACTTTATTGTGGCATGTTGAAAAACAAAATAAAAAAACAGAAGAACTGCAAACCGGTTTCGGCCAATGTAATGGCCTTCTTCAGTGCAGAAAGAAAAAGTTAAAATCATGCATACTGATGTTCCTTATATACTGAGAGATTTAAAGGGATATGTAACCAAAAAAAGAAAAAACTTTTGTATGGACAATTCTTAAAAAAATGACAAAAATGAATATAATAATATTACATTAATATTGATCACATTGATCCCCAGCAAAATAGGGAAAATAAGCTCAGTTCAGACCCAAAAATACAACAATAGATGTATAGACATATAATATCCACATACAGCTTTATCCACATTCATTTAACCCAGGTTTGAACAAAGCACCCAGTTTTGTGATCCATAATGCTTCCATGTTATTGAGTTTTTCATGCCAGCCTGCCTTGGTCATCCTCGGCAGCTGAATCCTATCAATGATAGTAAATTGAAATTGGGCAGTTTGGTGAATCAAAGTATGCTTGTATAGGGCATTTGTTAATTTTTTAGTTCTGATAGCACTGAGATGCTCACTTATGCGAAATCTTAGTGGACGAGAGGTTTGGCCGACATAAAATGAAGTACATGTACAGGTGGCCAAGTATACCACCCAATCAGAGCTACAATTACCAAAGCTCCTAATGTTGAAAACTCGTGAAGTGTTAGCACTTGAGAATTCCTTCATTTTGCTCATATACCTGCATGCACTGCAGTGACCACAGGGAAAGGAACCAATGAGTGGATCCCCAAACAAAGTCATTTGTGTGGTTGTTGTAGAGTGAAATTTTTTATAATGTGTGAAATGTGAATTCAACGTCCTACCCCTATGGTATGAAAAAGAGCATGTCTCAGGTAATATGTCAGATAAAGACTCATGTGCTCCCAAAATACCCCAATGATTATCAACAATATTTCTAAATGAAGGGGTATTGTTACCATAGGTAACTGTGAATCTGATAGGTTGTGCTTGGGAATGAGTGACCACCTCTTGTTCATGTTTGTACGTTAATAATTGGGACCGTGGCATATGTCTGACCTCCTGGGACCGTGGCATATGTCTGACCTCCTGGATGGTTTTATGAAGTCGACATCTGTTATATCCTCTCTGAATAAATCTATCACAAAGATCTAGTTCACATTCTGCATGAGATTTAGTAGAGGAACAAATAAGTTTCATACGTATAAATTGTGACTTGGGAATGTTGTTGATGATGTGGCGGGGATGACTACTAGAGGCATGTAAAAGAGAATTATACTGTGGAAACTTTCTGTGTACACTCGTCGCCAGAGTGTGATCATGTTGTCTGGTGACCTTGACATCTAAGAAAACAATTTCATGATATTGAGTCTCCAAAGTGAACTTGATACCCCATGCATTATTGTTCAAATATTGAACAAACTCTTTAGCCAAAAGTGTATCTCCCCGCCACACCATCCAACAATCATCCAGGTATCTCCTCCAAATATCTAGTTCTGCCAGAAATTTATTGTTACCAATATCATAGATGTAGATTTTTTCAAAATAACCCATGAATAGGTCAGCATATATCGGGGTAAACGAAGCCCCCATGGCTGTTCCCCTGGTTTGCCAATATATCTGACCATCAAAGAAAAAGACATTTTTAGTTAGTACAAATTCAGTCATATTGATAAGAAAATTATTAAATCCAGTAGAATAGAGCTTGGATTCTTCTAACCAAAAATGCTATTGCTGATAACCCAGCCTGGTGTGGAATGCTAGTATATAAAGAGGCGACATCCAGTGTGCAGAGCCACCAATCCGATTCCAACTGAGTATCATGAAAAATGTTCTTAAGCCTGGACCTGACCATAGACAATAATGGTTTGAGATAATATGTAAGAAAAACAGACAGGGGCTCTGTTAGAGAGCCTCTGCCAGAAACAATAGGTCGGCCCGGAGGACATGTAGGATGTTTATGTATTTTGGGCAACAAATACAAATACTGGGGAATAGGATTGGTGACCTTAAGCTGTTTACATGTGCGTTGGTCTATAATCCCTTCTTCAGTGGCCATATCCAGGAAGGAGTCAATTAGTGATTTGAAATTAGGCGTCGGGTCTATAAAAATATGCATATAAAACCTAGCATCAGATAACTGTTTGTAAGCTTCGGCAATATATATAACCCGATCCATAACCACAATACCACCCCCTTTGTCTGCTGGCAAAATGATGATGTCATGATTGGAACTGAGTTCCTGTAACCCCTTGCGCTCCAAAGGGGTCAAATTATATTTGGTAGGCTGATATCCGGGTGAAAAATGTAGATCTTTGAGCACACACTCCCTGAATATGGCCACATGCTTATCCATAGGTGGTTGGAATGTCGATTTCCCAAAATGAAAACCAGATGAACTTTGAGAGAGATCACAATCTGCAAAAAATATTTTTAGATTAATCAATCGACAAAATTAATTTAATTCATTAACAAAAGTCTGTTCTGAAACAAAAGAGGAAGGCACAAAATTCAAACCCTTGTTAAGAACTTTATTTTGGTCAGAGGATAATTCAAAGGAAGATATATTATGTACATTATCAGTTATTTGACTATCTTCTGTAGTAGCTGTTGCAAACTGTAGGCCCCATCCCCTATGTTTCCTGCCCCCCCCCTCCGTTTCCTATGTCTAAAGGGTCTGCTGAAGGTTTGCGTTTGGCTACTGGGGAACCCCTGGTTGGAAGGGCATTCAGGATCAGTGGCTGAGGATGTATCCTCATCTGTAACACTACTAGTAGAGAAAGTATTTTTCTTCAATATTGATCTCGGCCTCTTTTTCTTGTTTATTCTACTGGATGTATCAAAAAATCTTACATTTCTCTGAACCATGAATGGTTTACCCTTTTCATAATCGGTCAGATCACACTGAAACTTCTGCATTTTCTTTTTAAGTAACTGTGTCTCCAAATTGGCAAGCTCCTTAGCTAATTCCCTAACATGATTAGGATAAACCTCCTCATGTTCAAAAGCTTGAGCTTCCATACAATTGTCGTATACCTCAGTTGTCTGTTGCTCCACCATACGTTCATAGTATGAAACTAATGTATCTACAAGTAACATGGATGCATCATGTTGGGTCTTAGCCCAATCTTTGGTTAGTTGTTCATCAACCAAACTGACTAATGGTTGAGTTCGAATTCTGAGTCCCCGAGGGGTTATATTTTTAAGTTTGTAAGCTTTAAAGAGCTTCAAGCGCCAAACATTGGCTCTTAGGGCCCTCATGTTTTTAGTTATTTTGTGGAACAGATTGCCACATATATACTTGATATCCCCTGCCTGTATATTGGGGTTCCCAGAATCCACAAAGTTTAAGCCAAAAGCTTCCAAATTATCTTTGTCCGCTGCTAGCCCCTGCAATATCCCTCTAAGGTCCATGTTATTGTTCATATAGCAAAAATTAGCAGATCTAAAGGGACAATAACAGAGGATATGTCTTAAATGTCAGAATAAGTAGCCACATCCAAATTGGATAAACGCAAAGAAATTTATATAGGCAAAAATACCCCCAAATGGATAAATATGTTTGAATTCAATCTGTATATTATTATAACAAAAATGCGCAAATACTTTTTATTCAGGGTCACATAGGTTCATACCAAACAATAGAGTGTTAACTCAAGAAAGGCCTAAACAGCTTCGGTACCAGAATATAGCAAGCAACCACTATATTAATTTAAATAACTATTATAAATCACACTAGCAGCCGACATTCGTCTCAGCCGCTAGCCAATAATATAGGTGCCAACTCATGTGTGAACCACCATCAGAACAATGGCCCCTAGTTATCAAAAACAAGTTCCTGCAAACTTTTCTACTAAGCCAATATGCGGTCGACATTCGTCTCTACCACTTTGTTTTAGTTGCCATAAAATGACAAAAGTCAATTATGGATGAAAAAACTAGTTCAACTTAAAACAAACCTAATTGGACTTGAAACAAAAGATGGATGTATTAAAAAAGAAATGGTAGTCATTATAAACAACATGTTACAAGACCCATTGTTGTATTAAAAACTGGTATATGTAGTAAAAAATACAATCAACATGCGTCTCTACCATATATCAATGGAACTGTCGCCAAAGACCAAAATACCATGATAGTTAAAGAAAATGTCAAATTGTGGATGCTGTATAGAGAGGCACCGAAACCGGTTAAATAGAGCCTGGTAATAACGTAAAATTCAAAGATAAATACTTCAGACAAATATAGATGCCATCTATCACTCTCCTATGTCAAGTACAAACCATTTAATCCCGAATAAAAAAATATGCAAAATAGGAAAAATTGTATAAATGTTTATATGTTAGTTCAGAATTCAAACATACCAATAGGAGGTATAGTGCCAAGCGAACCTATAAAGATTCAGAATGAATGTAAATGTGGTATTAAATTCTCTGGAATCAATCTGACAACTGGCTGAAAACAGCCAAGATGTAATCCCTAACTAAAATGTAATTGACACAGTAATGTAATCCTTGTAAACAGCTATATGCTGTAGAATAAATCTAAGCACAATGTGTAAAAAACAGTATACAAATAATGATTACCATAGCACAAAAATTATAACAAAATATTGATAGTAAGCATTATCCCATGCACAACCCCAATCAGTAGAAAACAGATGTACAACCCACAGAAATAGTCATTCATTAAATTCAAGCTCAATGTCCATTTCACTGTTCAAATCACGAACATAAATCCAAATCCAACACCATAATGGTCGATAAGCCTTCGGATGAATAAATTAGATGGTTTCAGTCATTTAGATCGCAAAAAAATGGTGTTTAGTGAAGATAAATAACCAAACACGACATAGAGAAATTCAAAATGGCGTCTGGCGTTGTTTGTATATAAAATACATGCCCCAAAAGGTGAATATAGCTCTAATAAACCCCAAAAAGTCAAGCCTGATGGTCATATCAAGAATAACTGTAAAAATAAGTCACCTATTGAGGCAAACGAAAAACCAGCTTCCCCAAAGAGAATTCAGCATGAATCCGACGAATCCAACGAAATGGCACCATTAGCTAACAGTATTGAAAAAAGATTCACCTTCATTCATTAAATTCAAGCTCAATGTCCATTTCCCTGTTCAAATCATGAACATAAATCCAAATCCAACACCAAAATGGTCAATAAGCCTTCGGATAAATGAATTAGATGGTCCCAGTCATTTAGATCGCAAAAAGTGGTGTTTAGTGAAGATAAGTAACCCAACATGACATAAAGAAATTAAAAATGGCATCTGGCGTCGTTTGTATATAAAATACATGCCCCAAAAGATGAATATAGCTCTAGCTTCTTCGTGAGGGCAAGATGCTGCTCAGGGTCAGGGTCATACCGGCCTGGGCTACATAATCAGAGAGCTCCTCTATGTCTCTTTTCATGTAGTCCAAGGAGGTACGTCTCAGATCATTCACGCCGGCATGGACAATGACGGAGTCATATTTGTACTTGCTTTGGAGTGACCTGAGTGCTTGTGTTATGTGGCGGATCCTAGCTCCCGACAGACAGCTCACTGTTACCCTCTCTTTGTTCAGCTTGGTAAGCGGGACGTCAGTGTGTCTGACTATAGAGTCACCTATTACTAGCAGGCATGGTGTTTCGCCTTAAGGGCTGTGATTGTTTGGCACACTGACTTTGTGTACTGTGTGTTGCTTGTGCAGAGTTTTGAGGTGGTGTTTTCTTGGATGTCTGCTTTGGGAGCTTCTGTTGTCTCAGTAAGTTTTTTATTAGATCCTCCGAGTATGTCTTTGTGTTACTATATGTTTGGTTTGCAGTTTATGTGAGACTGGGTTTGTTGTGTGTGTGGTTACCTTTTCCTCCTGTCTGGTCTTGCTAGTCCTGTGTTGAGAGAGTTCAGCCTCCAGTTTGGCTATATAGTTGCATCTCTCACATGTGTTTGTGTTTGTTGGGAGGAGGAGAGGGTTGTCTGTGTACATGAGACAATTGTAACATTGTCTCAGGATTCCCAAATTAACCAGCTGAACTGGAGAGGATGTTAGTAATATACCACTCAACATGCCAGAATAGTATAAGGGGGTGATGTGTAACTGGGTCAGAGAGAGGACTTTGAAGGGAAGTGGGTATTAGCATGGGTTGTAGGTGGATGTAGTGCTTACATTAGTTTAAGGGTGCTTCACTTAAAAGAAAGGTTTTAGGAGCAAGTGCTAGGCTTATGATAAAGCGAATAGACTGATTTTGTTGAAAGTAGAGCTTTCTTAAGGGAAAAAGTGAAGTGCAGACTTGGCGGAGCCAGGAATAGTTTAAGCCTGTTTGTGTGCATAGTGCAGCGCCAGTTAATCGCGCAAAGCCACACAAACGCGGATTTTAAACAGGGAACTTCAAAAGAGCTGGAAATGGTCCAAAACGACCAATTACTACAAGCTCTTGTGCTGAGGTCACTCCTTCAGGGACAGATAGGCTGCTCAAGGCTCCCCACTCCCACTGGTGAGCAAAGAAACTTCCTTCTATCCAAGTAAGGCAATGGACAACACAGGAACTACACCACAGTCCAGAATACAGCAAAGCCTGTATACTGGTGTAAACTAGTCGAGAAAGGCGGGAAAACAAGGATTTTTTTGGGTTTTTTTTTGTTTTTTTAAGTTAAAAAGTACACAGAAATGCAGGAAAAATAGTAATAAATCACTTACACAGGCTAGCTCACTTTAATGGGTATCCTGAACAGTTAAATTTAACTACAAACTTTCGACCAAATGTAACTTTAAGTGCAGATAATGTACAATGCAAAAAAGAGGTAATAAAGCAGTATAAACTTGTTCAAAGTAAGAAAAAGAAGGTATCTCAGGTAAAAACAGCAAAAAAATACTTAGATCAGGAAAGTAGTCGCTTTTCTCAGTTCTGTGCTGCTAGCACCACTCTGCAGGACCACGAGGTGCTGTTTCTGAGTAGTATAGCCAGAAAAAAATGCTCAGGGGCGGATTTTAAACAGGGAACTTCAAAAGAGCTGGAAATGGTCCAAAACGACCAATTACTACAAGCATTTGTGCTGAGGTCACTCCTTCAGGGAAGTTAATAGCAGCAGTCTGCATTTCAAGTGTTGAGAGACAGCCTTACAAGACTATCTGCAAATATATAGAGCTGAGTATATTTTTCTGTATTATAGAGCTAAATTGTTGCTTAGATATCTGTTGTCTTAGTGTTCTGCAAATATACAGAGATCAGTATATATTTTTTTGGTTTTATAATTTGCACTCTGATTCCTCACATCTCTGTTGAAACTTTCTTCCCCCCCCCCCTCATTTTGGTTTCTATTGCTTGTGTGTTGTTAACTCAAGGTTCCCTTAATTTGAACTGTTAATAGCAGCAGACTGCATTTAAAGTGTTGAGAGACAGCCTTACAAGACTATCTGCAAATATATAGAGCTGAGTATATTTTTCTGTATTATTCTGTATTATAGAGCTAAATTGTTGCTTAGATATCTGTTGTCTTAGTGTTCTGCAAATATACAGAGATCAGTATATATTTTTTGGTTTTATAATTTGCACTCTGATTCCTCACATCTCTGTTGAAACTTTTCCCCACCTCCCCCTCCCTGCTTCTGGTTGTAGTTTAAATTTGGTGGCTTTTGCAGTGCCCGCCCCACTGTAGATTTGATCTAGGACACTCCCCCAGTCCCATCTCTTTACTGCATTCTACCTAATAAACCCCTTTCTGCACTTGCTTTTAGTCCTTTTTAATTTAATTACATTTTTTCAAACTGTGTGTGGACTAATATTGCTACATACTCAAGTGTGCCAGCTTGCACTGCATGTGAATTGTTTTTACTACTGTTTTTGCTACTTTTCTGAAAAAAAAAATTGTAAGCCTGTTTCCTACCTTTCCTGTAATTAGTGTTCCAGATACAGATTTGCTGTATCCAGGACTATTTGTAAGCTTCTGAGCCCCCAAGCCTTTTCTGTGTTGGAGGGAAGCCTTCTAGCTTTTCAGTGGGAGTGGTAAGCACTAGGTAACCTGTCTACCACATAAGGAGTGGTTCTGGCCCAGAATTTGTAGTTATTGGCCATTTGGGCGGTCTTCCAGCTCTCTCATCTTTCTGATTTGAAGGCCTGCATTTGCACTTGTTTCTGTCCTTTAACTCCTGGGCCCATCTCATTTGCTCACTCAAAAAAAAAAAAAAATCTGCTTTTACTGTATTTGTGTTTCTTCCTACTTTATTTTGCTTTTGCGTCATCTTAAAAGTACTCAATTGTATTTATTACTGCTTGGTGTAACTCATTCTAAGCCTTTTAGTTTAAGCACTTGGGCTTCAGACCAGTTGTTTTACATTAGGAAGGTTTGTGGTCTGCACTATGGTAGCAGGACAGGTAGCTTACATCCTTCTAAGTTGGGAACTACTGATTGAGGGCTCAGTGTCTGTTATTCTAAAAGTGTATTAATTCTGTTTTAAGCACTTGGGCTTCAGGCCAGTTATTTTACATTAAAAGGGTTTGTGGTCTGCACTCTTGTGGGAGGAGAGGCTGGACTCTGCCCTTCTAGCTGGGAATTTCTGGTTAAACGCTTATAGTGCCTGCATATCTAAACTGCTTCTTACTGAAATTGGTACACCGTGTTTGCTGTAGCATAGACTAGATCCAGGCCTGCTGAATCTAGCTTTGTTTGTATAACTTGAGCACTAATCCAGGCATTCTTTAAAGTATTCAATTGTATTTATTACTGCATGGTAGTAACTTGATTAAAGTGTAGCTATCATTCTAAGTCTTTTGGATTAAGCACTTGGGCTTCAGACTAGTTGTTTTACATTAGCAAGGTTTGTGGCCTGCACTGTGGTGGCAGGACAGGTAGCTTACATCCTTCTAAGTTGTGAACTGCTGATTGAGGGCTCAGTGTCTGTTATTCTAAAAGTGTATTAGTTCTGGTTTAAGCACTTGGACTTCAGGCCAGTTATTTTACATTAAGAAGGTTCGTGGTCTGCACTCTTGTGGGAGGAGAGGCTGGACTCTGCCCTTCTGAGCAGGGAATTTCTGGTTATAGGCTTGTAGTGCCTGCATATTTGAACTGTTTCTTATTGAAATTGGTACACCTTGTTTGCTGTAGCATAGACTAGATCCAGGCCTGCTGAATCTAGCTTTATTTGTATGCTTGTTGTTTGTTTGCTTGTTATTTCCCTGAAACGCTAATTCCACCTAAAATGCGGCTTTACAGCACTTCTGTGGATCCCTAGTGATATCTGCATTGCTTACTGTACTTATTTCCTTGTTTCACTTGAAAGAAAGTTACTGTTTGTCATTTTTGCATTTAAGTTACCTGTAACACATTGCATTTAAGTTACCTGGCACTTGCTCACTAAAGCAATTATATAAGTCAGCACTAAAATATTTAAAGCACTACACCCTCACAAACTCCCCTTGAGTACCTCGTTCCCCATTGGCCCTTTTTTTTCAATTATAAAGGAATTCCCAGTACTATTCTAGCATGTCCAAAGGTCAGTTCTCAATCTCCTGTCCAGTCCAACTGGTGAATCTGGGAATCTTGAGGCAATGTTACAACTGCCTCATGTACACAGACAACCCTCTCCTCCTCCCAACAAATTCCAACACGTGAGAGATGCAGCCGTATCGCCATACTGGAGGCTAAGCTCTCTCAACTCAATACTGGCAAAACCAGTCAGGAGGAGAAGGAAACCACACTCACTACAATTCCAGTCTCACATAGACCTACCACGACAGCAAACCAAACACATAAACACACAAAAACATACTCGGAGGCTCTAAGTAAAAATTTGCCTAAGCAGCAGAGACCTCCAAAGCAGACACCCAAGCAACCACTACCCCAAAACAAAACACGTGCAACACATAGCTCACAAAGCCAGTGTGCCAAACAGTCACAGCCCTTAAGGCTAAACAACACACCTAATACACTTGTAATAGGTGACTCTATCGTCAGGCACACTGACATCCCGCTCACCAGGCTGAACAAGGAGAAGGTCATAGTGAGCTGCCTGTCTGGCGCTAGGATCTGCCACATAACGCAAGCACTCAGGTCACTCTAAGGCAAGCACAAATATGACTCAGTCATTGTCCATGCTGGTGTGAATGACCTGAGACATACCTCCCTGGACTACATGAAAAGAGACATAGAGGAGCTCTCTGAGCATGTAGCCCAGGCCGGTATGACCCTGACCTTGAGTAGCATCTTACCCTCACCAAGAATGATGCCACAATATGAAGACAAGATGATCAATTTCAAAAATTGGCTTAAGTATTGGTGTCATTCAAAGGGGATCCAATGCCTGTTAGCCTGGGATGACCTGCTCGACAAGCCACGATGCTTCGCTAGGGATGGCTTGTACCTGTCACCCCTGGGATTTCGGATATTGGCAAAGGCACTTGCTACCCCCATAGTGCCTTTTTTAGGCAAGGCTCAAAAGACAAACCCACCTCCATAGGTATCACAAGGGATAAGAAACTAAGAGTAATGCTACTAAACGCCAGAAGTCTAAACCTCAAGACGCACGCACTCGAAACTCTCCTTAGCATGGAGAACATCGATATCTGTACAGTAACAGAAACCTGGTTCAAGGCTCCTGAGAGCACCCCAGCACTACCAGGTTATACCTCATACCTTGCTTTTTGGCCCCAAAACTTGGACCGAACCACAAAAGGAGGGGGGGGTATCAATATTCGTCAAAGATACCCACACCACCAGGTTGGTGGCACAGCACGAAGCATCAGAGACTATCCATGTGCAACTAACAGTGGGTAAAACTATCTTCCAGTTTATAGCCTGCTACAGACCACCCTCCCAAACCCAAGAACCCCACTCTGCCTTCCTGAGACCACTGGAAAATATGAAGGTCTCTCCAAACGCCATTATATTGGGCGACTTCAACTACCCAAACATAGACTGGGAGCATTACTCTAGCTCCAACTCCCTAGCCCAAAGGTTCCTAGAATTTATAAACTAAAATGCTATGGAACAACTTGTTACCACTCCCACAAGAGGGGAAAACATACTGGACCTGATCATCACCAACATGGGGACTCTATGCTCCAGACCAGAAGTGTATCCCTCACTGGTAAGATCAGACCATAAACTAATCTCACTGGATATTCACATCCCGACTCCACCCCTGCCCTGAAAACCACAGTGAAAACCTTCTCTAAAGCAAATTTCACACTCCTCAAAACCGAGGTGGAATCCTTCAAAGCCCCCCGGGCCTGTGGAAAATATGGCCTAGACCGCAGAATCCTTTATAAACGCATTCTATGAACACCTTCAGGAATGCATGGATCATGCAATCCCAAATAAAACCAAGACCCAATCCTCCAAAGGCAGACGTCCTGTCTGGTGGACCCCAGCCATAAACAAACTATACAATAGAAGGACTATACAATAGAAGGAGGAAGCTACTACATGATAGAGCAAAATCCCAAAAAGGGAAGGCATCTCTTTTCAGTATTAGCAAAAAACTATGGGCACTCATAAAAGTCTAAGGCCAGCTTCTAGAGCAAAATTGTACAGGACACTAAGGATAATCACAAGGCTTTCTTTAGTTAGGAACATAGATTGGAATTCCCAGATATGCTCAGAATTAGTCCAAAATGACAAAAAATACACCAAACCCACAGACATTGCCAACATCCTAGCTGACATGTTCAGCGCAAACTCCCCCCCCCCCCACCAAAAGGGCAAATATCTATCCCAGCAGAGTGCTGCCCCCCTGACATCTCAGATGCTCAGGTAAGAGCTGCCCTCTCCAAAGCAAAAAACACAGCATCAATGGGACCAAACGGTGTCCCGGGCTGCGTCCTACATGAACTCCAAGAAGAGCTAAACCCAAACATAAAACTACTGTTCATTCCCAGCCTTACTACAGGATATGTACCCAAAGAGTGGCGTACAGCAACAGTGGTCCCTCTCCACAAAGGTGGTGCCTCAACGGATCCTGGAAACTATCGCCCGATAAGTCTGACTAGCTTGGTCTGCAAAGCTATGGAAAGGATCATCATGGACCTCATAAATAAAGATATTGGGGACCTACAGACACTGGATCCTACCCAGTTTGGCTTTGTTAAGGGCAGATCCTGCCTCTTAAACCTGTTTGATTTCTTTGAAACAGTTACCAAGGCCATTGACGATGGGAAGGTGGTTCACACAGCCTACCTGGACCTCGCAAAAGCCTTCGATACAATACCCCACTCAGGCATTATAGATAAGCTCACCAGCTTAAATATAAACCCCTATATCACTAGATGGGTTGCAAACTGGCTCAAGGACAGAACCCACATGGTTAGAATTGCTGGAGCCAT
Organism: Protopterus annectens; assembly: GCF_019279795.1. Taxonomy (NCBI): domain Eukaryota; kingdom Metazoa; phylum Chordata; order Ceratodontiformes; family Protopteridae; genus Protopterus; species Protopterus annectens. The sequence goes on along the minus strand of NC_056733.1, from coordinate 658,208,852 downwards.
GTCAGACTCCAAACCAGTTACAAGTGGCATCCCACAAGGCTCAGTCCTGGGACCTCTCTTGCTCGGTATATATTTCTCGGAGGTACAGGCCAACATGGAAGGACTGTGGCTGACCAAGTTCACAGATGACTGCAAACTGGGCGCCATAATCGACTCACCAGCCGACACAAGCATCCTCCAAAAGGGCTTCATAGAAACAGACAACTGGTGTCGGAACCATGGCCTCAAGCTAAATGCCAAAAAGTGTATAGTCATCCCCTTTGGTAAAAACAAAGTGCCCACAAATTACCACATAGGTGGTAATCCATTAAGTACAGAAGAAGTAATTAGGGACATGGGGACCTAAGTTGATAGCAATCTCTCATTTGACAACCATGTGGCCAAAGTGGTTAGAAAAACATTTTATATAGCCCACCTAATCATGAAGGGATTCACATCTAGATCAGGGGAGGTCATTGTGCCTCTTTACTCATCCCTCATCAGGCCCATAATTGAGTACAATGCCCCTTTTGGGATGTACCTTACCAGACACCTGCAGTAACTGGAAAGACCCCAAAAGTACCTCACCAAGAGGATCAAAGGGCTCAAACAGATGCCATATGCTGCCCGGTTAAAGAAACTCCAGCTCTACTTAGTGGCATACCACCTGCTCAGAGGCGATCTGTGTCTGATGTATAAAGCCATGTCCAACCCAGAATTAATGGACATGCTGCACCTCAGAAAATCCAAATCCCATCAAGCTACGCACTCGAGAGACTTGAACCTCAGCACTGAAATAAATAGGACATGCTAGAGGGACAGATTCATAACCCAGAGGCTCCCTTCACTCTGGAGTAAAATCCCAGTCCAGGTTAGGCAGAGTCCCTCATTGACTCTCTTCAAGAGGAATCTTGATGAGTGGATGGGAGATCGTAGGTTTACCCCGGGTATCACTTCTGTGTCACTGCTAGACAGAGGCACAGTATACTAACCTCGAAAAAGGGTATAGCAAAATTAATTTAAAATGGGTGGCGAAAGCCAAACACACTCTAGCTAGGCTTATAAATGCCCTAGGGCAGATAGCCTAGTATGAACCTATGAATCTATGAACCAAAGAAAATGCTGCCTTGAAAATGGTTTGCTCCAGGAGCAAAATGAAGTCAGTCTGGAAGACTGATACCATTTCCTTTCTTTGGACAAGCCTATTCCTCCATGCCTTCCACCCAGTACCATTTTTACCGAAGGTATTCTTGCAAATAAGAGAAGAGTGGCCAAGGGTAATTATTATAGTCCCAGGTTGGCCGAGGCAGCACTGTTACCCTCTGTTACTCAGTCCAACCAACAGGGAGCTATATCAGCTGCCTCAGAGAGTGAACCTGCTAATGCAGAACAGGGGCACATTAATACAAACCAATCCGCACACACTCAAATTGACAACTTGGATGATCCCTTGATCCCATGGAAGGGGTCACTCCTTAACAACCAGTTACTGGACATTCTAATAGAAGCCAGGAGACTTGGAAGTCTTACTCTGCCAAATGAGAAAGATTCATTCTTTGGTACCAATGAAAGGGACAAAACCCTCATCAAGCTCAGATCACTTTCATCCTGTCATACTTCCCAGTTTTTTTGAAAAAGGTCTCTTCTACTCTATATAAACCCATGCTTCAGCTATTTCTGCCTCTCTGCTTCTCAACCTTCTCTATTTTCCCATCCTCTCATGAAACAGTTTCTGTGAGGGGTTGCCCACATTAGACCTCCCAGAAAAACTGTTCCGCCCGGTGACCTCACTTTCATTTCAGAGAAGCTCACCCTTCCACCCCTCTATCCTGCGGCTTCCACTGATATAAAACTACTGACCTGGAAGATGCCCTCCTGCTAGCCATTACCTCAGCCAGAAGGGTGTCAGAACTTATTATGTCTGTGGAATCTTTCATAATTTTCCACCCAGACAGGGTGTCTCTCAGGACCAACAGTTCTTTTATGCCCAAGGTGGTGACAGAGACTTCTTTAAACCAGAACATATGCTTGCCTACATTCTTTCTTAACCCTCAAAACAGCAGAGAAAAGAACCTTAATTCTTTGGATGTGCATAATCAACTGCATTATTACTTGGATAGAACTAGAATGTCAGGAAATCGGACCAAACTTTTGTGGCCTTTGCCAGTAGCTCTGAGGGGAGACCAGTTTCTAAACAAATTATTTCCAAATGGATCTGCCACTGTATCTCTTTTTGCTGCAGCCGTCATGTTAAGAAGCCTCCTGGTGCTGTGAGGACACATTCCACTAAGGCTACTGCCATCTCTATTGCCTTTTCACTAAGGACAATTTGGAAGCAGCTACTTGGTCTTCTTTGCATACCATTGCCAAACATTATTTTCTTCCTTTGTGGGGAAGACGAAAGGGGGAAGGGAGTGCTTTGCAAGAGTCATGATTGCTCCCTGCTAGGTCCCTGGGTATGTGATCCTGTAGGCCTGTTGGGATCCAATTGCCACTGTCTAGGCTGCTGACTCTGGCTCTTTTCCAAGTTTAGAGCAGGATTTGCCACTGCCATTTTGCAGGACATCCTTGCTTCTCCTTAATCATCCACCCTTTTTTTCAGCTTTGGGAATCATCTCACAAGTCAAAACTGCAACAGTGAAACACGAATAACATGGTACTGTTGTGTATACTTACCATAAATGTAGATGTTTGAGTGTGAGTTCAGCACCATAATAAACTATATCCCTAAATGTGAACAAATACCTAGTCATATCTTACACCTCCATGCTCTCATTTCTTCACTAAATTCCTTACGTCTATCAATTTCTCTCCTCTGGTTTTCTCTCTGTGCAACTATAAGCCTTCTTTTCTTTCACTTCATGTTGTGATTTCTGTTTGTATTATACTAATTTGCCTTTAATTTCTCTATAAATTGACTAAAATTTTTCTAAATATTAAATTGTCATATATCTTGTGTCAATTCTTAACTAGTGTTTTCATATTTTGTCTAATTTGGTATAACTGTTTTTCTATGATTTTAAAGACTGTAAAATTATTGTTCTTAAAATGTTTTGTAATACTTTGTAGCTTTTCTCCCAGGGCCTGTTCTGAAATTGGGCTCCTACCCACTTGGACTTTCCCCGTAAACAAATGTCAATTAATAAATAAATTCAAATAACAAAAGGCTGGAAAAATAGAAATTTTAACTAGCTATTCAAATGAACTGATAAAACTGCAAAAGCAGAGGCTGAAATGAAGAAAAGGCTGGCTTAGTACTAGACTTCTCAAGAAGAGCAGTTTCAAAAAAAATGGTAGAGTTAAGACAGAGCACACAGAAAATAAAACTGAGATTTTCTATTGTACCAGAGAAACTAGAAGGAATAGAGTTTATTAATTTTAAGAAAGCATATGTAAGCAACTGGTCAGGTATTCCAAAGCAGGATTTGTTAATTAAACGGAACATGAAGTGTGTGCTCCAAACTTGGCCATGTGAAAGCAGCCAGGACCTGTATTAGTAAGGTTGCAGTTGTACCAGAAGAATAAGTTGATCTGACAAACTGAGGCAGAAAGGAAGAGTATTGAAAATTAGAGACTGCAGAGTGTGAAAAATGATTATTCACTGTACACCAGACAGAAGAGAGAAAAATGTATCTGAGCAGTCAGGGAATGGTGAGAGGCTGGTGGGAGAATTAAGCTGCTATATCCAACTGTCTAGAGAATATTTTTCCTGAAGGATCAAATATTTTTTTTGATTCAGAACAGCCCGAAGAAGAAATATAAAAGTTTATCCAACAAAAAGTGAGCCATCAAACAGAAGGGGACTGGTTCTCATTCTTCCGATAATAAAGTTCATAGAGAGACTTTGCCAGTGAAATATTTTTCAATCCTCCAAATGAAAATATTTGAGAAACAAAAAAGCAGAATTGTGGAAGTACCTTGGACTTGAACAGTAGTCTGGTGTTGGGAGACTAAGATGAAAAGGATGAAGACCAACAGTATTCAAGTTAGAGAATAAATGTGAGATTATAACACATCAGTCACATGTTTTGCAAGAAAAGGTGGCTGAGAAAGTTTGGCCTTAGATTGATGTTGTTAAGCTTTTGGGTGGACTGTAAAGCATATACTTCCCTTTATTTCATTGATGTTTTGAAGGACACTAAAAGAGAAAAAGGTAAACTTAAGTATCATCATCACTTTCCACTTTGAATTAAAGGTTTCTGCTTGTGCAGTGTGTAAGGGCTTTAACTGTGTAGCTCTCAAATACCCCTTCAAATCAGGTAATCCCAATCCACTTTGTACTGTTGGAAGAATCAGCTTATCCCACTTGACTCTTGACATCTTCCGCTCCCAAACAAAATCCCTCAGCTCTTTATCTACAACTTCTCCTATGGTTAATAAAAATTGCACCTGACCTGTGTATAACATTAAAGGAACTAAAACATTTTAACTGCTTGTATCTTATATCTATATCTTGTATCAGTATCCATATAAAAGTGCTTCCATTTTCTCAGTTTTTGTGTTATCTTTTCTTTAGTCTCTTCCCACATATTCTTAGCTGCCACACCAGAATCATTTTAATCTATACTCCTAAATACTTCATTTTATCATGTCTCCATAAGTATGGATATTGCTGAACCAGTTTGTGCTTGGGTCTAGCTTCATTAATGTTATATCCCTTAAAGGTTTGAAACTGTGTCAAAATGTTCCACAACACTGTAATGTCCTTTTATGGTTTTATCTGTTATAAAATAATAATGTTGTGAATTTCTGAGTCCCTTATTTTCTTTGCAAATGGTTCTAAATATAATGAAAATAACAAAGGGAAAGGAGGACATCCCTGCCTGGTTCCTCTGCCTAAGCAGAAATCAGAGAGGAACCCACCAACTTTAATTTTCACCTCTGATCTCTTATATATACTTCTAATCAACCTTGTAATTTTATCAGGGAATGCAAATACTTCATTGCCCTGTTCATAGAGTCCCAGCTTACTCTGTCAAATGCTTTCACTGCATCAAGAGCCATCAAAAACAGTGGTGTTTTCTTGCATTCTGCTTCCCTCTGGATCATCAGTGTTCTGTTAATGTTGTTGAGTGTTTGCCTACCCTCCACAAAACAACATTGATCCATATCTGTCAATGTTGGCATCCCTTTTGCCATTCTTTTAGCCATCATACTTACTTTATATTCATGGTTTAGTATTGCAATGGGCCTGTATGAAGCTGGATTGGATGGATCTTAACCCTCTAAGTATTACAGCTACCACTGCTTTCTTCCAGGATGTTGGTACTTTTCCTCCCTTTAAAATACTGTTAAACAAAACCTTCCAGATCTTTAACGTTTTTTTCCATCCTAGCTTCCAAACTTGTACAGGAATACCATCTATTCCTGTGGACTTTCCTGTAAATTGGTTATACATCACCTTTTTATGTTATCTCCTCCTATCCTGTTAGTAATTGAACCTCGTCTACCTCTATTGTTGGCATATTTAATTCTACCATAAACCTTTCCATTTGTACCTTTTCATGATTTCCATATTTCTTTCTTTTATACAGACTTTCATAGAATTTCTAAAATATTTCTAATACTTCTAAAGGCTCTCTTGTTATCTTCCTTGTTATAGGCTCCCTAAGCTTGGCAACAGCCCTTTCTACTTTCTGTTGCCTGAGTTGTGCTAAAAGTTGTTGTGCTTGAGAGCAATCTCATGCATATTATCTAGTTAATTCCTTTTTTTCTGTTTAGCATTCTGCAGTTGTTCCCCTTGTTTTGTGAGATTCACCCTTTTTCGCAGTACTTTAACATTTGTCAGTCCCTCTAAGTAATTCTTGTTCTTAACCATGTCTAAGAAAATCTTTAAAATGAACTCGAAACAAACAACCCAGCAGATGGAAAACAGGAAATCCAAATGGTGTAATACCAAGCACCCGACTCCACGGCAGTTAAATCACTCCTTTATTTCACACAAAAACAGAAAGGATTGCTCAGGAATGATGTACTCTTGTTGATGTATTCAATAAAATTATATATTTCTTTTTCCTGGCCTTTCCATAAGATTAAAATGTCATCCAAGAATCTGAAGTAACTATGCATATATTGATAATATTCAGATGTGAAAACATAATTCTTCTCCCAGAAGAGCATGACAATGTTCGCATAAATGGGAGCGCAAGCCGCTCCCATTGCCACTCCTTCGGTTTGGTGGTAGTATTCTCCTTGAAAATAAATAAAATTATTCCTTAATACCAATTCCATGTTTTCAAGTATTATACGGAATTCTTCAGGTTTAAGTAGGTCTATATCCGTAAGAATCTTTTCAAACCATACTAATCCAATGTCATGGGGTATTACCGTGAAAAGGTCTTTAACATCAATAGTTATAAAGATAATTTCATCATTGTAATTTAACTTATTTACTTTTCTTAGTAAGTCCCATGAGTCAATCAATAAATGTTGATGTTTCAAATGGTAACCCTTTAATTTCACATCAGTATATATGGCTAATGGTTGTGTCTTTGATCCCTGTGCTGACACAATTGGTCTCATAGGGGGATCAGTAACACATTTGTGAATTTTAGGGATGCCAAAAATTGCTGGAACTATTGGTTTACTGACCATGAAAAACTCAAATAAGTCTTTGTCGTATAGCCCTTGTAATAAATTGTCTTCAAGAATAAAATCAATTTTAGAATAAGCTACGTTTATTTTGTTTCGAGATACTGTAGTGTAACTTTTATTATTCAATATATTCAGCATTCTCCTAGTGTAATCCCACTGGTCCATAATGACCATACCTCCACCTTTATCAGGTTTCATTATTCTAACTTTTTTATTTCTTTTTAATGATGAGAGAAGCTTATTTTCTTCTTCTGACAAATTTGTCAACCCAATATTGTGATGGTGGGGATAATTATTCCTAATAACATTACATATAACGTTCTCAAAACTCTGAATATCATGTTGAAGAGGTGGATTATACGTACTACGTCTTTTTGGCCCTTTAGACCCATTAATGGTTGTATTGTTCCCTAAGATCACAGATAAATTCAACCTTCTAGTAAAAAGTTTTATATCCAATAATATATTACTAATACAAGGTACTTGATGTGGCACAAAAGTGAAACCTTTAGTAAAAAGTTTGAAAAAAGTGTCAGAAATATCCATTTCTGTAAAATTAAAAATGTTAAAATCATTGCAAGAACTAACAATAGAATTTGCTGTTGTACTTTCCTTTTCATTCCCAACTAAAGAGCTTAGTGAGAAAGTTTCATGGTTCACATCAGCTTCCACAAAACTTGTACTTAATTTCTGTGTTGTCTGTAATTCCCCGCTGCTTGAGCGTAGGATGGCTGTTGTGGGGTCCTGTTTTTTATCCTCTCTGATCTCCTGAGGCCACATTCCCCTAAAGGGAAATGATTGTTGTAATATTCTTCCTGATAGTTTACCCTATACTCATTTGTATCACCAACAATATGTTGGCTCTGATATTCATCATTATTATCGACCTCATGTGTCCCTTCCCTGTTGTGGTCAGTATAGTGTGGATAATTATAATGTTTAACACCCCGAGTCTGTTGTTGTCTATGATAAAATGTGTTGTCATTATAAGCATTACTGGACTCGTAGTCCATTAAATCCCTTCTTAATTTAGGTATTTTCCTGTTGTAGTTACGTGATGTAGTAGCATCCACGTCTTGTATAGTTCTATAGTATATACGTTTATATTCGTCAATAGAAAATAATAAATCTTCAGATATCTCTTTATATAATCTATCAATAGTGTTTTTATCTTTTTCCATTCTACTTTCATTGTGTTTCATAAGTGCCTTAATGACAGATAACCCACATTCATCAAAAATAACACATATTTCCTTGAATAATATTTCATCTGTTCCAAAATTTATATTGTTTGGAAATTTTGTAATTCTAAGTCCCTTGGGCACTATATGCTCATGAAGGCATCTACTAAAGTACCAGTTTTCCACAGACAAATTTTTATACTTAGTTAACAGCATTTTAAAATGTTTACATTTGTCCTTATAAGTAGTATAGTTGTGGTTATGTTGTTCCTGTTCTCTTACATTATTATTTGAAAAAGATTTGTTTAACCAATTTTGAAAGTCCATATTATGATATCTTGTGTAGTCATTTTCTTTGCTATGACGAACTTGATATCTTTCAGAATTGTTCACAGGACCAGTCCTCACTTCCTGTGTGTTATGTAATTCTCTGTGTGGTCCATAAGCCCCTCTCCCTTGTGATTCTGTTCCATTAGATTTGGGGCTGCTCTGTGCACAAGGAATAGAATTCCCAACTTCGTTTTGTGCACTGTTCTGTGAGTGACTTTGAATAATTCTGATTAACTCACTAAGAAGAGAATTGTCACCCGACATCATAAATGTATTGTTATTCTTGTTAACAGATTCGAGGGTAAAAGTAGAGACAAATTGCTCCAAATGTAATTCACTTCAACAACCAGTTCAATAGTAGAATTTAGTATAAGCAGTATCCGTAATTCGAACCCACTAGTTAGGGTAATGGAAGTACACACACAGTCAAAATTCGTGTTCCAATCAAGTACTGATTGGTTGTAGACAGTAGTTGAGACAATAAAACTAAACGCCCTCGAAGGTACTTTAACGTATTGACTGCTTAGTTTGATGAATAGAAATAATTCAACTCCAAACGTACTTCAAAATTGTATATGTGTGATGTAAAACCATAAAGTACGTATACAACCCCTAGTGGAATACTGAAAATATAAGTATCTCTTTTAAAGAAAAGTACCTGTATTTCCGTACAAAGAGACGTCTCTAAATGACGTGTTGCCCTTTGTATCCGCTTTGAACCAGGATAGCATGCTATACGAGACCCAAAGATTCAATGAATCAAACGAGCATCACAGGAATAAGCGTACAGCCCGTTGGAGCTAAACCAAAGCCTTCCGATCAAGGAATGTGTTTGTTCCGCTCCACGTACAGGAAATTTTGCTTCAGTGATAAGCGATAACCCATTACAGCTCCAACAGTTATCAGGCACTACACCAACGTAGAAAGCTCAATGTGTAAAAATCTTGCTTCAAAGAAAGTATTGGCTTCAACAAAAAAAATTCCACATACAGTGTGACATACAGCTAAATCACGCTGTATCAAGTGCTAGTAGCCAGATACCAATAATACTTCAAAATCACACGTATTGCCAGTCAAAGGGTGCGGCTGTAACACACAGAAGGATACCTTACTCCACGCTGGAAAACCAGGCAACTCTGTTGCCTGAGTTGTGCTAAAAGTTGTTGTGCTTGAGAGCAATCTCATGCATATTATCTAGTTAATTCCTTTTTTTCTGTTTAGCATTCTGCAGTTGTTCCCCTTGTTTTGTGAGATTCACCCTTTTTCGCAGTACTTTAACATTTGTCAGTCCCTCTAAGTAATTCTTGTTCTTAACCATGTCTCCCTTTCTTTTATTTCCACCCTGTTTTTAAAGTCCATTTTAATTTTATTCCACTCCATAGCTATATTTTCAGAAGAAATGTCTGTCTTCTTTAAAAGTTCCTGAATAATTTCCACTACTCATTCCTTAAATTCCCCTCTCTCCAATAGATAGGTGGGAAAGAGCTGATGTCTCATTTTTAATTCATTACCCTGTGTTTTTATTTTGTTTTTTATTGGCACATGATCTGAAATCGTAATTGGGTGCATATCAAGACCTTAAATGTGCATGTTCCTATGAAATGTAAACTCAGTCTTGCCTAGCCCAGTTTTTGTATCTTGAGGAATGATGTGTAAATTCACTCTGAACTCCTAGTACTGAATTCACATCTTTCATGCCAAATATTTTCACAAATTTCTCCAAAAATCTCCTCTCTTTTGTTATATTTTCCCTTCTGGGCCCCAAGACCCATCTTCACTGTTGCACATTAAATTCCAGTTCCTGCCTATAAGTAATATTCCTTGCTAAAAGCTGATTATTTTTCCCAGAATTTTCTTGAGCTCCATTATTGAAGTTTTAGGTGGAATATGTGCCAGTGTAACCCTCCTCCCTTGCTAGTAACCCCTTAGTACTATAAATCTCCCATTATCTTTTTTATCCTTTTATTTCACTATTGGAGCTCCTCTTGCAGTTAATATAAGTACTTTTGTTTTCCTTTGCCCTAGATATTCTGCTGAATAACCATCCTGAAAATCTTTCTTTATCAAATTCATGTCTTCATTTCTTTCCAAGTGTGTCTTCTGTAGCATGGCTATTTGCAGTCTACATTTTTAATATAATTCAGTACTCTTTCTTTTTTGTATACATCTCTTGAGAGCATTGACATTTTATTACAGAAAGCATAAAAGTATTAAAAAGTTATTCCCACCTTTATGTATAACAGCTTTTTTTGTTAAATGTCTAGATGTTCTTCGTGTTTCACTGTTGCAGTCCTCACATATGGGTTAGCCAGCTCCCAGTAGCCCTCAGTCGGCCTGAATACCAAAGTCCTTGGTATATGACGTTGGCTGCTGCCAGTTATAAAACCGATGTCAGAACACCAGGTATAATGGGAGGCAGCCGACACCATTTCCTCAGTCCTTCTTGCCACGGAGCCCGAAGCAGATGCAATTTGCATTAGTGCCGGTCGGCCGTTTACCTTTGTTTTGCTTTCCAACTACCAAGTTGAAGACCCCTTCAGATAAGTATCCCATTGGGGATCCTCTTTTCTTGCTTTAACAAATGTCAGATATAACTGTTTTGCCTGTGGAAAACAGATTCCGCACCATGATTTCCATTCCTATTGTATAACTTGTTTGGGCCTTGAGCACAACGTCCCTAACTGCGATCTCTGTGCTTCCTTTAACCCGCGTACCATGCGCCGTAGAGCTAAGATTTTGCATAATAATTTCGGAGTCTGGCCTAAGTTCGTCGGTATGACGTCTTCTGGTCTCCTGACTTCGGATATACCTAGGAAACGCAAAGACAAGGACCAAGACAGGCTTAGGGTTAAATCTACTGATGATGCACCGGTGCTTTCACAGCCCCTGCAGTCAGCAAATTTTTAGCCGCAAGCATCTGCCGAGACCTTTACAGAGTCCTCCATGCTGCAGGCTGCTATTTAATCTTCAGACCCTCTGCCTCTTGCTGCCTCAGATGGGTCCGGAGCCGCTTTGCAGACACCGGCTTTTGGCGCCTCTTCTTTTCGACATGAGACCAGAATCAGACCGACTACCTTAGTTCAGACTTCTGCATTTGCTAGGCCTCCCAAGTCCCTCCGGATTGCTAGTAAACCTTCCAGCCGCAAACCTACTCACAAGCAGGTGTCGGCCTCCCTTCCTGTGCCTCAGTCCCACTTGGTAAAGATGGCTGGTGATCTTCTTTCCCTGATTAGGGGCTCTCATCCCCCTCCCCTTCAAAGAGGGCTAGGGAATTGTCTCCTGATGTTTTGTCTGTCTCGGATTCTGAGATTTCCAGTATGTCTGCTGGTGAAGGACATTCTCAACTTTTTTTCTAGCTTTGAGGATTCTGATGCTGAGGACTCTATCCCTTCTGTCTCCCCTCCAGAAGATTTTTCCTTTGGGGATACTTTGAATACTCTTAGGGAGCATTTTAAATGGGAATGTCAGGATTTTCCACAGTCTAATTATCAGGGAATTTTTAGATTTTCCACAGCATAAGCCTCTGGCTATATTTCCAGTTTTGGAAGTTGTGGATGATGTTTTCATGGAAAATTCTTTAACTCCTAATTCTGTTCCTCCTGCCCTCAGAAAACCGGATAGGTATTGGGTTCCTGAATCTCATCATTTCCTTTATAAAAACCCTACTGCTGATCCAGAAATTATTTCTCAAGGCCCCAAGGGTGTTAAGGCTACTATTGCTAAAAACGCTGTGCCTTCTGATAAGGAGTCTAGGGCCTTGGACAGGTGGGGTAAAAAAGTCTGCAACTCTTACCATTAGATCCGTGAATTGTCATTTTCACATGCTTAAGTATCAGCAGCATACTTTGGAGGATATTAAGGCTAAACTTGGAGATATTCCTTCCATGACGGAGAACAAAGCTTTACAAAACTTACTGAATTCTGCCACTTTAGTTAATAAGCATTCACTTCATTGTGGTTTTGACACTTTGGAGGCTTCCTGCAGAGCAGCAGCCACTGGTTCCTTAATTAGAAGGCATGCTTGGCTTAGGGAGCAGCCTCTTTCTGAACCAGTTAAATATAAATTGCTGGATGTTTAAATCTAAATTGCTGGATGTTCCTATGCACGAGGACAATCTTTTTGGTAATAAGGCTGAGGAGGTACTGAAGAAGTTGGAGGATAAGGCAAAATCTATGCAAGCTGTAAAAGACTTCCTTCAGGTTCAGCCTCCTTAGTTAAGTAGGCATTATCCTTCCAAGAATTGGTCTTTCCCTGATCCTGGCAAGCAGGGTCGCTCTAGGCCTAGGGGTTTCAGATCTTCCAGAGGGCAGGCTTCTGCCCCTCAAAGGGCTAAACAATGGCATTCTTCTTCTGCTAAATTGGGGAGTTCTAAGCCAGCTTCCCAAAGCAAACATTCTCAATGACTCCGGCCTTCTTGTGCCTACCTCTGCGGACCCTGGGTCTCCTTTGGGGGGAAGGTTAGCCAGGTTTGCAGAGGTATGGTCTACCATCACAGACGACAGATGGGTGCTCAATATAGTAAACAAAGGTTACAAGTTTTACTTTCACACCTTCCCTGTTTTACAAGGGTACCCAGATATACCCAGAACTCTCAGGGCAGAGGTGGAAACTCAGATTTCTTCTCTACTGACTATGGGGGCTATAGAGCCAGTTCCTGCAAATCAGGCAGGCCTAGGTTTTTATTCAAGGCTTTTTCTGGTACCCAAGAAAGGGAGCACCTGGAGTCCTATTCTGGATCTGTCCATTGTAAACACTTTTCTGGTGATTCCCAAATTCAAGATGATCACCCTTCAACAGTTACTACCAATGCTGAGCAAGGATTCATGGCTGGTAACTTTGGCTCTCAAGGAGGCCTATCTGCACATCCCAATAAGGGAAAGTTACAGGCAGTTCCCTCACTTCAGGGCTGGGGAGCAACACTTTCAATTCTCTGTATTGCCCTTTGGCTTATCTACTGCTCCCAGAGTTTTTACCAAGTGCCTGGCTCCAGCTGTTGCTTTTTGCAGGTAGGCAAATATTCACATTTATCCTTTCCTGGACGACTGTCTCATTTAAACAAACTCCCCAGACCAACAAGAAAATGATTTGGATTTCGTGAAGAACATTCTCACCTCTTTGGGTTACACTCTCAACGAAAAGAAGTCAAAGTTGGTTCCTACAAGGGAGATTGTTTTCCTGGGAGCAAGTCTGAATACAGCCACCCAGATGGTATTCCTCCCTCAACAGAAGTAAGAAGATCTTTCTGCTTACTTCATGAACTTGTCAAGCATGACCCGCTTAGACTTGATTCTTCCCCTGATTCCCTGTCTACAAATGGAGTTCCTCTGGTGGGCGACGGCCTTTTCTCAGAACAAGGGTCTGCCTTTCCGCCCACCATCTGCCAGCCAGACTCTCACCACAGACACCTCACATGTTGCATGGGGGGCACATCTGGAAGGCAGGGGCATACAGGGGGACTTGGAGCAACCAGCAGATTCATCTGCACATAAACGTAAAGTAATTGATGGCAGTGCAGCAGACCTTGCTGGCTTTCAAGGACCTACTCTACCCTGGAAGTCTGCTGATCAGGACAGACAATACCTCAGTCATGTGGTACATCATCAAGCAAGGGGTGGACTCACTCTTACCCCTTATGCAGACAAAGCATGAGACTATGGTCCATAGCAGCATCCATGGGCTTACATCTAATAGCCCAGTATCTTCCAGGGAGGCTGAACTCCTTGGCGGATCATTTGAGCAGACATGTCCTGGGTCCTCAAGAGTGGCAACTGAACAAGGACATTTTCCATTGCATCACTCATCATTAGGGCACCCCACAAGTGGAGCTTTTCTCCTCTCACACAGTCATCTCCTTCCAACCTTCTGCACCAGGGAGTTTCACAACAAAGCTTGGAGGGTGGATGCGCTGTCCTTCCCATGGACACATCTCTCAGTCTATGCATTCCCTCCTCTGCTTCTTCCCAGAGTGCTGCTAAAGATAAGGGATGAAAAACCAAAGGCTATTCTGATAGCTCCAGATTGGCCCAGGCAGCATTGGTATCCCCTTCTTCACAACCTTCCTCAGGCTCAGCCTTGGCATCTTCCCCTGGTACCAGATCTGTTGGTTCAGGGAGGGGGAAAGTTCCTTCATCCTCATCTTCAAACTGTGCATTTAACTGCCTGGATAATACTTTAAATCTTTCCCAACAGGTGGTTGAAGTTCTTCATGAGGCCAGGAGGCCTAGCACCAGAAAATCCTGTGCAAATAAATGGAAGAGATTTTGCTCTTGGATGCTGGCTAAAGGAAAAGACTTTTCTCATCCTTCTCTTTCCCTCATTCTTAACTACCTAGCAGGACTGCTTAATGGTGGACTTTCATTTTCTTCAATCAAAAGTCGCTCTTCAGCAATTTCAGCTCATTGTTCTTTTGAGAAACCCATTTTTTTTCTCTCCTCTTGATGAAACAGACCTCCCAGAAGAGCTCCTACTCCTGCTTGGGATCTTAATTTTGTCCTGGAAAAAACTTACTGTGCCTCCCTTTGAACCAGCTGCCTCTGCAGATTTGAAGTTTCTATCCTGGAAGACTGCTTTCCTGTTAGCTATTACTTCAGCTAGAAGGGTATCTGAGCTTCAAGCCTTAATGGCAGTAGAACCTTTCATTATTTTTCACTCAGATCGGGTTTCTCTGAGAACTAATCCCCCCTTTATGCTTAAGGTAGTTTCCAGTTTAACCCATAAGCAGTCTATTCACCTGCCTACATTTTTCAACAGTCCCCAGAATAAAGGGGAAAGGATTATGCACTCTCTTGATGTGCATCGACAGCTGAGATTTTAGACAGGACTAAATCCTTTCGAGAATCTGAACAGTTGTTGGTTAGCCTTGCTCCTGGGGCTCAGGGTAAAGCTATTTCAAAACAAATCATCTCAAAATGGATTGCTCATTGTATTCACTTTTGTTACCTGCAGCATGGGAAGGTTCCTCCTCAGGGTATTAGGACCCATTCTACTAGAGCAGCCTCTATCTCTGCAGCTTTTCTGACAGGTGTGCCAACTAAGGACATTCTAGAAGCAGCTACTTGGTCTTCTGTCCATACTTTCACAAAGCATTACACTATACCTTTGTTTTCTAAATCCAGGGCTGGTTTTGCCACTGCAGTTTTGCAGGGCCTTCTTACCAACCCTTAATCTGTGATACTTCCTCCACCCTTTGTCTTTTTCCTGGGCTTTGGGAATCAACCCATATGTGAGGACTGCAACAGTGAAACATGAAGAACATAGTACATTTTTGTACACTTACCATAAATGTAGATGTTCGAGTGTATTCACTGTTGCAGTCCTGGTTTCCCACCCTCCATTCCCCCTTTTTTCCTAAGGCACAGACTATATATTTTTATTTTTTGTATGACATGTGTCCAGGGTGCTACCTTCCTAGGTTAGCCTTCTTTTAGGGGCTCCAGACAGTTAGGGCCCGAAAAACTGAGGAAATGGCATCGGCTGCCTCCCTTTATACCTGAAGTTCTGACATCAGTTTTACAACCGGTGGCAGCCGACGTCCTATACCAAGGACTCTGGTATTTGGGCCGACTGAGGGCTACCGGGAGCCGGATAACCCATATGTGAGTACTGCAACAGTGAATACACTCTAACATCTCCATTTATGGTAAGTGTACACAACTGTACTTTCCAGCTTTTGTGTTACATGCATTTACTGTTTGGCAGGATGATCTTTTATACAGTTGCTGTTCTTCATGTTTCACTGTTGCAGTCATCACACTTGGGTTATCTGCCTGCAAATTCCCCTGCATATCAATCAGAAAGAGATGCTAGCTGTACAGAATGCTCTGACAGTCTTCAAATACCGTATCCTCCCAAGACAGCTCCTGATAAAGACAGACAACACCACAGTTATGTGGTACATAAACAAGCAGGGCGGGACTCATTCTTACCCACTCTGCAGGTTAGCCATGTCTCTGTGGAACACAGCCTTGAGCATCCAAGTGCACCTACAAGCTCAATTACTGCCAGGCAAGCAAAATTCACTGGCAGATGACTTAAGCAGAAATCTACTGCACCCTCACGAGTGGAAACTGGAACCCAACTCATTCAAACTTCTAACCCAGAGGTGGGGAACTCTGGAAGTGGACCGTTTTGCCTCCCCCCAAAACCACCAATTGAGCAAATTTTGCACTAGGAACCCTCACAGCAAAGCCTGGAAGGTGGACACCCTATCCTTTACGTCGGAAAACCTCTCAATGTATGCCTTTCCTCCTCTGCCCCTCCTCTCAAAAGTACTACTTAAGATCAAGCAAGACAGGCCAAGGGCAATACTTATTGCACCAGACTGGCTACGCCAGCACTGGTACCCACTCCTACGCAGTCTGACAGCAGTGCCACCCTGGCACCTACATCAGTCACTTTCCCTGCTGTCTCAGCAGGAGGGACAGATTTTGCATCCACAGCTGCAAACCCTAAACCTTGCAGCCTGGCTTATCCCATGAATACACCACCAGCATCCTTCAGCAAACAGGTGCTGGACGTCATCCTTGAGGCCAGAAGGCCTAGTACTAGGAAATCCTATGCTGAAAAGTGGAAAAGATATTGTTCTTGGAGTCAATCTCAAGGAAAGGGCACAGTTGTGCCCAACTTACCTCAAATCCTTGATTACGTAGCAGAGCTGCTCCACAGAGGCCTATCCTTCTCATCCATTAAGATTCATGCCTCTGCCATCTCAGCTCATTATAATACTGACCCTCCTCTCTTTTCTCACCCTCTCATCAGGCAGTTCTTGAGAGGAGCTAACAATTTAAGGCCCCCTAGGAGAGCTCCCACCCCAGCCTGGGACCTTAACTTTGTACTGGAAAAGCTCACGCTTCCCCCTTTTGAACCTGCTGCTTCAGCAGAGTTAAAATTCCTCTCTTGGAAAACAGCCCTACTTCTAGCTATTACTTCAGCAAGAAGAGTGTCTGAGTTACAGGCACTAACTGTGGTGGAGCCCTTCATTATTTTCCATGCTGACAGGGTTTCCCTCAAGGCTAACCCTTCCTTTATGCCCAAGGTGGTATCCAGTGTGGCTTTAAACCAATCCCTCCATTTGCCAACCTTTTTCCCTAATCCTCAGAATAGAGGGGAAAGGATCCTGCACTCCTTGGACATGCACAGACAGCTCAGGTTCAACCTTGACAGGGCTAAGCTTTTCAGAAAATCTGACCAGCTAGTAGTCAGCTTTGCTACAGGGGCAGAGGGCAAGGCCATTTCGAAGCAAACCATTTCCAAATGGGTAGCACACTGCATCCATTTCTGCTACAAGCACCATGGAAAACTTACCCCTCAGGGGATCAGAACTCATTCCACTAGAGCTGCTTCAACCTCTACAGCTTTTCTCAGGGGGTCCCCACCAGGGACATCCTGGAAGCTGCCACCTGTAGTTTTGTACACACCTTCACCAAGCATTACCACTTACCTATTTTTTTCTAAATCCAGAGCTGGATTTGCTAC
The DNA here is from genome assembly GCF_019279795.1 of Protopterus annectens. NCBI lineage: Eukaryota > Metazoa > Chordata > Ceratodontiformes > Protopteridae > Protopterus > Protopterus annectens. The sequence continues at coordinate 658,191,293 of NC_056733.1, read as the reverse complement.
AGCAGTCTTACAAGACCTGTTAGCCAGCCCCAACACTTCTTGACTGCCTCCACCCTTCCTCAGCTTTGGGAATCAACCCAAGTGTGATGACTGGAACAGTGAAACACGAAGAACATAGTACAGTTGTATACACTTATCATAAATGTAGATGTTCAAGTGTATTCAATGTTGTAGTACTGGTTTCCCTCCCTCCAGCCCCCTGGCTTTCTCTATCCTTTTTACCTATCCTCTTTATGGCCATCTTTTATGGCAGGGCTATTTACTTTTTATTGGAGGTGTTCCACACCATGTAATAGCTTCCTATTTTGGGGGCTCCTGATATCTAGGGCAAGAAAAACTGATGTAATGGCATCGGCTGCATGTCTTATACCCCTGATGATCTGACATCATGGAAGAGGTGACCGCATCCAATGCAGAAATCCCAAGACTCTGGTATTCGGGCCGACTGTGGGCTACCTGCAGGCAGATAACCCAAGTGTGATGACTGCAACAGTGAATACACTCAAACATCTACATTTATGGTAAATGTAGACAACTGTACTTTTCTTGTCATATCCATTTGTCTATGCCATGTATTACAAAACTTTTTGTGCTATTGAAAGCCCTTAAAGACATCCCAATACCCCCTAAAACCTGTTAACTTGATAATAATACACAAAGCTATGTGCATATTCAAATATTGAGGTTTTATCCTCCTACTAGGAACAAATGTTCCAAACTGGCAGCCATACTCACAAACTTGAGTTAACCTGAAAGAAAGGTTATCATGATAAGATGCATGGTGCAGCCTGTGCGTCAACCAAGTGCTGTCTGGTTTTGTCTTATCTTTCTTGCTCTCCCAGCTGAGTAAACACTTGAATGCCTTCAGAGAACATTATCTCCTAGCCCATTTCTCTCTATCAGTGTCTTCTGGAGGCACGAGAACCAGATACAGAAATGTTACCAAGTATACATTTATTTGCTAGAGAAAAAAAACTTATAATATTCAATACTCTTACTCATTTCCTTGCTTTCTCTTACAGCTTTTTACTAGATCAAGCTAACGCCATTAATTCAGTCATTCCCCTATACAAGAATGAGAAAATGCACTCTAATTTCTCTTTTGTCATGCTCTTTTAACCAGACTTTTGTGTTTTCTCGCGCTTTTTTTTTTACATTGCAGTAAAACTGAACAAAGAGAAAGAGAGAAAATGGAGTAAAGAAAACAAGTGCCTGTTTACATTAGTATCGTCATTACACTTAAAAATAATTTTGAAAACTTACTTTATGGCATGGAAGGAAACTCGTGCTGTAAATATAGTACCATTAAGAAAATAGATTGTTTTACTTGGTTTACGTTTTACTTCGTTTACTTTCTCCCTCCTCTTCCCCCCTCCTAAGTATTTTCCCGAACATTAATGACATGAAGTAGGGCGTATAGTTTAGAGTTCCCCTACAAGTTTAACAAAGCCCAAGAGTCTAATATTTCCAGATGTTCTTCATGTTTCACTGTTGCCGTCATCACATTTGCATTATCCCTGCCAAGGTAACCCTCGGCCGGCCTGAATACCAGAGGCTTAGTATTTCTGCGTCAGTTGCTGTCACTTCAGGACTGACGTCAGGTCGTCAGTAGTATAAAGTAAGGCAGCCGACGTCATTACATCAGTCTTTCTTGCCGAGGAGCCTGAAGCAGAAGCAGTTCGCATGAGTGCCGGTCGGCCACTACCTGAGTTTCTTCTTCCGAATTGAAGCTGACGTCTTCTAAAATCTAAGTACCCCATTGGAGATCTTTTTTCATGCTCTAATCGATGTCAGAAAAAGGTAACAATTGTCTTGCTTGTGGAAAGCAAATACCATACCGAGACTTTCATTCTTTATACATCGTCGGGCCCTTATTATAGGCAGATATTTTCGCTTACAGTCCTCGAATTCTGATATGGCTTCGGTAAGCCATCTGACTGCAGATCTTCTGAAAAAAAAATAAGGATAAAAACAGACCGCACAAGTCCAAACCTACTGACGACGCTTTCGTTAAGCTAGTCATCAGTTTTCCAATCCTCAGTGTATTGCTTTCGCAGCCCCTGATGTCCGCTTCTGTGGATTCGCAGGCCACTGCCTAGGCCCTTTCGGAGTCCAGTATGTCATAAAACTCTTCTTTGCCTAAGGATCCTGTGGTTGTCTCACCTTTGGATGGGTCCTGAGCTGCTGAGCAGGCCCGGCTTCCGAGGAAGTACTTTGCTCTACTGATTCTCATCACAAACTGATGACCTCTTTCACATCTACTGTTCTTTCAAAAACTATCGAGTTTCTAAGGCCAAGGGTACGAACCACACCCAAGAAACCGACAACCCAGTCCCAGGCACCTGCTTCCTTGCCTCAGTCTCAAATGCTTAAAATGGCGGAAGACCTTATCATGCTGATCAGGGGAAGCCAAGCTACCCCTTCCAAAAGGAAAAGAGATCTGTCCCCAATAGTTTTGCCTGAACAGGAGTCTGATGACTCTGATGCATCTGAATATGAAGACATGCAACCCCTCTGTGCTTATGAGGATTCTGATGCAGAGGAATCCATTCCTTCAGCCTCTCCACCCGAGGAATATTCCTTTGGGGAAAACCTTCATACCCTAAGGGAGCATTTCCAATGGGAATGTCAGGACTACCCTCAGTCTAAAAAGAGACTCGGAGAATTCTTGGATCTTCCACAGCACAGATCCCTAGCCATTCCCCAGTCCTGGATGTTGTGGATGATGTTTTTCTGGAATCCAGTTTGACTCCTGACACCCTCCCTCCTGCAACCAGAAAACCTGACAGGTGTTAGAGTCCCTGACTCACACTAATTTCTTTTCAAAACCGTACTGCTGACCCTGAGGTAATTTCTCACGGGCCCAAAGGAATTAAAGCAACCTCTGCTAAGAATCCCACCCACTCAGATAGGGATTCAAGAGCATTAGACAGATGGGGTAAAAAAAGTATACACCTCTGTTACTCTTGCTATCAGAGCACTAAATTGCTAGTTCCATATGCTAAAATTTCAGTAGCATAACATGGAACTCCTCAAACAAAAAGTGTCTTCCTTTCCTGCTTGTGCAGAATTTAAAGAGTTAATGCATTCTGCAAGCCAAGTGACCAAGCATACCTTACACTGTGGTTTTGATACCCTAGAAGCTTCTTGCAGGGCAGCAGTCACCGGTTCTGTCCTTAGAAGACATGCATGGCTTAAGGAACAGCCCTTGCCAGACCATGTTAAATCTAAATTATTGGATGCACCCTTGCACAAAGACAACTTACTTGGCACTAAGACAAAAGGGATCTTAAAAAAGATGGAAGAAAAAGCTAAATCTATGCAGACAGTTAGGGATTTCCTAGAGGTCCAGCCACCAAGGTTCAGCAGGCATTGCCCCTCCAAGCACTGGTCCTTTCCTGCTCCCACCAGGTCAGTTCAGCCCAGACCCTGGGGAAGCAGACACCCCAGACAGCAGCCACAGGGAATGCAGAGATCAAAACAGTGGAATTCCTCCACTTCAAAACCAGGGAGTTCTAAGCCACCCCCTCATGGTAAGAACTCACAAAGACTCTCTTCCCCCGCCCCCTCTCTCTGCCCACCTACACTTACCCCTAGGGGTTAAACTCTCCTTTCACTCAAGCACCTGGGACACCATTACCAATGACCACTGGGTCCTCAACATAGTGTCCCAGGGATACAGATTTTCTTTCCATACTCTTCCAACCCCAGAAGGGTTCCCAGATCTACCTCCAAACCAGTGGGCAGAGGCAAAAAAGCAAGTCCTTTTCCTGCACTCTATGAGGGCGATAGAGCACGTTCCTGCAAAACAGATAGGCCGATGTTTCTACTCCAGACTATTTCTGGTACCCAGAAAAGAAGGCATTTGGCACCCCATCCTTGATCTATCCATTCTAAACACTCTCCTGGTGATACCAAAATTCAAAATGCACAACCTCCAGCAACTGCTACCCATGCTCTCCAAGGATGCTTGGCTAGCCACCCTATACCTAAAAGAGGCCTAACCCCCCACATCCATATCAGGGAATCATGCAGGAAATATCTACATTTCAGGGCAGGATCCCTGCACTTTCAGTTCTCTGCACTTCCCTTTGGCTTATCTACTGCTCCCAGAGTTTTCACAAAATGTCTGGCTCCCGCCATTGCCTTTTGCAGACAAAGGAATATCCAAAATTACCCATACTTAGATGGAAAAGCTGCTCAAGCACCTGGCCTTTGTAAAGTCCCTACTGACCTCCCTAGGGTACACTATCAATGAAAAGAAATTCAAACTAGTACCCACCCAAAGGATTATATTCCTGGGAGCAAGCCTTGACTTAGCATCCCAGATGGCATTGCTTACAACAGAAAAGCAAATTTTCCTGTCAGCCTAATTCTCTCAACTAGCCACCAGACCCCAGTTATCTGCAAGGAAAATCCTGCAAGCTCTGGGGTTCATGGCATCTTGCATTCTACTCATTCCATATGCCAGACTACAGATGAGGCAACTTCAATGGTACCTAAAAAGCCTTTGGTGTCAACACTCTCAAGACCTGTAAACTCTTATACCAATGATACCTTGCCTAAGGAAATATTTTCTTTGGTGGGCAGCAGCATGCTCCCACAACAAGGGACTACCTTTCCCACCACCCCCCACCATCCAGACCCTCACCACAGATGCATCCGACTATGCCTGGGGTGCACACCTGGATGGCAGGTGCATACAGGGTCAATGGAGCCCACAGCAAATCCATCGCACATCAACCAGAAAGAGATGCTAGCTGTCAAGCATGCATTGACTGCTTTCAGGCCCCTACTCTCCCCAGGGGCTCTCCTGATAAAAACAGACAACACCACTGTAATGTGGTATATCAACAAGCAGGTAGGGACTCACTGCTACACTCTATGCAGGCTGGCCATGACCCTTTGGTACATAGCCTCTGCCATGCAACTCCACCCGGTAGCACAATTCCTGCCAGGTTCTCTAAACTCTCTGGCAGACGACTTAAGCAGAAATCTTCTGGACCCACACGAGTGGCAGCTAGACAAAAGAGCCTTCACTCTTATAATTCTGAAATGGGGCACCACAAAAGTCGACCTGTTTGCCTCCCACACCAACCATCAGCTCAGCAAGTTCTGCACCAAGGAACATCACTGCATGGCTTGGAAAGTGGATGCCCTATCCTTCCCCTGGGTCAGTCTATCTGTCTATGCATTTCCTCCACTACCTCTCATCACCAGGGTACTGCTCAAAATAAGGGAGGAAAAACCAAGGACAATTCTTATTGCTCCAGACTGGCCTCGCCAGCACTGGTACTCACTACTGCGCAGCCTGTCCCCACTGCCACCATGGCATCTCACTCAGACCCCAACCCTCCTGACCCAGAGGAAAGGAAAATTCATGCACCTCCAATTGCAGACCCTCAATTTGGCAGCCTGGCTTATTCCCTGACCACTGATCAATCTGCCAACCTCAGTAAACAGGTTCTAGGTGTTATACGTGAGGCCAGATGCCCTAGCACTAGAACGTCTTATGCTGACTAATGGAAAAGATTCTGCACCTGGATTCAGGCTAAGAGAGTCGATACGGCACAGCCCTCCCTACCTCTCATCCTGGATTACCTAGCTGACCTGCTACACAGTGGTCTCTCCTTTTCCTCCATTAAAATTCATGCCTTCTGCTGTCTCTGCTCATTTCCACACTGAGCAGCACCTTTTCTCGCACCCTCTGGTCAAACAATTCCTAAGAGGGGCTAGCAGCTTGAGGCCACCTAGAAGAGCACCCACCCCAGCTTGGGACCTTAACTTTGTGTTGGAAAAGCTCACTCTGCCACTTTTTGAACCAGAATCTCAGCAGAGCTAAACTTTCTCTCCTGGAAGACTGATTTTCTTTTGGTCATCACTTCAGCCAGAAGAGTCTCTGAGCTACAAGCACTCATGGCTGTGGAGCCCTTCATCATCTTCCATGCTGACAGGGTTTCCCTCAGGATTTAACCCAGCCTTCATGGCAAAAAGTGGTGTCCAGTGTGGCTCTCAACTAATCCATTAATTTGCCCACCTTTTTTCCTAGCCCACAAAACAAGGGGGGAAGGATCCTGCACTCTCTTGATGTGCACAGACAGCTCAGATTCTATCTAGACAGGACTAAACCATTCAGAAAGTCTGATCAATTACTGGTTAGCTTTGCTGCAGGGGCAGAGGGTAAAGCCATTTCCAAACAAACAATTTCCAAATGGATAGCACACGGCATCCATTTTTGTTACAAGCAACATGGAAAACCTCCGCCTAAGGAGGTCAGGACTCTCTCCACCAGAGCAGCCTCCACCTCTGCAGCTTTCCTCAGAAGAGTCCCCATCAGGGACGTCCTGGAGGCTGCCACCTGGACATCTGTTCACACTTTCATCAAGCATTACCACCTGCCTATCTTCTCCAAATCCAGGGCAGGCTTTGCCACTGCAGTCCTACAAGGCATCCTAGCCAGCCCCTAGTCTCCTTGACTGCCTCCACCCTTTTTCTCAGCTTTGGGAATCAACTCAAATGTGATGACTGCAACAGTGAAACACAAAGAACATAGTACAGTTGTGTATACTTACCATAAATGTAGATGTTCGAGTGTATTCACTGTTGCAGTTCTGGTTTCCCTCCCTCCATCCCTCTCTTCTTTCTCTCTTTCTCCTTACAAGGAACATTTTGGTATTTACTTTCTACTGGTGGTGTTCTTCCACCATAACCTGGCTCCCACTTGGGGGGCTCCTGACAGTTATGGCAAGAAAAACTGATGTGATGCATCGTCTGCCTTAATTTATGCTACTGACGATCTGACGTCAGTCCTGAAGTGACAGGAACTGACGCAGAAATACAAAGCCTCTGGTATATGGGCCGGCCGAGGGCTACCCTGGCAGGAATAACCCAAATGTGATGACTGCAACAGTGAATACACTCTAACATCTAAGTGTATACAACTGTACTTTTTTCCTTGTTCTGTCATGTTTCACAAATATTGTTGCTTTGTTATCCCACACTTGTCAATTTCCAAGTTACTGGTTTTATTCCTGTTCATCTCAATCTCCCAAAGCCTGTCTTTGCTATATTTCCAATGTAGTCTTAGTTCTTCTAGCCAACCCATGTGCTTTTTTTTCTTCTCTCATTGGAAAAGGTTTCACTGGCACAGTCTCTCTGTGGTCTGTATTACCAGAAGAACAAGAAGCAGAATGTCCTTTTGTTTCACAGCTCACCTTTTTGTTAGACAAACTTTTGTATTTCCTCATTAGCATGTACTTCATCAAAAAAATGAGTTTGTCCCTCCAGGGAAGAATATTTTTAAGATAACTGGGTGTGGCAGTTTGAATTTCGCACTTGTTTCTCAACATTCCCTGAATAGTGGAATAAATGTGCTCCTCTTTTGCCTGGTGTACAATGAGTAATCATTCTCCACAAACACTCTGCTGTCTCCCACTTTTAGTACTTTATCTTTCTGCCACAGTTTTGTGAGAATCATTCCCGTCTACTATTAGGATTGCATATTTACTATTACAGGTCTGGATTGCTTTCTCCTAGCCAGGTTTGAAGCATACGTATGATGTGCCCTTATAATTAACAGCAACTGCTGTTGAATACCAGTCCAGTTGCTTATTTGTGCTTTCATAAAATTAATACAGTCTGTTCCTTGCCGCTTCTTTGGTACTGCAGAAAATCTCAGGTTTTCCCTACATGCTCTGTCCTCCAATTCTATTATTTTTTGAAGCATCTCTTCTTGAGCAGTCTCATATTCAGCCAGCCTTTTCTTCATTTCAACCTCTGATTTTTGCAGTTTTATCACCTCAGCTGAGTATTTGTTTAAAACTTCTTCCATTTTTTCCAGTCTTTTTTTATTTGAGTTGATACACTCCATCAGTCTTTTGTTTATTTTAATCAGGTCTCTGTTCAGTTGTCTTATACTTTCCTCTATGTTATTGGAAATCATGTCTGGAGCTTGCACTGCTTTTTGTTGAACAGCTGCAGTACTTTACCCTGTCACTGTTTTTCCTCACCTATTTTAGCTGATTTTCCTTCAGATCCTGTGTATTTATTTTTTCCTGGGATCCAGGCAGTGTACTCTGTAGCCAGTTACAGCAACTGACCCAGAAATGTAAATCCACTAGCTTTCTCTGCTCAGTTTTTGTTGTCACAGTGAGAGAGCTAAAATTAAGCTGTTACTCAATGTGCAGCCATCTTGGAAGTCAACAGATATTCAGTGTTATTTAAGTCTGCAGCCAAAAGCAGTTGTACATTGCATTTTGTTCTGAGTGAAATTGACAGACTTCTGCATGCATCTGCAGAGCTGTTAGCTTTTTTTCTCATTGCTGATGGTTTCCATGGAGATGATCTGTCTGCAGGTGCAAGCAATTGATATTTTACTGAGGGAAATGTAAAATGTAGAGGTGCAAGGGCAAGCAGTTCAGGAAAGAGAAAGATCAACATACTTGGACATGAGTAAGAGACAGCAGCTTCCCTAGCAGCCTTAATACTTCAGTGCATGTAATAGAACAATGTATAATTTACTTTTATTTAAAGATAGCCAGTGCACTTTTTCTTAAGGTTAAAAGTTAATGTTTTCTGAAAGCATACAAAGCCAGATCTGATTATGTCTTTTTCATTCATTCCTCAACTGATGGGTCTCAGATCTGTCTTCAGCCACTTTAGATTTGGGCTGCATAGCTCAAACACCTGCCTTTACCCATAATCCTCTATTCTCCTTTGCTGCTTCAGCATTTGGACATAGTCACTGCTAGTTTGTGTAGTTTGTGGGTTAAATTAGTACATTTTCACTTGTCTTGGTCACCTTTTCTCTTGCCTTCATTCTGCCCATTTTCTGTTTTATATATGTAAAAATATTTAAAGGTTTTAAAAAAATTCTGCTACTTTCCCTTTTTCATACTCTTGTAGTTGTGAGACCTGGTGTCATGTTTCCCTTCTTACCTTTCTTGCTACCTAATTGTTGGGTACCTCTTTATTACCATTTTTGGTACTTCTTTCTGCTGTATACATTGTTGGTATTACTGTTTGCCATTCTTGGTATTTGTAATAAGTATTATACCTAATATGCTCTATGTGTTGTTCAGTAGTTGTTTTCTGCATTACTGTGTCAGATAAGCCAACTGGCTTCAAAAAGTGCTTCTCGTGTAGACACAAGATCCTGAACTCAGATGTTCATTCTGAGTGCGTATACTGCCCTGGGGCCAGTCATCTGTCTAGGGACTGTGATATCTGTGCTGGCTTTAACCATAGGTCTCTGGTAGAACATAAGAACATGTTGATTCTGAAGGGATTACTCTTTCTCTCTCTTCTCATCCAAGAAATCTTCCGAGTCTACAAAAGAAGCTGCACTTGACAAAAGTAAAGTCACAAGGAGGCATTCCTCAGATCACTCTCCTCCTACATCTTCGGGCTTGGCTCCACTTGAGAAAATTTTGAGAGCTACAGCTCCAACTACTTCTTCAGGTCTGACCCTGACAAAATCAAAATCATCAAATCCATCTGCACCTTTGGATTTGGCTTGAGCCAAATTTAAGTCCCCATAAGCAAGATCAAAGTAATTTCCAGAGCCTGCGACTTTTGAGAATGCAGTCATCATTCCCGCAGAAAACGCATCAAAGGGTATCGGATCCACCCTCAGTCTCTTCATCCCTCAGGTCATCTAGCAGATGAGAAAGGTTCTTAGAACCCAGATTCATTTGGGAGCTATTCATCTCTTCTCCCATTGGATCCCTGAATTATCTCCAGTATAACCCCAGCTTTTGTCTCCTACTTCAATCTGTCCACTGCTTTTGGAGCATATAAGCCCGAGACTTCCGAGCATGCTCTGTTTAATTCAAAGGTTTGGCCTTTGACTCCGACTTCTTCTCTGACATCTTCTCTGACCTAGACAGCTTCAAACCTGTTGGACCTGGAAGGATCTCAGAACTGTAGTGGTTTGGGTTTGACTCTGATTTCTTGGAGCAGTCACTTCCTCTTATAGCCTTTGCACTAGACAGCTCAACTCTGGCCTGTGTATTGACCTGGAAGTCTGGGGAGATTGGGTTCTGTCCTGCAAATGTGTCTTTGGATCCTGTCAGGCCTGGACTTAGTTCCCCTGTGGTTTCTGCTTTTGAGGTAGTGGAGATGGTGTTTTCCATCTCTGTAATCAAGACATCTTTGCCCCCCTCTAGTCTACCCCCTCCTCAACTGTCTTCTGTGGAAACTGTTTTTTTTTTCTTTTTTTCATCCTGTCCCATCGGGGCACCTGGTCTGGTCAAGCTTGGAAACCATCCATATTTAGCATTCTGCTGGCACTTCCGTGACCTCCCCAGAACCGCCCACTGGAGAGCCCCCTCAGAAGGATATGTGTAAAAGGAGGTACTTAGACTCTCTGGAAGAGTCTTTAACTGAAGACACTGACTTTGAAGAAGGGGAAGCATCCCCCAGATAACCACTTGAGGACATCTCTTTAGGTGAAATACTCAAACTTTTGATGCAGAAAGGTTGTTGGTCTTCCAACCCCCCCTTCCCAGGAAGAATCAATGTTTCTTCAGGCTTTCAGAGCCAGCTCAGCTAAGTCTTTGGTAGTATCCTTGGCAGAGAAGATGGTGGACCTCATCTCCCACTGGGCTTGGAGGTAGCTAAAAAGATCAGAGAAATACCTTGTTGCATCAAAGGATAGAGCCCATTGGAGCAAGGATCTCCCAGTGGATGCTGCGGTGGTTGCAGCAGCCACCAAGAAAGAACTTGAGGAACACAGTTCTTCTGTTCATCCCCCCCAACAGAAAGCTCAGGATGTTGGACAGATTTGGGAAGTGTACCTACGCTTCAGTGATTTTTGCCCACAGGTCACTGACATGTTTGGCACATTTTACAAGATTTCAGAGGGAATTAATCAAAGAGTATTCCAATACCCATTGAGTCCATGTCTGTGTAGGACTAGAAAATGGTTTCGTAATAACTGGCACTCTCCAGTCCTTATCAAATGCTTCTATGATGTTGATTACTCACCCATCAGAGAGAGCTTCAAGAGCTACAGGTTCAGGAAATGCTGCAAGATTGCATGCCTGAGTGCACCTTTGTGACTTTGCCGAGCCCTTCAAGACTTCATTCATCAATGCCCCTTTTTGATAGATCCACCTTTCTTTTGGCCCCAAGGTGAAGCAGACTCTCTCTAGGAGCAAGCAGGTTTAGAAGACATTATCTGTAATTAGAATTCATTTTTCTATCCCTCAAAGGAACTTTTCCCAAAGCCAGAGAGGAGGCAGAAAGATGTGGTTCCAAAAGATCCAATGGTCTTCCCAGGACTTCTATGGTGACAGATTCCCCCCAGTAGAAGAGAGAACTCTAATGGAAGATGTTGCCCCCCTGGAAAAGGTGGCCCACAACATCAGGGCTCAGCGATCACTCTTCCGAGAACCTCTTTCAGTTCCTCTGAAAGGTTGCTCTGACTGTTGCACTCTGGAGGCAGCTGGGGGCCACTTATATCTGCACCCAGAAGCCTGGACACCCATTATCAAAGATACTTTGATACAAAGAATAATATATAGAGGTTATTGCTTACCATTTTTCCTTCTACCTCCTTACCAGAACAAAAGAATTCCCAATGTTCCACCCAGTCAGAGGAAAGCAGCAGCCATAGAACTAGAAAAGCTGCTGAGAAAAAGAGCTATTCAAGTGGTCTCCTCCAGACCAACAAGGACTCAAAACCTATTTGAGATTCTTTTTCATGTCAAGGAAGACCTAAGAGCATTTCTGGATCTCGGTAATATGAATCAGTTTGTAAAACACATGAAGTTCCAAATGGTCATGGTTCTGTCTATTCTGCCACGGTTGCAGAAGAAAAACTGGATATGTTCCATAGAGCTCCAGGATGCATACTGTCATATCAAGATACACAGTTGCTCCACGAGATACCTATGCTTCTGTCTGGGAGCCAGTCATTATCCGTTCAGAGCAGTGCTCGTTTGTTTCATCACAGCTGCTAGGGAGTTAACCAAGTGCATGGCAGTGGCCGAAGCTCAGTTGAGACTGCAGTACTGCACAGATTCTGTGTGTTTCCTTAGCTAGATGACTGGCTCCTTCCTGCCTCCACCAAGCCACTACCGATTCAGGCCAGAGATTACATGCTCTCTGTGTCTTCAACTGGGCATCACAGTGAACTTTGCCATATCTCAGATCTCTCCTACTCAAGCCCTGGAATTCATTGGTCTGGATACAGTGACAAAAATCACAGGCCCACCACAGACAAGGTTAAACAATCTATGGAACCAAGCTTTACACATTCGTTCTCTTCCTTTTCCAGACAGGCTGATGTTACAGCTTCTTAGAGCAATGGCAGCCTCAGTTTTGGTACCTTTAGCTAACTTTTACATGAGGGTACTATCTTGGACCCTTGCTGTTCAATTGTCAATAGGGTATCACCCTCTGACTGCACCTGTTTGAATTATAAATGTTTGCAAACAATACATAGCCTGGTGGATTCACACAGAAGAGATTTATGTGGGCTGCTGTTTTATTCTTCCGATGCCCAAGGCCACAGTGACAACAGATGCCTCCCTACTGGTGTGTTGGGGGGGCATTGCTTGGAATGGACAGTCCAAGGCATGTCATCTCAGTTAGAGGTCAATCTTCATATTGATAGCCTAGAAATGAGAGCAGTCCTATTGGTCTTGCAGGCATTTCAAGATGTTTTTCCCCCAGGGACGGTTGCTATTTAGAAGGACAACTTGCCAGTGATCTAGTACATCAAGAAACGGGAGAACTGTTCCTACTCCTTTGTCAAAAGACATTGAGAGTGTGGCAATGGATGATCTCCCTGTTCCTACCCCTTTTGTCAAGAGGCATCGAGTGTGTGGCAATGGATGATCTCTTCTGGACACTTTCTGTTGATAGCACGTTGGACTTCCCCAGAATATGTGTTAGCAGATAAACTGTGCAGGTCCATTTTACTTTTCACGAGTGGTCTCTTAGTCAGTGGCTGCAATGATATGTCACCAATGGGGCAACTTCTTTGCTTATCCCTTCAATTCCAGGTGCAGCAGGTACTTTGCCCTGATCCCTCCCCCCAGAGTGGCAGTCCCTGACACTGTGACTCCCTTCTGGCCCCCTGGTCTCCTTTATGCCTTTCCCCTATCCCTCTAATTTCCAAGTTTCTCCGGAAAGCATCTCAATGGAAAGCAGGGTAATCCTCATTGCACCATTCTGGCCTTGACAAATGCGGTTCCCTTTTCTGTGTCCTCACCCAGTTCACCCTTCCTGGGTGTTGGATCCTTCTCAGGACCTTCTGTCTCATCCATCCAGGATATCCCATTCGGATATTTGAACCCTCAAATTGGCCAAATGGTTTCTCCACTTCCAGTGATGGCTAGAAACTCCAGGCTTTCCTAACCAGTTTGTCACATCCTTACATCATCCCAGAAAGACTCTACCAGAAAAATGTATAAAAACAAATGGAAAAGCTTTTCTGTCTGGGCCCTCCTGGGACAATAAGACCCTTTTTTAGCCCCTATCCCAGCTGTTCTTCACTTCTAGCTTCCATTTCTAATGATGGAGCTAGTTACTTGACGATTAACGTCCAACTTCCTGCCAGTTCTAATTTTCCTTTGGGTGAAACCATTCTTCTTTAGCCTCTCTGAGATTATGTAAGGCTTTTCTTAAAGGTACCTTTTTACTTTGACATCCTATTAAGGACCCTGCTCCTCTGTGGGTTTTAACAGTAATTCAGACTTTGACCCAAACTCTCTTAGAGCCTTCAGCCAAAGTAGTCTTGGTTCCTATTGTGGAAAGCTGTTTTACTTGTTGCCATTACATCGGCTAAATGAGTATCAGAATTCCAGGCACTCTCTTCCCAGCCACCATATCTGTTTTTTTTTTTTCATAAGGACAGGGTTTCCCTTTGGACTAACCCTTCTTTCCTACCCAAGGTAGTGTCAGATACAACTGTCAACCAGTCCATCAATCTACCCGTCTTCATTCTGAGTATTCTAACAAGGGAGAATACATGCTGCACCTTTTGGATGTTCATACACAGATTAGATTTTATATTCACAGAACTAAACATTTCAGAAAATTGGACCAATTGTTTTTTCTTTTCAAAGCTAAAGTGGGCAAAGCAGTAATCTTAGCTAGATGACTCACTGATTGCATTTCTTTTGTGTATAAGAATAAAGAATTTACATTACCCAAGCCACCTAAGGCTCATTCCATCAGCTTTATGGCCACATCAACTAATTTGTGGTCCAGAGCTTCTATAGATGATATTTGTGCAGCTGCCACATGATCCAGTGCTCATAGCTTTATAACTCATTACAAACTGGACATTTTATCTAGGAATAAGGCAACATTTGGCTCTGCTGTACTCCGGAATATCCTTCCTTGAGGACCACCCAGGGTTATTATAACTAGGGACTCTGTCCCATCAGTTGAGGAAGAGATGACACATGAAAAAGACAACATCAGATATAAAAGTTATATGCTCACAATAACTCTGCATGTGTGTTTTTTTAAACAAGAAACATCTTTATTAAATTATCAGTTATGACATAGGCAATCATACATTTATATAAATGAAAACAAACCATATTGACATAATCCTAGCTACAAGCATTTACCTCACAAACCATATTCACATAATTTTAGTTGCAAATATTATACATCGTGTATAATCTACCCAATCATTGTCAGTCAAATATTATATAGCTCATTCAAATCCTGTCTTCTTTTAAACCTCATTCCTCCCCTGTATGTTTTGTCCCTACAATTCCCATTTTTTTTTTACTATGTAATTTGCTCCTACCCTTTTCTAAGGATCCCAGTTCCAGTCGTTTTTTATCTCTTTTACTATTTTCCCTACTTCTAGTAAAGTTTGTTGAGGCTCTGATTTCCATTTTCTAGCAGTTGCTTTTTACGAAGCCATTATAATTAGACTCGACAAGAACTTACAATGTTTAGGCAGTTCTGATTCTGTATCATAGATCAAAAAATAATTTCCTTAGTTACACCAGTTTGCTCACCTGCAATTTTTTCCAGCCTTTTGTTTGAGTTGATGTACTCCATCAGGGTTTATTTTAATCAGTTTGTCTGCACTTGTCTTATACTTTGTTCTATGTTTGGTGGAAGTCATGTCTAGAGCTTGCACTACAACAGCTGCAGGACTTTTCCCATTCAGTGTTTTTCTTCACCTTTTGTAGCCGATTTTCCTTCCGGTCCTCTGTATTTCTTTTTTCCCTGCATTCAAGGAGTACAGTTACTAGCCAGTTACTGAAATTTAGCCAGAAATATTTGTTCACTGGTAAGTTTCTGTTTTCACACTGGGAGAGCTAGAAATAAGCTGTTACTCAATGTGCAGCCATCTTGGAAATTATTACTTTACATCTGTGTTGTCTCTTTTCATCCTCAACCTCCCGCCCTCCAGCATTCTTCTATTTTTATAAAGTATGTCCTGAGGGTTAATTACTGTCGGCCTTGTTGCATGAGCTCCAGTGTCTTCCTCCTTTATCTTTATACTGTAGTTGGTATACAACATGATTTAGAATATGCAAATTGCTGGGTGTCCTTTTACGCATATCGGTTAACGAACTAAAGGCCAAACTTGATTTGAGGTAATTCACGAGAAGAGAGGATTGTGTGTAAGGGAGTATTTTGAGCTATGGAGTTTAAATCTGACAAAGTGGCAGAAGTAGATTCCAAGACCCATCAGCTGAGGAAGGATAAAAAGGGACAACACAGATGCAGAGCTAAGAGTTACTTTTATTTTTCAGCATCTGGGAGGGGCATATAGATCAAAGAAAAGACAGCAATCAGTGTAAGTGGGAGCATAGACTGTAACATGTGCTTTAGCATGGGTAACCATAATTTTGGGTGAGGTAATGTGTGTGGTGCAACTTTTGATTTTGGGGCAGTTGTTCCTTTCTGAAAGGTTAAACTTCATATTCTGAAGATGTACATAGAGTAGTGTGTTTGTTCTAAGTGTTCTCAAAATGTATTTAGTTTTTTTTTTGTTTGTTTGATGGTTTTCATTAAAACAAAAAGTCTTGAAAAATGTGACAAGTTCATCTGGACATGAAAATAAACAGCTGTTTAAAAAGACAGTCTGCCAAACATTAGTCTGTGCCTGTACCGCAAACGTGGAAATACACATTAAAAAAAGCTGTCATGTATAACAGGTGAGAATAATAAATTTGTTTAATTATGGCTACCTGTCTATAATATTTTGGAATGTAAATGCCCCTACAGGTATAGATAAAAAGGTAAAAATACTGAATTATACTAGAAAATACAGAGTGCAAATAGCAATGCTACAGGAGACACATTTACTAACAAATGAGCATGTGAGTTTGATAATAGATTTTATAATGGATATTCAGCAGAATATTGGGGGCAAAGGAAAACTGGAGGAATTATATTAATTGGTAGAAGAGCTCCAATAATGATAGAAGAAGAAAAAATATAGTAATGGTAGAGTTGTGATAGTAAGGGGCTACTGGTAAGGGAGGAGGATTACACTAGCATGTATTTATATTCCACCAGAAACTGCTAGTACGGAGCTTAAGAACATTTTGAGAGAGATGATCAGTTGTCAGCGGGGAATATTACTATTAGATGGGGATGGAAACTTGATTTGCAACAATGAGCATGTATTTGGGGGCCTAGAAGGGAAGAGCTAACAAAAGATTTCTGAAGAAATTTATGAAACTATTTGGAGTGGAAAACACAAATTAAGTAGTAGGAACTTGGAGAGAAGTTGCACTTTATTCCCCAAGGTACAATAACTGGGGTGGACTTGACAGAAATTATATTTCACAGGAGCATGTCCATTTAATTGAGAACTTTGTACACATCCAATAGGTATTTAATGTCATGTGCCAGTAATTACCAAGATAAAAATGCAGGTTAATGAAGTAAAGATGAAACACTGGTGCTTTCCCACCTACATATTAAAAAGAGAGAAATTTAAGGAATGGGTAATGGTAATTATCCAGGAGTTATTAGGAGTGATAGAAAGTACTACAGAGGTTATAGCAAGTGAGTGTGGTAAAATGAAAGTGGAGTTTAAAAACAGGGTAGAAACAAAAGGAAATTGGATATGGTTAAGAAGTAATAAGAATTATGTAGAGGAGCTGACAAAGTTTAAAGTATTGTAAAATAAGGAAATCCCACAGAACAAGAAGAGGTGCATCTGCAGAGTGCTAAAGAAAAAAATAAGGAAGTATCTGGATAATATGCACGAGTTTAGAAAGACTGCTGTCAAGCAACTGTTTTTGATGATAACTCCAGAGCACAAAAACGTTTAGCACAATGACTTAGGCAAGGGAAAGTATAAACAGCTGTCACCAAACTTAAGGAGGCAATAAGAAGAAAAATAACCAGAGATCCTGTAGAAGAATTAGAGATATTTCAGAAATGTTGTGAAAATTTGCATAATGAACAAAGTGGAAATCAGGAAAGAGAACAAATGGAAACATAAGAAAAAATATATTAGAATTATATTTAGACTTAAATATGCCAAAGTTCAAGGCAGATGAGGCTAAAAAATTAACCGTTACGATAGGAGGAGATGAGAGAAAAATGGGTAATGAATGTATAATCGTTCTGCAGAAAGTCTACAGGATCAGATGGTGTTCCTGTGGAAGTCTGTAATTTAGGAGGGAAAAAGTGATAAATCTGGAAGGTTTTGTTTAACATTGTTTTAAAAGGACGGGAAGATCCAACATCCTGGAAGAAAACTGTGGTAACTGTAATACCTAAAGATGGTAAAGACCCATTAGACCCAGCTTCATATAGGTCATTTTCGATTTTAAACCATGATTAAGGGTTTATGCCTATACTAGCTAAAAGAATGGCAAGAGTGTTGCCAAAATTGATAGATATAGATCACTGTGGTTTAGTGGAGGAGAGACAAAACATCCAACAACATTAATTCAGCAGTAATGATAGAGATGTAAGCCAAATGTAAGAAAATGCCTTGATGTAGGAAAAGCATTCACAGAGTAAGCTGGATTGTTATGAGTAGGGCAGGAAATCATTTGCATTTCCTGATACAATATGAAATAGGTTCATAAGTTCATAGGTTGATACTAGGCTATCTGCCCTAGGGCATTTACAGGCCTAGCCAGAGTGTGTTTGGCTTTCGCCACCCTTCTTAGATTAGTTGATTGTGCCTCTGTATAGTAGGTCACAGAAGATAGACCATTTAAGGTTAGTTTACCGTGCCACTGCCTAGCAGTGACACAGAAGAGATCCAAGGGGTAAATTTACGATCTCCCATCCAAATGTGAAGATTCTTCTTGAAGAGGGTCATTGAGGGGCTCTGTCTGACATGGATTGGGATTTTGTTCCAGAGTGAGGGGAGCCTCTGGGATATGACTCTTTCCCTCCAGCATGTTCTATTTATTTCTGTGCTGAGGTTTAAGTCACTGGAGCATGTAGTTCTGATGGATTTGGATTTCTTGAGGTGGAGCATGTCCATTAATTCTGGGTTGGACATGGGTTTATACGTCAGGCACAGATCGCCTGTGAGTAGGCGGTAAGCAACTAGTAGATCTGGAGTTTCTTTAGCCTAACTGCGTAGGGCATCTGTTTGAGTCCCTTGATCCTCTTGGTGTGAGGTACTTTTGGGGTCTTTCTAGTTGTAGCAGGTGTCTGGTAAGGTATATCCCAAACGGGGCATTGTATTCAATTATGGGCCTGATGAGTGATGAATAGAGGGGCACAATGACCTCTCTTGATCTGGATGTGAACCCCTTCGTGATAAGGTGGGCTATATAGAATGTCTTTCTAACCACTTTGGCAATGTGATTATCAAAGGAGAGATTGCAATCTACTTGGGTCCCCAAATCCCTAATTACTTCTTCCGTACTTAATGGATTACCACCTATGTGGTAATTTGTGGGCACTTTGTTTTTCCCAAAGGGGATGACTATGCACTTTTTGGCATTTAGCTTTAGGCCATGGCTCTGGCACCAGTTATCCGTCTCTGTGAGACCTTTTTGGTGGATGCTTGTGTCAGCCGGCGAGTCGATTATGGCCCCCAGTTTGCAGTCATCTGCAAACGTTGTCAGCCATAGTCCTCCTGTGTTAGCCTGTACCTCAGAGAAAAATATACCGAACAAGAGAGGTCCCAGGACTGAGCCTTGTGGGACGACACTTGTAACTGGTTTAGAGTCTGACATGGCACCTGCAATTCTGACCATGTGGGTTCTATCCCTAAGCCAGTTTGCAACCCATCTTGTGACATAGGGGTTGATATTTAAACTGGTGAGCTTATTTATGATGCCCGTGTGGGGTATTGTGTTGAAGGCTTTTGCAAGGTCAAGGTAGGCTGTGTGGACTACCTTCCCTTCATCTATGACCTTAGTGACTGTTTCAAAGAAATTGACTAGGTTCAAGAGGCAAGATCTGCCCTTAACAAAGCCGAATTGGGTAGGATCCAGTGTTTGGAGGTTCCCATTGTCTTTGTTTATGAGTTCCATGATGATAACGCTCCATAGCTTTGCAGACCAGGCTAGTTAGGCTTATAGGGCGATAGTTTCCGGAGTCTGTTGTGGCACTACCTTTATGGAGTGGGACCACTGTTGCTGTATGCCATTCTTTGGGTACATATCCTTTTGTAAGGCTGAGACTGAACAGTGATTTTAAGTGAGGGTTCAGTTCTTCTTGGAGCTCATGTAAAACGCAGCCCGGGACACCGTCCGGTCCCATTGATGCTGTGTTTTTTGCTTTGGAGAGGGCAGCTCTCACCTGTGCATCTGTGATGTCAGGGAGGCTACACTCTGTTGGGGTAGTCATTTGCTCATTTGGGTGGGAGGGGGGGGGAGTTTGCACTGAACCTGTCTGCCAGGATGTTGGCAATGTCTGTGGTTCAGTGTATTTTTTGTCATTTTGCACTAACTCAGAGCATATCTGGGAGTTTCCACCAAGGTTTCTGACATAACTAAAGAAAGCCTTGCGATTATCTTTAGCATCTTGTGCAATTTTTCTTTCGAAGCTAGCCTTAGATGATTTTATGAGGGATCGTAGTTTCTTGCTAGTACTGATCAGAGCTGTCTTCCCTTTCAGGGATTTTGCTCTATCATGTAGTAGCTTCCTCCTCCTGTTGTACAGCTTATTTATGGCTAGGGTCCACCAGACAGGTCTTCTGCCTTTGGAGGAGTGTGTCTTGGTTTTATTTGGGATAGCACAATCCATGCATTCCTGTAGGTATCCATAGAATGCGTTTGTAAAGGATTATGCGGTTTGGGCCGTATTTTCCACTGGCCCTGGGGCTTTGAAGAATTCCACCTCGGTTTTGAGAAGTGGGAAGTTTGCTTTTGATAAGTTTTTGGCCGTGGTTTCCTTTGCTGGGGGTGGGGACGGGATATGGATGTCCAAAGTGATTAATTTATGGTCAGATCTTACCAGTGAGGGGTATACCTCTGGTATGGAACATAGAGTCTCCATGTTGGTGATGATCAGGTCCAATATGTTTTCCCCTCTTGTGGGAGTGGTGACATGTTGTTCCATAGCATTTGAGTTTATAAATTCTAGGAACCGTTGGGCTAGGGTGTTGGGGCTTGAGTAGTGCTCCCAGTCTATGTTTGGGTAGTTAAAGTCACCCAATATAATGGTGTTTGGAGAGACCTTCATATTCTCCGGTGTCTTCAGGAAAGCCGAGTGGGGCTCCTGAGTTTGGGAGGGTGGTCTGTAGCAGGCTACAAACTGGAAGGCAGTATTGCCCACTGTTAGTTGCACATGGATGGTCTCAGATGCTTCGTGCAGTGCCACTAGCCTGGAGGTATGGGTATCTTTGATTAATATGGATACTTCCCCTCCTCTTGTGGTTCGGTCCGAGTTTTGGGGCCAAAAAGCATGGTATGAGGTATAGCCTGGTAGTGCTGGGGTGCTCTCAGGAGCCTTGAACCATGTTTCTCTTACTGCACAGATATCAATATTCTCCATACTGAGGAGAGCCTCGAGTGCTTGCATTTTGAGGTTTAGACTTCTGGCGTTGATAAGTTCTTAGATAGTACTAATCTAACTGCCCTTGCGAGCCATTTTAAGCCTAGCCAATTTGTTTAGGTATACTGTCTGTTCTGTATATTTTATATGCTACACTTCACTTTAGAGATTGACCTGTAAGTCGTCATAATTGCAACCCATAGTGACTTGGTCACTGTATTTTTTATTTAGCATGGGACATTAACTGCTTTTTACTTTAAGACATTATTAGCCATTAGTGTATCTACATATATCTTATGTTAGTCCTTTTTTCTCACTGTCTGTGTGGTCTTAGTGTCAGATACAGACAGCTAGTCTAAGTAACATTTTGTTAATCTACTGTTAAGAAAAATATGTTTGGATAGGCAGTTGTGCTTATTCGTGTTTTGTAAAACTCCAGATAATTGAAAGCTGGACATTCTGTTTTAATTAATTTGTATTGAAAGCCAGATGACAATTTAGCATTGTTTATTCTGTGTTTCTTGTAGAGTGCAATAAATGTTGCATGTAAAAAAATTTGACTTTGCTAGAACAGTTAAGAGCTGAGGAAAAATGCAATGCAAGTTTAACAGTCTTGGTTATCTAACAATAACCATGTAACTTTTTTGCACAGAAAATGTTGAAAGGGTGTCGCCACCAGATGTTCAAAAGTATAAAAAAGGTGACCATTTGATAATTTCTGTTTCAGGTTGTTGAATCATGCTTGGAAGGTATATGTAAACCAGATCTTCGTATTTATGAACTTTGTTTAAAGCGTTTGAAAGTTCAGCCTGAAGAATCCATCTTTCTTGATGATCTTGGACACAACTTAAGACCAGCAGTCCAGTTGGGGATCACCACAATCAAGGTGCATTTCTGGATTAAGATCTTTCATTTTTTTATTGAAATTCAGTAGCATTGCGATAACAAGGAAGACAAATGTCTGTTTTTTTAAAGACCTAGGACTCTAAGCTGTGTTCTCTAGTTTGTAGAAGTTGTTTGTGTGGGTTTTTTACTCAGTAAAACTGTTATTGTTATATACTTATTCAACAGCCTATGGTCCAGAAATATATCTTATTGTAACATCGTTTAGCTTGGATTGATTAATGACTTACATGGCAGACAGCAGGATTGTAGGGGGGCCTAGCCAATAGTTGTCCCTGATTTTGCCCTGCCCATCATAAAATTGTTTTATTGATAAATCATTAATCAGACATCAAAATTTCAGTTATTGTTAAGGAGAAAAATGTTTTTCCTTTTAAAGGTAGAATAATAATTAAGAATTGACTCTGATTTTTTGTCTCCTCCTATTATTTTTTTTACTAATGATTCCTGAACAAAGAAGTTGAAAGCTATGGGGGGGGGGGTAGCAAAGTACATTGGGAGAATAGTAGGCTCTTCCACAGTGAGTAAGTGTGTTTGAGGGTGCACCGTCATATCTGCTTATGTAACAAGTTTGCAGTTTTAAAGTTTTAATAAATAAACCAACCTGACAAAGCAAGCAAACTAATTCCTGTTATTGGAATCACTGTAGTTGTGCATGTGCACATCTTCTTTTTCTTGAATAAAGTTTGAGTAAAGTAAAAATAATTCCCCCTTTGTGACCTTGCTACAGTTGTACACATTGGCCACTGCTCCCCTGAGGTCTCGCCTGTTTCATATGAGGCACAACCGAGCCATGTAGGGGCTTTCACTGCCTTAATGTTAGCATTTTGGAGAGTTGGCAAAGAACATGTCCGATTCCATTCTGGTAGTCATGATTTGCACTTGTGTGGTTTTGCATACAGATGCACACAGGAAGAATGCCAAGGATTAGAAGTGAGTAGCACTTTAAATTGAAAGCTGGGTAGTGAACCTTCTCTGAGTCTTGGTACAGATTTAGTATAGCTTTCTGCTGCAGTTCTTATATAATATTAAAAAGTATGCACTGCATTGAAAATGAGTTCATTTGTTTCATTCATACAACATTTAAGAGTAATTTTCAGTAGATCTTTGCAGTGAAAATCCTAATGGATGTTATGAAAGTATACTGTTAGCATTTGTCATCTCTGTGTGTGTAGTAAACATTCTGGTGGATTAATGCTGGTGTTTCCAACAACTTAGATTTAGACATTTTAAATGCTCATGTTCTTATTCAAAGCTCATGGTCTTAAATGACTTCATCATATCATAAGGCAGGGACATTATCATGACTCCTTGCAAAAAGACATTCAGATTATGGTGTAACTTCATTTTGATCAGAAGGATTCCATGACATTTAGCCCTTACCATTTCACATTTGAATAGTAGAGTGAGTCTCAGATGGCCATGGGGGATGGGGGGATGCTTTGGCTGACTTGCCGTTCTCATGGAATGGGTGTGAGATCTTGCTTTCTGGTACAGTGTAACCTTTTATGGAGAATGAGAAAACTGCAGCAAGAGGTCCTTGATTTTTTCAAAGGCAGCTGTCAGTTTATGCAGATTATTGAATATGTTGGGATGTGTGAGCAATCTAGTGACAGTGGCCATTACCAGTTTGCCTGTGGAGGGGCGGAATAAGTAAGTTAGTATGACTGATATGGGACTTCCTTTACTCTAAGAGCTCACATCAGCCAAGGGAACATATTGGATAATCATTTGTGTTAGTGGAGTCTGCTCATTGTCTTGCAGTGTTATCTTGCTAACAGTGATTATATCTTGGCATATACTATTTCATACAGATAAAGTCATTTCCAGTTGAGGCTAGTAATTCCTTAACAGTGCCATCACCCCTTCCTGCTTCTCTGATACCACACTGCCATTGTCCAGGCCATTCCTGCACTCCAATGTCATTGTTGCTGAACTCGTGTAATCTAAGTCAACCATATCATATTATTTTTATGGCAACAGCAATAAAAGCAGTCACTCTTTATAAGATGGATATCAGCAGTTGTATTTTACCAGTTCTTTGCATTTACCCTTTCCCACTTCAATAATCTGCCAGCCACAAGTAATTATATTTGAATAATGAAATACTTAATTGCACAAAGCGCACAGGTAGTTAAATATAGAGAAACATATGCCTTTGTACAGGGAAATATAAGTAAAATTGTTGAACAGACAGTTACCTTTAGAAAAAAATAGTAACTACAGTCTAACTGGTCCTTAGCCCTGTTGCTACCTTGTGAATTCATTTAGTTGATAAAGAAACACAGGCAAACTGTTTTAGAGTATGTGAAAACATTTCTTCAAGGTTTATTTACTCCTCAAAAAATAAATTTCTTTCATTCTCCCAGTCTTCTTCGTAGGTTCATAGGTTCATAGTTGTGTACTAGGCTAATGGCCCTGGAGCCTTTACAAGCGTAGCCCATAGGATTACCCTGACATCGTGTCACCCGACCTTAGTTCCCAGTGCCTCTGTCGAGTAGAGGCGTTGGAGTGAAGTTTCTATTTCCCATCCACTCAAGATTTCTCTTGAAGAGGGCCAGTGAGGTGCTCTGCTTGACATGTATGGGAAGTCTGTTCCATAGCATGGGCAGTCTCTGGGTTATGAACTTGTCCCTCCAGCCTGATGTTCTTAGTGTTTCACTGTTGCAGTCATTACATTTGGGTTATCTGCTTGCAGTAGCCCTCAGTCGGCCTGATTAACAAAGTCTTGGGTCCAACATTGGTTGCTGTCTCTTCTTCCATGACGTCAGGTTGTCAGGGGTATAAAACGTGCAGCCACCGTCATTACATCAGTCTTTCTTGCCGTGTAGTGCCCGAAGCAGAAGCAGTTCGCAAGTGCCAGTTGGCCGACTCCTGAAATTTTCGTTTTCGAGTTTCAGAACTGAAGTCTTCAACTAAAAGCTAAATACCCTGTTGGGGAAACTTCTTCTTGCTCTAATTCGATGTCAGTAAAAGTAAATAATTGCATTTCTTGTGGAAAGCAAAAACCTCATAAAGATTTTCATTCGTACTGTATTCCTTGCCTAGGCCCTGACCATGAAGTACCTCGCTTTCGGTTTTGTGCCTTATTTAAACCACAAACTATCCATCGTTGGTATATTTGCACTTTTAAATATTTTGGTGCTTGGTTCAATTATCCTGTTATGTCTTCAGTAAGCCATTCAAGTACTGACATTCCGAAAAAACGCAAAGATAAAGACAGAGACAGGCCGCCCAGTTCGCCGGTACTCAGTGAGGTGCTTTCACAGGCCCTGATACCCGCTACTTCAGATTTGCAGGCCTCTACTGAGACCCATTCAGAGTCCGGTATGCCATGAGATGCTTCAACTGTGGAACCTGCGGATGTCTCTACCTTGGATGGGTCCAGAGCTGCTGTGCAAGCACTGACTTCTGAGGGTGTATTCAGGCCTACTGACTTGCATATCAAACTGGCGCCATCTTCTTTTTCAAGGCCTAAAACTCGAACCATGCCTAGAAAACTAACACTCAGGCCGCGTGGTCAGGCCTCTATGCCTAAAAAATAAATGATAAGAATGGCTGAAGACGTTATTACTTTAATCAGGGGAAGCCAACCTTCCCCCTCTAAGAGACCTAGGACGGAGTTTGCTTATGATACTTCTGATCAGGATTCTGAAATTTCTGTTTCCTATGATGACCAGGATTTACCCTTATCTACCTATGAGGATTCTGATGCTGAGGACTCTATTCCCTCTGCTTTCTCCCCAGAGGCTCTCTCTTTTGGTGAAACCTTGCATACTCTCAGGGAGCATTTTCATTGGGAAAGTCAGGATTTCTCTGATTCTAAAAAGAGGCTTAGGGATTTCTTACTCCTGCCCCAGCACAGGCCTTTAGTTATACCTCCTGTACTGGACATTGTTGATGATGCCTTTTCGGAATCTAGCATGGCCCCTGACTCTTTACCTCCTGCTTCCAGAAAACCTGATAGATATTACAGGGTTCCTGACTCTCACAATTTCCTTTTCAAAAATCCTACTGCGATCCTGAAACAGTTTCACAGGGACCCAAGGGCATTAAAGCTACTACTGCCAAAAATCCTACCCCCTTTGATAGAGACTCCAGGGCACTGGATAGATGGGGTAAGAAGGTATACACTTCTGCAACTTTGGCCATTAGAGCCTTGAATTGCCAGTTTCATGTGTTAAAGTATCAGCAGCATATTATTGGATTGCTTAAACAGAAAATTATGTTGATTCCTGATTGTGCTGAAAATAAGGATTTTCAGGATTTAATGCATTCTGCTGAACAAGTTGGTAAACATATATTGCAATGTGGTTTTAATTCACTAGAGGCATTTTGCAGGGCTGCGGTAACTGGGTCTGTATTTAGAAGGCATGCTTGGCTTAAGGAGCAATCCTTGCCAGACCATGTTAAAGCAAAATTACTCGATGCTCCCTTAAATCAGGACCACCTGTTTGGCAACAAGGCAAAAGAAGTTCTTAAAAAGATGGAGGAAAGAGCTAAATCTGTGCAAACTGTTAAAGATGTTTTACAAATACAAAGATTTAGTAGGCATTGGCATTCTAAGAATTGGTCCTTTCCTGCCTCTTCCAGACCTTCTCAGTCCAAACCCAAACCCAGATCCAGCAAAGCACCCAGGCTTCAGTCCCAGGGGACTCACAGGACTAAGCAGTGGACGGTCTCCACTTCCAAATCTGGGAGTAATAAAACTCCCCCTTATGGTAAACTGTCTCAATGACTTATTTTTAAAACTTCCAAGCACTTCTCAACTGACTGCCCCTTTGGGGGGAAAGATTGCACTTCATGCAAAGAACTTGGGGACTCATTACCCAGGATAAATGGGGTTTAAATATAGTGTCCCAAGGATACAGATTTCACTTCCACACGTTACCAACTCCAAGCAGTTGGCCGAGTCTACCTCCAAATCAGTGGGCAGAGGCCCAAAAGCAAGTACTCGCTCTCTTAAGCATAGGGGCTATTCAGCTGGTACCAGAAGAGGAAAAGGGACAAGGTTTTTACTCGAGATTTTTCCTGGTGCCCAGAAAAGGCAATTCATGGCGTCCTGTCCTGGACCTGTCTACTCTAAACACCTTTTTGGTGATTCCAAAAATCAAGTTGCTTCCTATGCTAAGCAAAGATGCCTGGTTGGCAACATTAGATTTAAAGGAAGCATACCTGCACACCCCAATCAGGGAATCTTGCAGAAGATACCTACGCTTCAAAGCAGGCTACACGCAGTTCTCTGCACTGCCCTTTGGCTTATCTACTTTTCCCATGGTATTCACAAAGTGCCTAGCTCCAGTCATTGCATTCTGCAGGCAAAGAAATATTCAGATATACCCATACCTGGACGATTGTCTATTTCAGGCAGAAAACCAGGAAATACTTTTGAATCATCTAGCTTTTGTACAAAGAGTGCTAACTTGTCTGGGGTACACCACAAACGAAAATAAATCACACCTGGTACCCTGTCAACAAATTATATTCCTGGGAGCAAGCTTGAATAAAACTTCCCAAATGGCTTGCCTCATGCCAGAGAAACAAATTCACTTGACAACCTGTTTCAAACAAGTGGTCACAAAAACCCTGCTATCTGCAAGACATACTACAAGCCTTGGGGTTCATGGCCTCCTGCATTCTTCTAATTCCATATGCAAGACTGCATATGAGGAAACTATTATGGTATCTAAAAAGCCTGTGGTGTCAACATTCTCAAGATCTAGAAGCAATGATTCCTATCATTCCTTGCCCATGCCTAGAGTTCCTCTGGTGGACAGAGGCCTGCCACCAGAACAAGAGACTACCATTCACACTACCCCCTGCCGCCCAAACCCTAACAGACACATCAGACTATGCATGGGGGACGCACCTGGCAGGGAAGTGCATTCAGGGCAAATGGAACCCAATTCAAATGCACCTTCACATCAATCATTAAGAAATGTTAGCTGTACATAATGCTCGGGCAACCTTCAAGGACCACATTCTTCCAGGACAATTAATGGTAAAGACTGACAACACCTCTGTTATGTGGCACATAAACAAGCAGGGGGCTACACATTCTTTACCCCCTCTGCAGACTAGCCATGGCATTGTGGAACACAGCCTTGAGCTACCAAGTGCATGTACAAGCTCAATTCCTGCCAAGAAAACTAAATACACTGGCAGACGGACTAAGAAGAAACCTCATGGACCCACACGAGTGGAAACTGGAACCAAGGATTTTCAACATGTTGACAAGCAAATGGGGGAGCCCAGATATAGACCTGTTTGCCTCCCCCCAGAACTATCAATTGGAAAAATTTTGCGCAAGGACTCCCCACAGACAAGTTTGGAAAGTGGATGCTCTGTCCTTCAGCATGCCTTTCCTCCTCTGCCTCTGCTCTCCAAAGTGCTACTAAAGATCAAACAAGACAAAGAAAGGATGATTTTGATTCCAGCAGACTGACCTCACCAACACTGCGCAGTGTGTCACTGTTGGCCCCATGGTACCTGCCTCAGACTCCTACTGTGCTGTCTCAGCAGGAGAACCGGATTCTGCACCCTCAACTTCAAACACTGAACCTAGCAGCCTGACTAATTACCTAAGCTCTCCTTTACCATTCCTCAGTAAACCAGTGATGAATGTCATTTTAGAGGCAAGGAGGCCTAGTACTAGAAAATCTTATGCTGAAAAATGGAAAAGATTCTTTGCCTGGAACCAATCTCAAGGATTGAGCACAGCAGCGCCCAGTTTACCTCAGATTTTACAATACTTAACAGAGTTGCTTCACAAGGGACTGTCTTTTTCCCTCAATACAAATTCATGCATCAGCCATTTCAGCTCATTATAACACAGAACCTCCCCTC
Organism: Protopterus annectens; assembly: GCF_019279795.1. NCBI lineage: Eukaryota > Metazoa > Chordata > Ceratodontiformes > Protopteridae > Protopterus > Protopterus annectens. The sequence goes on along the minus strand of NC_056733.1, from coordinate 658,162,631 downwards.
TTCTCTCATCCACTGCTCAAGCAGTTCCTCAGACGGGCCAAAAATTTAAGACCACCCAGGAGAGCTCCAACTCCAGCCTGGGACCTTAACATTGTATTGGAAGAAACTCACTCTTCCTCCTTTCGAACCAGCTGCTACTGGTAAAATTCCTTTCTTTTAAAACCTCTTTTCTTTTAGCCATCACTTCAGCAAGAAAGATACCTGAATTACAGGCCCTTATGGCAGTGGAGCCTTTCATCATCTTTCATGCAGACAGGGTGTCCCTCAGGACCAATCCCTCTTTCATGCCAAAGGTGGTATCCAGTGTGGCCTTTAATCAGTCCATTCATTTGCCAACCTTCTTTCCTAATTCACAGAACAAAGGGGAACGGATACTGCACTCCTTAGATGTGCACAGAACAGATAACTTAGATTCTACTTGGACAGGAATAAACCTCAAAGGAAATCTGAACAACTGCTGGTTACATTTGCTGCAGGGACAGAGGGGAAGGCCATTTCAAAGCAAACCATCTCCAAATGGATAGGCCATTGCATTAATTTCTACTATAAGCACCATGGAAACCATATCCCACAGGGGATCAAATCCCACTCAACCAGGGCTGCATCTACCTCTACAGCCTTTCTCAGAGGCGTACCTACCAGGGGCATCCTAGAAGCTGCTACCTTTCACTAAGCGTTAACATTTGCCAATTTTCTCTAAATCCAGAGCTGGCTTTGCCACTGCAGTTTTGCAGGGCCTTATAACTGGTCCTAATGCTATCTGAATTCCTCCTTCCATTCTTAGCTTTGGGAATCTACCCAAATGTAATGACTGCAACAGTGAAACACGAAGAACATAGTACAGTTGTGTATACTTACCATAATTGTAGATGTTTGAGTGTATTCACTGTTGCAGTCCTGGTTACCCTCCCTCCAGCCCCCTGACTTCTTTTGGCTATATCTCTTCTCTCCTTTTCAATGCTTAAAAGCTTTTTGGTGTATTTGCTTTTTTGTTGGAGGTATAACCTTGTATATTTATAGATTTAATTGCTTCCCATTAGGGGGGCACCTGACATCTGGGGCAAGAAAAATTGATGTAATGATGTCTGCTGCATGTTTTATACCCCTGATGACCTGACGTCACGGAAGAAGAGACCGCAACTGACGTAGGACCCAAGACTTTATTAATCAGGCCGACTGAGGGCTACTGCAAGCAGATAACCCAAATGTAATGACTGCAACAGTGAATACACTCTAACATCTACATTTATGGTAAGTGTAGACAATTGTATTTTCTGTTGATTGTGGTAATGAGGTTGAGGTCTCTAGAGTGTGTGGTGTGGAGGGATTGGGATTTCTTTAGATGTAGCATTTCTAATAGAGCTGGGTCAGACATGGCTTTGTAAGTCAAGCAGAGATCGCCTGGAGCTTTTTTGAATCTGTCCATGTCGGACGTGTTTAAGGCCTAGTATCTTCTTTGTGAGGTACTTTTGAGACCTCTCCAGTTGTTGCAGGCATCTAGTGAGGTTCATGCCAAATGGGGAATTGTACTTGATGATTGACCTAATGAGATAAGAGTAGAGGGAGACAATGACCTCTTTCTTCCTGGATGTAAAACCTTTATTAATGAGATGTGCCACATAGAAGGACTTTCTGACCACAGTGGCAATGTGGTGGTCCAAAGAGAGGTTGCTGTCAACATGTGTTCTCAGATCTCTTATAATGCCTTCTGTGTTCATTGGACTACCATTGATGTGTTAATTCAAGGGAATTGGGTTTTTCCCAAGGGGGATGACGATCCATTTTTTGGCATTGAGCTTAAGGTCACCAAGTCTAAACAATTCTGTAGTAGACATTGTGGTGTGGTTTTTGATATTGATTTCTTTGCCAACTGTAGTAGTGAGTGGATAGTTTATTTGGCTTCATGCAGTTGTTCTGCATTTTACATAGGACAGACTTCCAGGCCACTTAGATTGCGGATCTCTGAGCATCTAAGTGACATTAAACATAAGAGAAACAGCAATGCCTTTTATAAGCATACTATGAAACACCCTACAGCCTCTTTCAGTTTTATGATTATTGACAGAATATTAGGTGAGAGATCTAATAAAGCGGGATGGCACTCTATATTGGATATAAAAGAGAAAAAAATGGATCATTAAACTGGGTGGACTTTTTCCACCCGGGCTAAATGAATATTTATGAGACAACCAATCACGGTATGTAATTAATTTGTATTACTGTTTAAAAGGAACAAATGAATGCTTCTGTTTTCAACATTGATGAAGGCTAAGAAATCATTCTAGCTGAAACTGGTCTGTTGTTTTTGTTCTTTTTATGTAATCTAATAAATATGTTTTGATATTTGTTGCAGCTTACAGTTGCTGGCTCATTTTTTTTTCTCCTTATTGGGGAGTAGAAGTGGGACATCAGTGTGCCTCACTATCGAGTCACCTATGACTAGTGTATTGGGCATGCTGTTTTGCCTGAGCGGCTTTGGTTGAGTGGCACAGTGTTTAGGAGAGTTGTGCCTCGTGATTAGTGTTGTGTTGTGGTGGTCGAGTCTGTTTCTGCCTTGGAGGTCTCTGCTGTTTGGGTAGATTTTTATTGAGAGCCTCCATGAAGTGGTTGTGTGGTTTGTGTTTTTATGTGAAGGCGGTGCTGGTGTGTGTTCTGGAGGGCTATGTGTTCCATGTGGTGTGGTGCAAGTGTTGACCTTCTCCTCTTGACCAGCTATTCCTGTCTTGGCTGGAGAGTTTGTGGCTTCCAATTTGAATATATAATGCATCTCTCGCAAGTATGAATGTTGGGGGGTAAGAGGAGAGGGTTGTCAGTGTACATGAAGCAGTTGCTGCATTGTCTCATGATGCCGAAGTTCACCAGGTTAATAGGAGAAAGCACAGGGAACTGACCTTTAGACATGCCTGGAGGGGTGGACATTAATAATAAGTACTGGAGCTTTTTCCTTGTAGAACATTTAGTGCTAGTAGCACTTTTGTGTGCTACAATAATTGCTGCAAAAAGTCTGGTAAAGTGCTAAACTAATAAGCTAGTAAAAGTGCAGGAGAGGAGAGAACTAGCAGATCTATGGGAAAAATTTAAGAGCAGACTTTGGCACCTCTCAAAAGCTTACAAACAGTCCTGGAGACAGCAAATCTGTATCTGGACTAGACTAGTTACAGGGAAGGTGGGAAACCAGCACAAATGTGGGCTTTTAAACCAGAAAGTTGAAAAAGATGGAAAAAACTACCCAAATGGCCAGTAAGCTACAATTTCTGGGCCAGAAACCAGTCCTCTTGTGGTAGATAGGCTACCTAGTGCTTACCACTCCCACTGATAAGCTTGAAGGCTTCCCTCCAACACAAAAAGGCTTGGGGGCTCAGAAGCTTACATACAGTCCTGGATACAGCAAATCTGTATCTGGACTAGACTAGTTACAAGAAAGGCGGGAAAAGCCCAGACGTGGGCTTTTAAATGAGAAAGTTGAAAGTGATGGAAAAACTGCCCAAACAACCAATAAACTACAATTTATGGGCCAGAAACCACTCCTCTTGTGGTAGATAGGCTACCTAGTGCCTACCACTCCCACTGATAAGCTAGAAGGCCTCCCTCCAACACAGAAAGGGCTCAGAAGCTTACAAACAGTCCTGGCTACAGCAAATCTGAATCTGGACTAGATGTCAGTACACACACGATGAGAATGAGGTAAATTAATGCCTCGTTGTTAGAAAATAAAAGGGCCACATAATAGATGTTCATTTAGCACTGAATCCTTTGATATGTATCTCCTTTTCTGAATTTTCTTGTTTCTTTTGATCCTTTTCCTTTCTGCTGTGATAGCATAAGGTCACATGTATCAAATCCTGTCTTTACTAGAAAATTCCAACTTTTTATGACAATATTACTTCTTTGATCGGAATTAATTAAGAGTTACCATCTGTTGTTCTTTTATGCTTATCAATCCCTGTTGGAATATTTGTTTACAGGTTCATAGGTGGTTACTAAGCTATTAGCCCTAGAGCGCATAGAAGCCTAGCCATATTTATTTATTTTTATTTATTTTTATTTTTATTTAACATTTGTTGACCGGGAATGTCCGACTAGGTTCCACAGATCCTGTTTTCAGCGGAGGCTTGGGGAGAAATGCTCCAGATGCATGTCTTATTTATCCTGAGTTGCCCTCGTTGTTGGTGGTTAGGTTAATGAAGTTCGCAGAGGTAAGGGTCTGTGGTAATTAATAATACTGACTTCCTCTGTCCAGAAGGGACATGGGCACCACCTCAGGAATGAGTTTGCGGTCACCCATCCATTGATCTAGGTTGCATTTGAAGAGGGTCAGGGAGGAGATCTGTTTCACGTGAATTGGAAGCTTTTTCCAGAGAAGTGGCAGTCTCTGGGAGATGTATCTACCTCTCCTGCATGACCTGTTCATATTAGAGGTGTAGATTAGTATGTGTGTACATCTTTAAGAAGCTTCTCAGTCAGTAAGCACATACCTATATCCACTGAGCATGTGCGAGATGTGAGTGCCTTTTAGAGTGAACAGCCAGTGTGTGAGCATCCAAGTATGTAGCCAGTTAGTTAGTTTGTGTAAGTTTAATGTTCCAGCCATCCATCTTGATGTATTTGTATACAATGAACTACTTAAACGAACATCCAAGCCTCAACGTCTTCTTAATGCACATAAGAATAGTGACGAGGCTAAGTTAAGATCCCTGGCATGAGTGACCCTTCTGCAGTTTGACTTAAGAATGTGCAGCATTTCCATCAGGGCTGGGTGAGAGACTACCCTGTAAGCCAGGCACAGGTCACCCCTTAGCAACCTGTGGGAGACAGAATACAATGACAAGGTGCTCAGTTTTTCCACGTAAGACTAGTTTTGTGCACCTGTAATTTTCTGGTGAGAAACCTCTGTGGTGTCTTCAGTTGTTGCAGGTGTCTGGTGAGGTACATTCAAAACGGAGCATAGTAGTCTATTATTGGTCCATTATAACATCCTTAGATGTAGATGCAATGCCTTTACTTGTAAGATGTGCAGCATAAAAGGAGTTCCTTACTACTGTGGGTATGTGATGGTCAAAATTGTGATTGCTATCAACCTGAGTATGCACCAGGGTCTACACTTAGAGGGATACTGTCTATAATGTAACTAGCAGGGATGTCAGCTTTCACAAAGGGAATGATGATGCATTTTTTGCATTAAGCTTTAATCCGTGGCTTTGCTACCAATAATTTGCCTGCGCTAACCCTGTCTGCGGTATATTAACATCACTGGGGGACTCAATGATTGCTCCCAATGTGCAATCATCAGTGAACTCTGACAGCCACAGTCTATCCAAGTTTGCCTAGACCTCTGAGAAATAAATTCTGAACAGTGAGGGTCCCAGCACAGAACCCTGTGGTATGCCACTGGTGACTGGTCTTTTTATTAAAGGTAAAGTCACCCACTTTGACAGCATGTGTCATGTTGGCGAGCCAGTTGGCTACCCATCTGGTAATGCAGGGGTTAATTCCCAGTTGGGAGAGTTTCTGTATAATACCCAAGTGAGGGATTGTGTTACATGCCTTGGCTAGGTAAAGATAGGTGGTATGCACTGTCTTTCTCTCATCCAGGGCCTTGATGACTTTCTCGAAGAAGTCAGCAATGTTTAATAGGCATGATCTACCTTTAACGAATCCGAACTGTGTTGAGTCCAGAGTTTGGAGATTAATCTATGTCCTTAATTAATCTTAACATGGCCTGGCAGATGAGGCTGGTCAAACTTATGAGCCTATAGTTCCCAGGTTTGGTTGATGGTCCCCCTTTGTGCCGAGGGATTACTGTTGGTGTTGTCCATTCCACTGGAATGTAGCCAGCTCTAAGGCCATGGTTAAACAGGGATGCAAGTGAGTCTACTAGGTCATATTTTAAGTTGTTTAAAAGACAACCTGGGATGTTGTCTGGCCCCATTGATGCCATGTTTTTGGCCTTTGAGAGCGCCGACATGACCTACTCTCTTGAGATAATAGGCTAAGGAATTGTGGCAGGTATACTTTGGGGGATGACTGGAGGGGACAGGGGAGGTGAAAGTTTTCTCCAAATTTGTCAACTAGTAGATTGGTTATTGTCAGCTGGCAGGTTGGCTAGTACCTCTGGTTGAGTATTGGTTGTGCCATCCACAACCAATTCAGTGCATAGCTGGGTATTCTCTCTTAGATTTCTGACATAGTTACAGAATGCCTTGTGACTATTCTTAGCTAGGGAGGCTATTTTTGCTTTGTAATTAGCCTTGGAGGACTTGACAAGATCTCTAATTTGTTTAAGTTAGAAAGAGATTTCTTCCTTTGCTGTGCCAGTTCCATCTTGTGTTTGGACATGGGATGTTCTTCGTGTTTCACTGTTGCAGTCATCACATTTGGGTTATCCTGCCAGGGCTAGCCTTTAGTCGGCCCGAATACCAGATGCTTACTATTTCTGCATTTCACTCCAGAACTGATGTCAGGTCGTCAGTGGTATAAATTCAGGCAGCTGATGCCATTGCATCAGTCTTTCTTGCCAAGGAGCCCGAAGCAGAAGCAGTTCGCACAAGTGCCAGTCAGCCGTCACCCGAGTTTTCGTTTCCGAGTTGAAGTCTTCTAAAACTAAGTACCCCGTTGGGGATCCTTTTTTCTTGCTCTAACCGATGTCAGAAAAAATCATCTCGCCTGTGGAAAGCAAATACCACACCGAGACTTCCATCCTTACTGCGTCATCTGTTTAGGCCCAGACCACGACGTCCCTCGCTGTCGCTTTTGTGCTTTGTTCAATGCCAGAACTATACATCGTTGAGGCCTTACTGTAGCTAGATATTTTCGCTCTCAGTCCTTGAATTCCGATATGGCTTTGATAAGCCATCTGACTACCGATCTTCCGAAAAAAACGTAAGGATGAAGACAGAGATCACACAGGTCCAAAACAACTGATGACGCTTCCGCGAAGTCCTCGGTGATGCGCTTTCGCAGCTCCTGATGCCCACTTTTGTTGACTCGCAGACCGCTACCGAGACCCTTTCGGAGCCCGGTATGCCGTGAGACTCCTCTTCGACTAACGATCCTGCGGATGTCTCTACCTTGGATGGATCCAGAGCCGCTGAGCAGCCACCGGCTTCTGAGGAAGTACTTCGCACTACCAATACTCGACACAGACCGACGACTTCTTTCGTGTCTTCAGTTCTTTCTAAAACAACTGAGTTTTTAAGGCCCAGGGTATGAACTTAACCCAATAAAACGACGACCCAAGCTCAGGCACCTGCTTCCTTGCCTCAATCTCAAATGCTTAAAATGGCAGAAGACCTTCTTATGCTTATAAGGGGAAGTCAGGCTACCCCTTCCAAAAGAAAAAGAGACTTGTCCCCGGTAGTTTTATCTGAACAGGAGTCCGATGACTCTGATGCTTCTGAATATGAAGACATGCAATCCCTCTCTGCCTATGAGAATTCTGATGCAGAGGAATCCATTCCTTCTGCCTCCCACCCGAGGATTTTTCATTTGGGGAAACCCTTCATACTTTAAAGGAACATTTCCAGTGGGAATGTCAAGACTATCCTTAGTCAAAAAAGAGACTCAGGGAATTCTTAGATTTACCACAGCACAGACGTTTGGCCATTCCTCCTGTCCTGGATGTTGTGGATGATGTTTTTATGGAATCCAGTTTGACTCCTGACACCCTTCCTCCTGATCCCAGGAAACCTGACAGGTTACTACAGAGTCTCTGACACACAAATTACTTTTCAAAAATCCTACTGCTGACCCAGAGGTCATCTCTCAAGGACCTAAAGAAATTGAAGCAACCTCGACTTAGAATACCACCCCCTCAGACAGGAATTCCCGAGCTTTAGACAGATGGGGTAAAAAAACATACACCTCTGTTACTCTTGCTATTAGAGCATTAAATGGACAGTTCCACATGCTGAAATATCAGCAGCATACCATGGAACTCCTCAAACAAAAAATGTCTTCCTTTCCTGTTTGTGCAGAAAACAAAGAATTACAAGAGCTAATGCATTCTGCAAGTCAAGTTACTAAGCACACCTTGCAATGTGGCTTTGACACCCTAGAAGTATCTTGCAGGGCAGCAGTCACTGGTTCTGTCCCTAGAAGGCATGCTTGGCTTAAGGAACAGACCTTGCCAGACCATGTCAAATCCAAATGCACCATTGAACAAAGACAGTTTATTTGGCACCAAGGCAGAAGAGGTCTTAAAAAAGGTGGAAGAAAAAGCTGAATCTATGCAGACAGTTGAAGACTTCTTACAGGTCCAACCTCCGAGGTTCAGTAGGCATTGCCCCTCCAAGCACTGGTCTTTTCCTGCCCCCTCCAGGCCAGCTCAGCCCAGACCCAGGGGAAGCAGACCCCCCCCAGACAGCAGCCCCAGGGAATGCAGAGATCTAAGCAATGAAGTTCCTCTTCTTCAGAAACAGGGAGTGCAAAGCCACCCCTTATGGTAAGAACTCACAATGACTTTACACCTCCACCCCTTACCTCTTCGCACCTGCTTGTGCCCCTAGGAGGAAAACTCTCCTTCCATGTAAGTAACTGGGCCTCTTTTACCAACAACTGATGGGTCTTCAACATAGTGTCCCAGGGATACAAATTTTATTTCCACACTCTGCCAACCCCAAAAGGGTTCCCAGATCTTCCTCCAAACCAGTGGACAGAGGCCAAAAAGAAAGTCCTTTCCCTGGTCTCCATAAGGTCAATACAGCATGTTCCTGCAGAACATATAGGCTAAGGTTTCTATTCCAGACTCTTCCTGTTACCCAGAAAAGAGGGCACCTAGCACACAATCCTCGATCTATCCATTGTAAACACCTTTCTGGTGATAGGTTAGGATGTTTGGTTAGCCACGCTAGACCTAAAAGAGGCCTACCTACACATCCCAGTCAGGGAATTTTGCAGGAAATATCTACGTTTCAGGGCAGGAGCTATGCACTTTCAGTTCTCTGTGCTTCCCTTTGGCTTATCCACTGTTCCCAGAGTTTTCACAAAATGCCTGGATCCAACCATTGCTTTTTGCAGACAAAGAAATATTCAAATTTACCCCTACTTAGACGATTGCCTGATTCAGGCAGACAGTCAGGAAAAGCTGATGTCCTTCAAGGATGCATCTGCAGTCATCACATATGGGTTGTCCTGCCTCAGGCAGCCCTTCGGTCGGCCGGATTCCAAAGTCTGGGTCCGGCGTCGGCTGATGTCGCCCCTTCCCCGACGTCAGAGCGCCTGGGGTATAAAAGCGTCAGCCGACGCCATCTTCCTCAGTCTTTCTTGCCGCGTGGTGCCCGAAGACTTCAAAAGCTAAGTACCCCGTTGGGGACTCTTTCTTGCCTCAGCCGATGTCAGATAAAATTAATAATTGCTTAACTTGTGGGAAACAAATACCTCATAAGGATTTCCACTCTTACTGCCTACCTTGCCTAGGCCCAGATAAAATTAATAATTGCTTAACTTGTGGGAAACAAATACCTCATAAGGATTTCCACTCTTACTGCCTACCTTGCCTAGGCCCAGACCACGACGTCTCGGCCTGTTCCGCCTGTGCTTCCTTCAACCGACGCACTCTAAGACGTCAGTCTGAGTTTGCAGAGGAATTCTTTGGGGCTAGTTTTGCTTACAAAATGCCATCGGAGACTCCGACTTCACATTTAATACAGAAACGGAAGGACAAGGACCGACACACGCGGTCCGCGGTTTCGGCTGAAACCACGGCCAGGCCTACCGCGAGTGTCTCGGTCTCAGCTGAAACTGAGTCCTTGCTACTACCGTCCACCGAAACCGTACAACCGACAACCTCAGCCCCGGAGGCCACTACTGTATCGGTTGTTGAATCTTCATTGGAATCTGGTGTCCAGGAACCTTCCGACACCATTCCCTTAGACAAAACTACACCAGCACGTGGTGCAGCCAGGCCTCCTGCATCCATGTCTATTAAGGCATTCTCTAGGGCTAAAGCTGCTAAACACTCAAAATCTATGCCTCCCAGGGTTATCCCTCAGGGACCCACTACAGGTTCTCAGATCCTTAGTCTAGCAGATGACCTTATTTCATTAATTAGGGGCTCTCAGCCTCATCCGGACAGGGGCTCTCAACCTCCTACAGAAAAAAGTCCCAGGGTTGAGCCCTCTGATCCCCTCTCCTCAGATGAGGCCTCTGATGGCTCTGTTCTCTCGGACTACCAGGAGGAGGCTTTTCCGGCCTACGAGGATTCAGATGCAGAGGAATCTATCCCTTCGGCCTCCCCTCCTGAAGAACTGTCTTTTGGGGAAACTCTGCACACTATGAGGGAGCATTTCCAATGGCAGGGCCAGGAATTCTCTGATTCCAGGAAGAGATTAAGGACCTTCTTGCATTTGCCTCAGCATAGACCTTTGGCTAGTCCCCCTGATGTCCTTCAAGGATGCATCTGCAGTCATAACATATGGGTTGTCCTGCCTCAGGCAGCCCTTCGGTCGGCCGGATTCCAAAGTCTGGGTCTGGCCTCGGCTGATGTCGCACTTCACCCGATGTCATAGCTCTTGGGGTATAAAGGCATCAGCCGACGCCATTTTCCTCAGTCTTTCTTGCCGCGCGGTGCCCGAAGCAGAAGCTGTTCGCAAGTGCCGGTCAGTCAGATCCAGAGATTTCAGCTACCGAAGACTTCTAAAAAAGCTAAGTACCCCGTTGGGGACTCTTTCTTGCCTCAGCCGATGCCAGACAAAGTAAATAATTGTTTAACTTGTGGGAAACAAATACCTCATAAGGATTTCCACTCTTACTGCCTTCCTTGCTTAGGCCCAGACCACGACGTATCAGCTTGTTTAGCCTGTGCTTCCTTCAACCGACGAACACTTAGACGTTGGTCGGAGTTTGCAGAAGAGTTTTTTGGTTCCGCTTTTGCATATAAAATGCCGTCGGAGACTCCGACTACACATTTAGCCAAAAAAACGCAAGGAAAAGGACCGACATCATGCCCTTGGTTTCGGCTGAAACCACGGTTAGGCCTACCGCGAGTGTCTCGGTTTCGGCTGAAACCAAATCCTCGGTTCTTCCTTCTGCCGAAAGCATGCCTCCGACAACCGAGGCCACAGAGGCCCCAGCTGAGTCGGCTACAGAAATTCCTACCGAAGAAGCAGGCGCACAAGATTTGTCCAACACCATTCCGTTGGACATCTCTACTCCTGCACGTGGGGCAGCTAGACCCCCTGCTTTTATGTCTGTTAAGGCCTTCTCCAGGGCTAAAGCAGCTAAACTTTCCAAGGCCTTACCAACAAAAGCTTCATCTCGCAGACCTTCCTCAAGTTCTCAGATTCTCAGCCTTGCTGAGGACCTTATATCTCTGATTAGGGGATCCCAACCTCACCCAGACAGGGCCTCACAACCTCTTCCTGAAAAAAGACCTAGGACTGAACCCCCTGAACCTCTCTCCTCTGACTATTCCTCGGATGGATCAGATTTATCAGACCATCAGGAAGAAGGACCATACTCACCTTATGAGGATTCGGATGCAGAAGACTCAATTCCTTCTGCCTCCCCCCCCAGAAGAATTTTCCTTTGCGGAGACTCTACACTCAATGAGGGAACACTTTCAATGGCAGGGTCAGGATTTTTCCGATTCTAGGAAAAGGCTAAGGACTTTTTTACACTTGCCACAGCATAGGCCTTTAGCCATACCACCTGTACTATCAGTCGTTGATGATGCATACAATGATGCCAGTTCTGCCCCTGATTCTCTTCCCCCGGCCCCTGCCAAACCTGACAGATATTACAGGGTCCTGGATTCTCACTTCCACTTGTATAAGGCCCATGCTGCAGACCCAGAAACTATTTCTCAGGGCCCAAAAGTGTTGCAGCTGCCACTGCCAAAAACCCCCTACCCTCTGAAAGAGAGTCATGAGCATTAGAGAGATGGGGTAAAAAGGTTTATACATCTGCTACTCTTTCTGCCAGGGCTTTAAACTGTCAATTTCACATGATACAGTACCAGGAATTTTTGTTAGATCAACTGAATAAAAAGCTTTCCGCTCCTGAACCTTTAGACCGCAAGTCCCTTCAGGATTTGGTACACAACTCTCAGCAGGTCAGTAATCATTTCTTAAAATGTGGCTATGATGCACTGGAGGCTTCATTTAGATCAGCTATGACTGGAGCAGTGATTCGAAGGCATGCCTGGCTAAAAGAGCAATCCTTGCCAGACCATGTCAAGTCTAAACTCCTAGATGCCCCTATGGAGAAACAAAGTTTATTTGGCTCCCCTGCACAGGAGGTTCTAAAGAAAGTGGAAGAAAAAGCAAAATCTGTGCAAATAGTCAAGGATTTTCTGCAGGTCCAACCTCCGAGGTTCAGCAGAAACTGGCCTTCAAAGAATTGGTCCTTTCCAGACACCTCCAGAGCACAGAGAGGCAGAAATAGACGCCCAAGAGGCAGAGGTCAATCAAGGAGTGCCTACAGGGGTCGTCAGTGGCAACCTGCCAACCAGAGGAGTACCACCACAGCTGCGACTACAACCACTTCCACAGGACAGACACAATGACTTGGCTCTGATTCCGCCTACTAGGGAACAACTGGAAGCACCCTTGGGCGGAAAGTTAGCTTTATTTTCAAAAAACTGGCATTGCATTACAGGAGACAAATGGACATTGCAAACAATAGACAAAGGCTACAGGTTTCACTTCCACACTTTACCAAAAAAGAGAGGAATGCCAAACCTTCCACCAAGCCAGAAGTCAGAGGCTCTAAAACAAATCATCAACTTACTAAGGATGAGAGCAATAGAAAGGGTACCATCTATGGAACAAGGCCAAGGATTTTACTCCAGACTATTCCTTGTACCAAGAAAAGAAACTCAATGGAGGCCTATTCTCAACTTGTCCGCACTGAACACATATCTCATTGCACCAAAATTCAAGATGCTGACCCTACAGCAACTTCTTCCCATGTTGGGCAAGGAGTCTTGGCTGGTCACTCTAGATCTCAAGGAGGCATACTTGCACGTCCCTATACGACCAGATTGCAGAAGACATCTCAGATTTCTTGCAGGATCAGAGCATTATCAATTCTCAGCATTGCCCTTTGGCTTATCTACTGCGCCCAGACTATTCACGAAATGCCTGGCGTCAGTAATTGCACATTGCAGGCTTCAGGGAATTCAGATCTACCCATACCTGGACGACTGCCTAATACAAGCGGACAACAAGACAAAAATAATAAAGGATTTGGCCTATGTCATACAACTGTTACAAGCCTTGGGATACACAGTCAACATACAGAAGTCAAGACTAGTGCCATCCCAAAGGATAACATTTTTGGGTGCAGAACTGGACACAATAACTCAGATGGCTTTTCTCACAGAAGAAAAACAAAAGCAACTCCCAGTCTACTTCATGGCATTGACAAGACAAACTCAGCTTACTGCAAGGAAAGTCCTGCAGGCCCTGGGTTACATGGCATCTTGCATAATCTTGATCCCACATGCCAGGCTGCATATGAGAAAATTACAATGGTACCTAAGGAACATATGGTCTCAACACAGACACAGTGTAGAAACCATGAGACCAATCATTCCATGCCTGAAAAAAGAATTCCTGTGGTGGGCTCAGGCCTGCCAGACCAACAGAGGGTTGCCTTTCTACAAACCACAACCAAGGCAGACCATCACCACGGACGCCTCAGACCTAGGCTGGGGGGCACACATGGAAGACAAGTGTATCCAAGGCCTATGGTCTCAAGACCAGCTGAATCTACACATAAATCTAAAGGAGATGCTGGCAGTGAAGCATGCAATCGAGGCATTCAAATCATTCCTCCAGCAAGGACACCTGCTGATAAGGACAGACAATACCACAGTCATGTGGTACATCAACAAACAGGGAGGCACGCATTCCTACCCTCTATGCTGGATGGCAATGGACCTATGGAACCTAGGCCTGAATCTCAACATTCAACTGCAGGCCAGATTCGTACCAGGAAAAGAGAATTCACTAGCAGACAGCTTAAGCAGAACTACCACGGATGCTCACGAATGGATGCTGCATCCAGACATCTTCAAAAACATAACAAAGAAATGGGGAATGCCAGAGATAGACCTGTTCGCCTCCCCACTCAACCACCAACTGAAGAAATTCTGCTCAAGAGAATACCACCCACAAGCCTGGAGGGTGGACTCCCTTTCTTTCATCTGGAAGGCCCTGACAGTTTATGCCTTTCCACCTCTCCCATTGATGTACAAAGTTCTACTGAAGATCAGGGAGGAACAGCCAAAGGTGATTCTGATAGCTCCAGACTGGCCAAGGCAGCACTGGTACCCGCTACTTAGAAGCATGTCTCGGACGAACTCATGGCCTCTACCTCTATGGCCTTTACTTCTAACGCAGAACAACTACAAGACCCTGCATCCAAACTTGAAAGCGCTGCAGCTAACTGCCTGGAAAATTGCATAAAACAAAACCAATCTGTTTTATCTCAGAGGGTCAAGGACATTATCCTGGAGGCTCGCAGACCCTCCACAAGAAAAACATACTCAGCCAAATGGAAGAGATTCCTCATTTGGAGTGCATCAAAGGGAACAAATGTCACACTGGCAAACCTAGCACACATCCTAGAATACTTAGCAGAACTGTTCCACAATGGCCTGTCCTATTCTTCCATTAAGACTCATGCTTCAGCAATTTCAGCAGAGTACAACATGGATCCTCCTATCTTCTCTCACCCTCTCCTCAGACAATTTTTAAGAGGGATCAAAATGTAAAACCTCCAAGGAAACCACCTCTGCCTGCATGGGATCTCAATTTTGTGCTGGAAAAATTAACACTTCCCCTTTTGAACCAGCAGCATCAGCAGACTTACAGTTCTTATCTTGGAAAACTGCTTTCCTTCTAGCAATCACTTCAGCAAGAAGGGTATCCGAGTTACAGGCATTAATGGCAGTGCAGCCTTTCCTTATCTTTCACCAGGATAGAGTGTCTCTGAGAACCAATCCTACTTTCATGCCAAAGGTGGTATCCAGGGTATCCTTGAACCAAGCTATTCATTTACCTACATTCTTCCCTAACCCACAGAACAGGGGGGAAAAACTATTGCACACCTTGGATGTACACAGACAACTGTGCTACTATCTGGACAGAACTAAAACCAGCAGAAAAACTGACCAGCTTCTGGTAGCATATGCAACAGGAGTGCAAGGAAAAGCAATTTCCAAACAGACAATTTCAAAATGGATAGGAAATTGCATTCGATTCTGCTACTCTTTTCATGGAAAGACAATTCCTGAAAATATCAGGCCTCACTCCACAAGAGCCACAGCCACCACTACAACTTTCCTACGAGGAGTGGCTACCAAAGACATTTTAGAAGCTGCTACTTGGAGCTCCGTGCATACATTTGCCAAGCATTACAATTTTCCTTTATACTCCAGATCCCGAGCAGGTTTTGCAACTGCAGTTTTACAGGGGATCGTAACTACACCATCATTATCTTAGTGCCTCCTCCCCCAGTTTGGCTATGGTATTCTACCCATATGTTATGACTGCAGATGCATCCTTGAAGGACATAGTACAGTTTTGTACCTACCATAAATGTAGATGTCCAATAGGTATGCATCTGCAGTCAGGATTACCCACCCTCCTTCCCCTCTGTGGTATTCCTAGGGTACTTACCCCTCTTTTAGCTAGCTGGGGGAATCTATTATGGTGTATTTGTTTGTATGTATATATGTACATATATATTTTGCTTTCTACTGTTTGGAATTTTCTACATTTATCCAAATTTAGCCTTCCTAGAGGGCACCTGGCATCTGGGGCAAGAAACACTGAGGAAAATGGCGTAGGCTGATGCCTTTATACCCCAGGAGCTATGACGTCGGGTGAAGTGCGACATCAGCCGAGGCCAGACCCAGACTTTGGAATCCGGCCGACCGAAGGGCTGCCTGAGGCGGGACAACCCATATGTTATGACTGCAGATGCATACCTATCGGACATCTACATTTATGGTAGGTACAAAACTGTACTTTTTGAATGTCATTGATGATGTGTACTCTGAATCTAGCACAACCCCTGACACTCTCCCTCCGGCTCCTGCCAAACCCGATAGGTACTACATGGTCCCGGAATCACACCTTTTCCTTTACAAAGCCCACTCTGCTGATCCAGAAACTATCTCCCAGGGCCCTAAAGGGGTTGCAGCTGTCACTACAAAAAATCCACTCCCCTCTGAAAGGGAGTCCAGGGCTTTAGAGCGATGGGGTAAAAAAGTGTATACTTCTGCTACCCTTTCTATGAGGGCTTTAAACTGTCAATTTCATATGATACAGTACCAAGAATATTTGTTAGATGAATTGCATAAAAAGCTGTCTTCACCTGAACCCCTAGATCGCAAATTTCTTCAGGATCTGGTACATAACTCTCAACAGGTTAGCAACCATTTCTTGCAGTGTGGTTATGATGCATTGGAAGCTTCATGTAGGTCAGCTATGACAGGTGCAGTCATACGTAGGCATGCTTGGCTGAAGGAACAATCTCTGCCAGACCATGTTAAAGCAAAGCTTCTGGATGCTCCACTGGAAAAGCAAAAGTTATTTGGCTCCACTGCTCAGGAGGTCTTAAAGAAATTTGAAGAAAAGGCAAAATCTGTACAAACAGTCAAAGATTTTATGCAAGTCCAACCACCAAGATTCAGCAGAAATTGGCCTTCCAAGAACTGGTCCTTTCCAGACACAGACAGATTTCAGAGAGGCAAGAACAGGCATGCCAGAGGTAGAGGGCAAGCTAGAGGCTCCTACAGAGGACGTCAATGGCAGCATCCCAACCAGAGAGGTAGTGCAGGACCTACAACTGCTGCACAAGGACAGACTCAATGACTTTACTTTGACACCGCCAACCAGGGCTCAATTGGAAGCACCTTTGGGCGGAAAGCTTTCCTTATTTTCAGAAAATTGGCACATTATTACAAGGGACAAATGGACACTACAAATAATAGACAAAGGATACAGGTTCCATTTCCACACATTACCGAAAAGAAAAGGCATGCCAGACCTGCCACCAAATCAAAGGGCAGAGGCTTTGAAACAAATCTCCAACTTAATGAAAATGAAAGCAATAGAAAAGGTTCCTCTCGCAGAACAAGGCCAAGGATTTTATTCCAGACTCTTCCTTGTTCCAAGAAAAGAAAAGCAATGGAGGCCTATTCTCGACTTGTCCGCACTAAATACTTATCTCATTGTGCCACAATTCAAAATGCTGACTCTACAGCAACTCCTTCCCATGCTGGGCAAGGGGTCTTGGCTGGTAACTCTGGACCTCAAGGAGGCATACCTGCATGTGCCTATCAGACAAAGCTGCAGAAGACACCTCAGATTTCTTGCAGGTTCAGAGCATTATCAATTCTCAGCATTGCCCTTTGGCTTATCTACTGCGCCCAGAGTATTCACGAAATGCCTGGCATCAGTAATTGCACACTGCAGACTTCATGGGATGCAAATATACCCGTATCTGGACGACTGCCTTATACAAGCAGACAGCTAACAAATTTTGGTAAAACACTTGAATTATGCCATCTATCTTCTTCAGGCCTTGGGATATACAGTCAACATTCACAAGTCAAGACTTGTACCATCCCAAAGAATAACTTTTCTGGGTGCGGATCTAGACATAACCACCCAAATGGCTTTCCTCACAGAAGAAAAACAAAACCAACTACCGGATTACTTCAAAAACCTGTCAAGATAAACTCAGCTGACTGCAAGGAAAATCCTGCAGGCCCTGGGTTACATGGCTTCTTGCATTCTTCTGATTCCTCAAGCAAGGCTACATATGAGGAAACTCCAATGGTACCTAAGGAGTTTATGGACTCAGCACAGTCACAGCTTGGAAACTTTGATACCACTCATCCCATGCCTTCAAAGGGAATTTCTGTGGTGGGCTCAAGCAAGCCAGTCAAACAGGGTTTGCCCTTCAGCAAACCAATAGCCAGCCAAACCATTACAACGGACGCTTCAGACCACGGATGGGGAGCGCACATGGAAGGAAGATGCATTCAAGGACTATGGTCACAAAAGAGCTACGCATGCACATAAACCAAAAGGAAATGCTGGCAGTGATACATGCAATCGAGGCCTTCAAGTTATTTCTACATCAAGGCTACCTGCTAATAAGGACAGACAACACTACAGTTATGTGGTACATAAACAAGCAAGGAGGCACCCATTCCTACCCTCTTTGCAGACTGGCAATGAATCTATGGGAACTTTCCCTGACTCTCAATATACAGCTGCAATCCCAGTTTGTACCAGGAAAGGACAATATACTGGCGGACAGCTTAAGCAGGAACATCATGGATGCACACGAATGGATGCTGCACCCAGACATCTTCCATCAGATAACACAATCATGGGGGAGACCGGACATAGACCTCTTTGCCTCCCCACACAATCATCAGCTGGACAAATTCTGCACAAGGACATACCACCCACAAGCATGGAAAGTGGACACCCTCTCTTTCAGCTGGAGAGCTCAAACAGTGTATGCATTCCCACCTCTTCCATTAATGACCAAGGTCTTACTGAAGATCAGGGCAGAGCAGCCAAGACTGATTCTGATAGCTCCGGACTGGCCAAGACAGCACTGGTACCCATTGCTAAAGAGCATGTCACGGACAAAACCATGGCTTCTGCCACAATGGCCGCTTCTGGCATAGCACAATTACAAAACTCTGCATTCCAACCTGAAAACATTACAGCTAGCTGCCTGGAAAATACCTTGACTCATCACCAGGATAAGCTATCCAAGAGAGTGAAGGATATCATCATGGAAGCTCGCAGGCCTTCCACACGAAAGGCATACTCAGCAAAATGGAAAAGATTTCACACCTGGAGCACCTCAAAGGGCCTAGATGCAACAGTTATGAACATGGCGCATATCCTGGAATATTTAGCAAAAATGCTCCACAATGGCCTGTCTTACTCCTCCATTAAAATTCATGCTTCAGCAATTTCAGCAGAGTACAATACTGATCCACCTGACCTCTCATCCTCTGCTAAGACAGTTTCTAAGAGGAATTAAAAACATCAATCCTCCAAGGAAACCACCACTGCCTACTTGGGACCTTAACTTCGTGTTGGAAAAACTAACACTGCCTCCCTTTGAACCAGCAGCATCTGCAGAACTACAGTTCCTCTCTTGGAAGACTGCCTTCCTTCTGGCCATAACCTCAGCAAGAAGAGTATCTGAGTTACAGGCCCTCAGGGCAGTACAGCCATTTCTTATTTTTCATCAAGACAGAGTCTCATTGAGAACCAATCCTTCATTTATGCCAAAGGTGGTATCTAGGGTCTCATTAAACCAAGCTATTCACCTGCCTACCTTCTTTCCAAATCCACAAAACAAAGGGGAAAAGCTTCTGCACACTCTGGACATACACAGACAGTTGCGCTACTACTTGGACAGAACTAAAAATTACAGGAAAACTGACCAGTTGTTTGTAGCATATGCTGCTGGTGCACAAGGAAAAGCAATTTCAAAACAGACAATTTCAAAATGGATAGGGAATTGCATTCGTTTCTGTTACTCCTTTCATGGAAAAACTGTGCCAGCTAACATTAGACCTCATTCGACCAGAGCCACAGCCACCTCCACAGCCTTCTTAAGAGGGGTGGCTACCAAGGACATTTTAGAAGCTGCTACATGGAGCTCCGTGCATACATTTTCCAAGCATTACAACTTACCTTTATATTCCAGATCCAGAGCAGGCTTTGCTACGGCAGTCCTGCAGGGCATTTTAGCTACACCATCCTTTACATAGATCCTCCACCCCCAGATTGGCTATGGTATTCTACCCATATGTGATGACTGCAGATGCATCCTTGAAGGACATAGTACAGTTTTGTACCTACCATAAATGTAGATGTCCGATAGGTATGCATCTGCAGTCAGGTTTACCCTCCCTCCTTCCCCTCTGTGGTATTTCTTGGGTACATTCCCCTCTCATAGCTAGCTGGGGTTATCTATTATGGTGTATTTGTTTTTATATATGTATATATTTTTGTGAATGTTTGGAATTTATTGCATTTCTCCAAATTTAGCTTTCCTTAGAGGGCACCTGGCATCTTGGGCAAGAAAAACTAAGGAAGATGGCGTCGGCTGATGCTTTTATACCCCAGGCGCTCTGACGTCGGGGAAGGGGTGACATCAGCCGACGCTGGACCCAGACTTTGGAATCCGGCCGACCGAAGGGCTGCCTGGGCTTCCTGAGGCAGGACAACCCATATGTGATGACTGCAGATGCATACCTATCGGACATCTACATTTATGGTAGGAAGTACAAAACTGTACTTTTCAGCACCTGACCTTTGTAAAGGACCTACTGACCTCCCTGGGGTATACTTTCAATGAAAAATCAAAACTAGTCCCTAGATAAAAAATTGTTTTTCTGGGAGCAAACCTGGACACAGCATCCCAGATGGCATTCCTTACTCCAGAAAAACAAACCTACCTGACAGGCTGCTTCTCTCAACTAGCCACCAGAACCCAGTTGTCCGCAAGGAAAATCCTGCCAGCTCTAGGGTTCATGGCCTCCTGCATTCTACTCATTCCATATGCCAGACTGCATATGAGGAAACTACATTGGTACCTAAAAAGCCTTTGGTGTCGACACTCTCAAGACCTGGAAACTATCATACCAATAATACCTTGTCTAAGGAAAGATTTTCTTTGGTGGGCAGCAGCATGCAACCACAACAAGGGACTTTCAGTCTCACAAACCCATGCCACCCAGACCCTCACCACAGACTCATAAGACTATGCCTGGGGTGCACACATGGACGGCAGGTGCATTCAGGGCCATTGGAGACCAAATCAAATACATCTGCACATCAACCAAAAAGAGATGCTAGCTGTTCAGTACGTCCTGACAGCTTTCAGACCCCTACTCTCCCCGGGGCCTCTACTGATCGAAATAGACAACACCACAGTGATGTGGTATATCAACAAGCAGGGAGGGACTCACTCTTATCCTCTCTGCAGGCTCCTCATGACCCTTTGGCACACGGCCTCAGCCATGCAACTACACCTGCTAGCACAATTCCTGCCAAGCTCCCTAAACTCTCTGGCAGACAACTTAAGCAGAAACCTGCTAGACCCACACGAATGGCAGCTAGACCACAGAACCTTCATCCTTGTAATCCAGAAATGGGGCACCCCGAAGGTGCACCTCTTTGCCTCCCACTCCAATCATCAGCTCAGCAAATTCTGCACCAGGGAACCTCACAGCAAGGCCTGGAAAGTGGATGTTCTTTCCTTCCAGTGGGTAAACCCCTCGGTCTATCCATTTCTCCCTCTACCACTCATTTCAAGGGTACTGCTCAAAATAAGGGAGGAAAAACCGAGGGCAGTCCTGATTGCCCCATACTGGCCATGCCAACACTGGTACCCACTGCTGCACAGCCTGCCACCCCTGCCCACCTACCTCAGATCCCAACACTCCTAACCCAGAAGAATGGAGAATGCATGCACCCCCCCCCCCCCAAGCAGAACCTCAACCTGGCAACCTGACTTATTCCTTTACCTCTCCTCAAGCTGCCAGTATAAGAAAACAAGTCCTAGATGTTGTACGTGAGGCCAGACACCCCAGCACTCGAAATTCCTATGCTGACAAGTGGAAAAGGTTTTGCACCTGGATCCAGGCTAAGGGAGCTGGAATGGCACAGCCCTTCCTACCTCTCATCCTGGATTACCTAGCAGACCTACTACACAGGGGTCTGTCATTCTTTTCTATTAAAATTCATGCCTTTGCCATCTCTGCTCATTACAGCACAGAGCCACCTCTCTTCTCACACCCCCTCATCAAACAGTTCCTAAGAGAGGCTAGCAACTTAAGGCCACTCAGAATAGCTCCTACCCCAACTTGGGACTTTACCTTTGTGTTGGAAAAGCTCACCCTATCCCCCTTTGAACCTGCAGCTTCAGCAGAGTTAAAATTGCTTTCTTGGAAGACAGCCTTGCTTCTGGCTATCACTTCAGCTAGAAGAGTATCAGTGCTACAAGCACTCATGGCTGTAGAGCCCTTCATCATTTTCTATGCTGACAGGGTCTCAATCAGGACTAACCCATCCTTCATGCCTAAAGTGGTGTCCACTGTAGCTCTCAACCAATCCATTCAATTGCCCACCTTTTTCCCTAACCCATAAAACAAGGGGGAAAGGATTCTGCACTCTGTAGATGTGCACAGACAGCTCAGATTCCATCTGGACAGGACTAAATCTTTTAGAAAAATCTGATCAATTGCTAGTCCGCTTATCAGCAGGAGCAAAGGACAAGGCCATATCCAAACAAACAGTATCCAAATGGATAGCACACTCCATCCATTTCTACTACAAACAGCATGGGAAACTGCCCCCAAAGGGGGTCAGGACACATTCCACCAATGCAGCCTCCAGTTCTGCAGCTATTCTCAAAGGGTTCCCCACCTGTGACATCCTGGAGGCTGCAACATGGACATCTGTTCATACCTTCACAAAGCATTACCACATGCCTATCTTCTCCAAATCCAAGGCAAGCTTTGGCACCACAGTCTTGCAGGGCATCGTAGCCATCCCCCAGTCTTCTTGACTGCCTCCACCCTTTTCTTCAGCTTTGGGAATCCAACCCAAATGTGATGACTGCAACAGTGAAACACGAATAACATAGTACAGTTGTGTACACTTACCATAAATGTAGATGTTCAAGTGTATTCACTGTTGGAGTTCTGGCTTACCCCCCTCCATCACCTTTATGTGTTTCTCTCTCTCTCTCTCTCTCTCTCTCTCTCTCTCTCTCTCTCTCTGTCTATCTCTTTTCTTCTCTCCTTACAGGGAATTTTTGGTATTTACTTTCTACTGGTGGTGTTCTACCATAACCTAACTCCCTATTTGGGGGCTCCTGACAGTTAGGGCAAGAAAAACTGATGTAATGGTGTCGGCTGCCTGATTTTACGTGACTGACAACCTGACGTCAGTCCTGGAGCAAGAGCAACCGACACAGAAATACTAAGCCTCTGCTATTCGGGCTGACTGAGGGCTACCCCTGGCAGGATTACTCAAATGTGATGACTGCAACAGTGAATACACTCGAATATCTACATTTCTGCTAAGTGTACACAACTGCACTTTTATTTCTGCTGTTGTATAGCTTGTTTATACTAGGGGTCCACCAGGGTGGCTTGTTTTTTCAGCAAGACCTGATTTTAATCCAGTCGGGTACAGCCAGTTCTATACAACTGCTTAAGTGGTTAAACAGGTCATTGGTATACACCTCTGCATAAGAGTCCCTGTTATCTGTGTTTGAGGGGGGTTTCAAACTTCTTATACCATCACTTAGTAAGAGGTAATTTTTTTAAAAAAATTCTTAAGTATTTTTGAGCTTCATAGGGTATCTAGTCTTATAATTACATCGAACGAGAATGATTTATACTCCGATCTTACCAGGGAGGACATCACACAGTGGGATGGGGGGGTGCCATGCTCTCCCATGTTAGTGAGCACTATGTCTAGGACATTTGAGCCTTTTGTGGGTGTGCTGACTAGCTGTTCTAGAACATTTGCATCAACAAATTCCAAGAAACTTTGAGCCAGCACATTTGTGGTTGTGTATGTTTTCCAGTCGAAGGTAGGATAATGAAAATCAGCCATAGGTAAGTTGCTGAGCTGTATGGCAAGTGACTGCAGTAAGTCTAGGTATGTGGTATGCTTTTCCTGTTTCATGGTGGGGAACCTATAGCTAGCTATGATATGATAGGTGGCTTTGCCTGTAGTTAATTGGACATGGAGTAGCTCAAGAGAATCATACTGATGTTCTTCATCTCACATTGCTGCAGTCATAACCTGTGGGTAGTCCGCTGTCCTCGGTTGGCCCGAATACCAAAGTGTTAGGCTGGCGTCGGTCATGGTCGCTCAGATCTGATGTCAGTACGCCGTGGTACTAAAGCGCATGACCGACGCCATATCCTCAGTCTTTCTTGCCGCATGGTCCGAAGCAGAAGCAGCGTTTGCAAGTGCCGTTCGGTGTCCTGAAATTTTCGTATTCTGAGTTTCAGACCGAAGACCAAGTTGGGCTAAGTACCCCGTTGGGGAATATTTTTGTCTTTTCTTGCCTCAGTTAAATCCGGATGTCAGAAAAAGTGAATAATTGTATTTCTTGTGGGAAACAGATACCTCATAGGGATTACCACACTCTTTGTATTCCTTGCTTGGGGCCTGAGCACGACGTAGTCGGGTGTCGCTTTTGTGCTAGATTTAATAAGCGCACCATTAAACGCAGGTTAGATTGTGCTAGGCTTGTCTTGATGGCGGTGTAATTACAATATGCCGTCGGATCCTCCGACGCCCGCTACCGCTAAGAAGCGTAAGGAAAAATCGTTAAAGTCCAAGCAGGATGAGTCGTCCTTTCCGGACGCCGGTTCTTTAGAAACTACGTTGGAATCTGTAGATCCTGCCGAGGTTTCAGCTGAGTCTCAGAGGGAGCCTTTAATTTTGCAGGAGGTGGCCTCTCAGGAGTCGGGTCAGGCTGAGGGGGCCTCGCAGGTCTCTGTAGTCCCTTCTTTGCATAAGGTGGTTAGGCCTTCTACTTCTGTCTCTAAGGTACCTTCCAAGGTCAGGCCTGGTTTATCTTCCTCTGGCGTCAGCCCTAGTTCTGCAGGTTCTGTACCTAAAAAGCATATGCTGAAAATGGCAGAAGATTTGATTACCTTAATCAGGGGTTCCTTGCCCCCTCCAGATAAGAGGCCTAGGGTGGAGCCAGAGATGGAAGGTTTGGAGCATTCCTCAGATTACTCGGAGTCTTCGGCTGAAGACATTCAGGATTTTCCTCCTTATTCTGATTCAGATGCAGAGGATTCTAGTCCTTCTGCTTCCCCCCCAGAGGATTTTTCTTTTTCTGAAACCCTGCATTCCATGAGGGAGCATTTTAAATGGGAAGGTCAGGATTTCTCAGACTCTAGAAAGAGACTTAGGGAATTTTTGTTTTTACCACAGCATAGGCCCTTGGCTTTACCCCCTGTTTTGGATGTTGTTCAGGATGTTTTCTCTGAAGCTTCCCTTAATCCTGATTCTTTGCCTCCTGCCCCTGTCAAGCCAGACAGGTATTACAGAGTGCCTGAGGCTCATAAATATTTGTATAAGAGCCCGAGAGCTGACCCTGAAACTATTAGCCAGGGACCTAAGGGTGTCAGGGCTTCTGTTGTAAAGAATCCAGTTCCTATGGATAAAGATTCCAGAGCTTTGGATAGGTGGGGTAAAAAAGTGTATACCTCTTCCACTCTAGCAATGAGGGCTTTGAATTGCCAGTTTCATACGCTGAAGTACCAGAATTTTCTCCTAAGTCAGTTAAAATCTAAGGTAGATGCTTTGGCAGAGGGCATTGAGTGTAAGGAATTGCAGGATTTAGTTCATGCCTCTGATCAGGTGGGTAAGCATTCTTTGCAGTGTGGTTTTGATGCTCTTCAGGCCTCTTCCAGGGTGGCTGCCACTGGTTCAGTTATTCGTAGGCACGCCTGGCTTAAGGATCAGAACTTGTCAGAGCATGTTAAAGCTCGGATTTTGGATGCTCCCCTTCAGTCTGAAGTTCTGTTTGGTTCTCCTGTGGAGTCAGTTTTGAAGAAAATGGAAGACAAAGCTAAGTCTATGCAAACAGTTAAGGATTTTTTACAGGTGCAGCCCCCTAAGTTTAGCAGAAATTGGCCTACTAAGGGATGGGCTTATCCTTCCTCTGATTTGCAGTCTAGGGGCAGATCTAGACGTGGTAGGGGCAGAGCTTATGCTCAGGGCTCTTTCAGGCCTAGGACGTGGAGTTCCCCTGCACAATCTTCAGGTGAGGGCAGGGGTCAGCCTTTTCGTAAACAGACCCAATGACCTGTATCTCCAGCTGCAAGACCCCTCCTGTCTGGCAGCTCCTCTGGGAGGAAAGTTGGCACTTTTCAGGCAAAATTGGTTTTTAGTCACCCAGGACAAATGGGTGTTGGACATTATACATCGAGGCTACAAGTTTTATTTTCACACCTTGCCTCCTTTCAAAGGCATGCCAGATGTTCCTTCTCAACAAAAGGTGGAGGCTCACAAACAGATTTCTTTACTTCTAAAGATGGGGGCTATCCAGGAGGTCCCTCCGTCAGAAGTAGGCCTAGGATTTTATTCTCGCCTGTTTCTTGTACCAAAGAAAGGAAACACTTGGAGGCCAATTCTGGATTTGTCTATTCTCAACACATACCTGGACATTCCAAAATTCAAGATGTTAACTTTGCAACAACTTCTGCCTCTTTTAGGCAAAGATCACTGGATGGTAACTCTGGATCTCAAAGAGGCTTATCTTCACATTCCTATCAGGCCCAGCTGCAGGAGGTTCCTGCGTTTTCGGGCTGGGACTTTACATTATCAGTTCTCTGCATTGCCCTTTGGCTTATCTACTGCGCTCAGGGTGTTCACAAAGGTCCTGGCACCAGTGATAGCCTTCTTAAGGTTAAGGGGAATACAAATTTATCCTTATTTGGACGATTGCCTGATTCTGGCTCAAGACAAAGTCAAGTTACTTCACCATCTACAGTATGTTATGGCAGTGTTAAGGTGCCTAGGGTATTCTGTGAACGAAACAAAGTCCAGTCTAGTACCCTCTCAGGACATGTGCTTTCTGGGTGTGAGACTGAATACAGCCTCTCAGATGGCATTTTTGACCCCGGACAAACAAAGAAATCTTACCCTTTACTTTCAACAATTGTCTCTACGGTCCAGGCTGACTGCAAGGACAGTCCTTCAAGCCTTGGGGTTCATGGCATCTTGTATTCTGGTGCTTCCCAATGCCAAACTGCATATGAGGAAGCTACAATGGTATCTCAAAAGCGTTTGGACTCAACACTGCCACGATTTGGACACTGTCATTCAGGTGATACCTTGCATCCAAAGGGAATTTTTGTGGTGAGCTCAGGAATGTCACCTAAACAAGGGACTCTCTGTGACCCGACCAGAGGCGAGTCAGATCTTAATGACAGATGCCTCAGACATGGCTTGGGGAGCACACTTCAATGGAAAATGGGTTCAAGACACGTGGCCTGCCAGACTACAACATCTGCATATCAACATGAAGGAGATGTTAGCAGTCCAATTTGCATTGCTGGCTTTCAAGGATCTACTTCACCCAGGACAAGTGTTGATTCAGACAGACAACACAACAGTCATGTGGTACATCAACAAACAGGGGGGAACCCATTCGTACCCTCTTTGCAGACAAGCTATGATTTTGTGGGAGACTGCTCTCAGTTTGCACCTCACTCTTCAGGCAAGGTTTCTGCCAGGAGCACAGAACTCCTTAGCAGATGTTTTGAGCAGACAGATGGTGGATCCCCACGAGTGGAAATTGGATCCTCATGTTTTTCAACAGTTGACGGTGGCTTGGGGGACTCCAGACATAGATCTGTTCGCTTCTCCACTGAATTACCAACTGCCAAAGTTTTGCACAAAGCTGTTTCACCCAAAAGCTTGGAAAGTGGATGCTCTATCATTCAGTTGGAACAACCTTCACGTTTATGCCTTTCCTCCTCTGCCTCTTCTTCCCAAGGTGCTCCTGAAGGTCAGGCAGGACAAGCCTTGCATGATTCTGATAGCTCCAGATTGGCCACGGCAGCACTGGTACCCTCTGCTGAGGACTTTAGTACGGGAGCCTCCTTGGCCTTTGCCATTAATTCCACACCTTTTGTCCCAGGCAAGCAATCATTTCCGCAATGTCAGGATTCAGTCCCTGCATCTGACAGCCTGGCGTATTCTGTTTTAGACCCTGGGGGGGTCGCAGCTTCCTCAACAAGTTTTGAATGTCATTTTGGAGGCCAGACGGCCTAGTACAAGGAAAGTTTATGCTGATAAATGGAGGAGATTTTTTCTTTGGAGCAAAACAAAGAGCTTTGATGTTTCAGTGCCTAATATAAGTGTTTCACTTCAATATCTTACAGAATTATTAGACAAGGGTTTGTCTTTCTCCTCTGTAAAAGTTCATGCTGCAGCCATTTCTGCTCACTATGACTGTGACCCACCATTATTCTCTCACCCTTTGTTCAAGCAATTTCTTAGAGGGGCAAAGAACATAAGACCCCCACGTAGAGCTCCTACTCCTTCCTGGGATCTCAATTTTGTGTTGGAAAAGCTCACTTTACCTCCTTTTGAACCTGCAGCTACTTCAGAGTTGAAGTTTTTGTCTTGGAAGACTGCTTTTTTGTTGGCCATTACGTCTGCTAGAAGGGTGTCTGAATTACAGGCTCTAATGGCAGTTGAACCCTTCCTGATATTTCATAAGGATAGGGTCTCCCTACGTACTAATCCTACTTTTATGCCTAAAGTTGTTTCTAATGTGGCCTTAAACCAATCTATTAATTTGCCTACATTTTATGCCGATCCCCAAAATAAGGGGGAAAAAATTTTGCATTCGTTGGATATTCACAGGCAGTTACGTTATTATTTGAGCAGAACTAAAGGGTTTAGACAGTCCCAACAGTTATTCATTTCTTTTGCCTTGGGTTCTCAAGGAAAACCTGTTTCAAAACAAACTATTTCTAAGTGGATTGGCCATTGTATTGCTTTTTGTTATTCTCATCATGGTAAAGAGGTTCCGGCTGAAATCAGACCTCATTCCACTAGGGCTACTGCCACTTCTACTGCTTTTTTAAGGGGAGTAGCTACTAAAGATATTTTGGAGGCAGCTACCTGGAGTTCAGTGCACACTTTTTCTAAACATTACCATCTCCCTCTTTATTCCAGGTCTAGGGCTGGGTTTGCCACTGCAGTTTTACAGGGCATGTTAGCAGCTCCTAGTGCTATCTGATTTTACCAACCTCCCTTTACCTTTGCTTTGGGATTCTACCCACAGGTTATGACTGCAGCAATGTGAGATGAAGAACATAGTACAGTTTTGTACCTACCATAAATGTAGATGTTCGAAGATCCACATTGCTGCAGTCCAATTTACCCTCCCTCCTTCCCCTCTGTAGTTTGGGGTGGTTGTGTGGTTTGTGTTGTAAATATTGTTTCTACTTGGGTGATTGGGTATTTTTCCATTTTTTTTTGGCTATGGCCTTTCTTTTTAAGGCCTTCTGACATCTGGGGCAAGAAAGACTGAGGATATGGCGTCGGTCATGCGCTTTAGTACCACGGCGTACTGACGTCAGATCTGAGCGACCATGACCGACGCCAGCCTAACACTTTGGTATTCGGGCCGACCGAGGACAGCGGACTACCCACAGGTTATGACTGCAGCAATGTGGATCTTCGAACATCTACATTTATGGTAGGTACAAAACTGTACTTTTTGACCAGTCTCTGGGTGTACTTATCCTTAATGAATATGGATACACCTCCTCCTTTGGTTCTTTCATGCTCAGTTTGTAGTCTAAACGTATGGAAGACATTGAAGCCATGCATGACTGGGGTGCTTTCTGCTCCTTTCAACCATGTCTTGGTGATTGTACAGATGTCAGCATCTTCCAAAGTGAGGAGTGCTTCCAGGGAGTGCAATTTATTGCTTAGACTCCTAGCATTAAGCAACAGTACCTTGAGTGATCTAGAGTGGATTTTGTTTTGTTGCGAGGTTGGTTATTTTGACACTGCCTAAAAAAGGTACAATAGGGGTGGATAATGCTTTAGCCAGTATCTGAAAGCCTAGAGGAGACAGGTGCAGACAATCTCTGGCAAAGCAGCTTGGCCTGTTGACCACGTTTTCCCAGGCAGACAGATATTGGATTCCCCTTGGACTGACACTAGAAGCTAAGCCAACTGTTAAAGTCAATCATTTTTTGTTTGTATTGTGGTATTATCATTGTAGAAGGTTGAATGCTTCTTAAGGCTCAGCTTATACCTGCCTGCCACACAGTCTGAGAGCTTATTTCATGTCTGTCTTCATATAGTCCAGTTAGGTACATCTCAAGTAATTCACTCCCACATGGACTATGATGGAGTCATACCGGTACTTGTAGTTGAGTGACTTGACAGATCCTGGCACCTAATAGGCAGATAACTGTAACCCGCTGCTTATCCAGCCTGGTGAGGGAAACATCTGTGTGTCTCACAATGGAGTCACCTTTGACCAATACATTATGTTTTCTGGTGTTACACCTTTTGAGCTTTTCTGTTGAGACACTGGTGTGTGTGTTATGTGTTGTAGTTGTTTTTTGCATTATGTGTGTATGTGGTTTCCATTTGGGAGGCCTCTGATCTTTTGGTAGGTTACTGGTGAGTACCTCCATATATGTGGGTTTATGTGTTGCATCCTTAGTGTGTGTGTGCGCGTGTGCGCACTGACAACCTGTTTGGCATTCAACTTGTCCTTTTGTGAGTGTCTTGCTTCTACTTTCATAGTGTAACTACATCTCTCACATAAAGTGTTTGTTTCTGGAGTAAGTGGTTGTCGGTATACATGAGACAATTGCTACATTGCCTCAGGATGCCCATATCTGTCAGGCTGGCTAGAAAGATGATGGCAATCTGCCCATCCATGATAGCAGGCTATTAATGTATGTTTTATTTGTGGAAGAGAATGGGTTAATTTGACAGGACTGTGCTGGTAGCACCGAGACTACAAGAGGGACCTATACTTTGTGTAGGCTAAAGTTGATCAATAAAGGAACACTACTCAGTGTGCAACTGAGTTGCTCCTAGAACAGCAGAAAAGCTTGGAAGGGTTTCACTGACAGCTGTTTAGGGATAAACTGAGCTTCTAGGGTTTTGCATCTATACAAGGGCACTGCTGCCCATCGCTGCAGGTTGAGCAGCACCACACAAAATGTGAGGCTTAAATATGAGCAAGAGAAACTAGTTTTAAACTAACTACCAATCAGGATAGCACAAGGTAAGCCTTCCACCAGCAATCCCCAACTCGGACAGGTTTAGATCAGTACACTTCTGCAACAAGATAGCAGAAAAAAACACCTTCTTAATGTAGACTAGCTGGTTTGGAGCCCAAGTGTAACAAGACCACACAAACTACCTACAACAGCCTAACAACTAACAGATACAGTGTAATACATTGCAATTGGCTACTTGAAGCAGCAGCAGACAATACATTTTTGAAACTGCTAAAGTACAGTCACAGTATGTAAGAGGAGTGCAAAAAGATACTTAGAGCCCTTTTGTATGCTTCCTAGCTCAGACAGGCCAGGTGAACACCTACTGCCACTAGATGAATAATCCCAGTCCTCCTAATGTAAAACCACTGTAAAGGAGTGTCTGGAGTGAAATGCTACCACAAACAAACTTAAAGATACGGATACAGTAGTATCCTTTAAGGTACTAAAAGTAAACAAAGCTGATTAATAAGTCCTCCAACCAATAAAACTACATGCAGAAATCTCATGTTTCCCCAACCTAAACAGACCAGGCTACCACCTAGTACACGAGATGGAAAATCCACTAACCTCTTGATGCAAAAACAGGTGCTTGCTAGAGTGTAAAATACACTACTTTATCCAACAGCAGCTAGCTAGATAATGAACTCAGAGTAAGTAAATCAGTAGAACAGACAATAGTAGGCAAAATGCAGTTCAAATAATTCAAGATATCAACAGCAGTGTAGAAAGGAAGGAGCTGATTAAGCTCAATTTTCAGTAGGGGTGGGCAGCTTAAAAGTAGATCAACGAAGGAGATGGTGGGTGGGAAAAACTAGCAGGGAATCACCAGCAGTGCTTTAGTTTTATGCAGGCTTAAAATCTTTTCAGAAAAAGACAAAGGCCCAGAAATTCACCGTGTATTTAAGTATCACAAAAACACTAACCAATGAAAATCAACTCATGGCAAGACCCCCTAAGGTTCTCATGGCAAATTACAGAAGCAGATACTGCTGCTGCCTAGTTGTGCCCCAACCAGGTTTTGAACCCAGTCTACTGTAAGTCTGCATCTTAACTTCTTTGCTATCAGAATGGCATAAATATACTGTGGGGAAAAACATGAAAAATGGCAAATGTCCTGAGATTTTAGGACAGTATATGTTTTCTAACTTTAATGTATCTTACAACAATTATATTTTGCATCTGAAACAGTTCAGTATGATATGAAATAATATAAGAGGTCAACTTTTTCAAGAGTGGGCTTTTAATTTGGAAGAGTGATATCTAAGCCTTTGCACTGGTTATGGGTGGTGTTTGTCCTACAAAATGTAATTTGTCTTAAAAAAGTCCACATTGTTGCTTCTAATCCGGCTACCTTTTCAATTGACTAATTTATGAAATGCTAGCCATGAATTGTGTGTGCACATGCTTGCTTTTGTGTGTTAAGTTTTTTTCTCAGCATATTTGCTTCATCCCTGCTGAAAAAATACATGTACCTTCCATCTCTATAGGTTTTTCACACTAGCTACCCAAAGTAATTGCAGAGGGAATTTAAAAAAAGAAGGTGGGTAATTAAATCTGTAACTAGGTAATTGTACTTTGTCATCTTTTAATTTAAAAAAATATACAGTTGTAGGTAAAATTGCCATTTGGAAAGAATGAGTAACTAGACCTAAAAAGAAGGCACAGCCGCTTTGACTGCCTAGCATTTAACTTTTACATCTAAATCAATGTTTGTTTCAATTGTGTTGTCTGCTTACTGTTCTGCAGTTATTTTGTATATTAAGTTGAGGTCTAAGGTGTGAAACAGTGCTCTTGAATAACAGAATAAAAAAGCTAGAAAAAGATGAAGAGTGATGATCAGTTGTAAAAAGTTGCTATAACAGATTAGTAAAACGTCCCATGATTGTGTACATTACTGAACTTCCAGCTGTTTGGCTTTCTAAGTTATTAGATATTGCTCAGTTTGAATGTATATCTTCAGTGCATTTAACAGGAATATGTTTTGCAGTTGTACATAATTTATAAATGCATAGCTTTGTCTCACCAGCTGATATTGGAAGGACTTTTAACTCACTTTTCAAAGAAAGTGAGTTATTTGTCTTTTTCAGGGCTTGATCTGAAAATCATTAACTTGCAAAAAAAAAAGAAAGAAAGAAAGAAAATGGCTGTACATTTTATTTAGCATTTTGAAAGGGCCTAGAAATAGTAGGCCGTTCTACATGAATATGCCTTTATCCCTCCTGAAGGGACACTGCAGTACTGTCTAGCCATGGCCTATTATATTTTAATTGCCTATTGCATACTCCACAGCCTTACTTACACCAGCCGCACACCTCATACCCCATCTGCTGACCCTCTGCTTCCACAAGCCCAACAGAATGATGTTCTTTCACTATTATCCTGAAGACTTTCCCAACAACAGTGAGCAAAATGTATAAAATGTTGATCCCGCAGGTGTTTGGGTGCCATATATATCAAGTCATAGTTTTTAAAAATATTGTCCACTACATGTCTTTCGGCTTTTCCCAGTTAGGGGTCGCCACAGCGGAACTCCGGTCCGCTAATGATTGGCAGTAGATTTTTACGTGCCGAGTTGCCAGCTCTGACACACAACCTTCAACGCAGGTACGCCCATTCACGCATGTCTCTACACAGAAGACGCTCATGAGAGTCGAATGGGACAATGTCTTACTGTGAGGTGACAACGCTACCGCAGCACCACCACCGCAGTCTTTCTAAAATATATTGCTGTGTGTATTAATGAGTTGAAACATACTATGGAAGGGATAAGCAGTTATTTTAATAGACCTCCATGGTATATACAAACCCTTTTATCCTCCCCCATTCATGGCATACAGCAAGAATGCTTTTCTCAGACTCGCAGTGTGATAGCATAATTTAAATGGACAGCATGGTGAGAACTAGATATTTGATTTCCTGTCATTGAATGTCCCAGTAATCGAGTTTCGGCTTGTTAAGTTCTGGTATACTATTACTGTTTGAGGGGAACAGTCCTGTATGTAGAGGTCAGATGCGTCCCCTGTGCTTTTGATAGTGAGATGTTGGCATTGGTATATACAAGTAGGAGATGTGTTGGTACCCCCTTGTAAAAAACACTTTTCATAGTTTAATAATACAATAGTGGGCATGTTGGTTTCTGAACAAGATGGCATTCTGTGAATTCAGGAAATACTGTTTTAACAGCTACAGCTTAATGACCTAGTGCTCATTGAGGTAGTTGTCAAACTTAATAGACGCCCTCAGCACTTGCCTGCTGTTGTGTGAGTTGTGTCCCCCTGTGTGCTAATGATGATAGAGACTGCTGTCCCATACACTGCCTTGTTGGATGCCATCAGGAGCAGTTCCAGGCAGTCTACATGTTGGTCTGCCAAAATTTTGTGGTCTTCCACAAGGGTGTAGTTATGCTGCCCTGTACATGCTGACTGGTGTGAAATGAAATGGCATAACATGTGATGTATCAGTACCATCTGACTTCTTTGTGATGTAAAACAATGCAAGTCTCCATACACAGTCTAGAGAAATTTGTGTTAGACTAACAACTGCTGGACAATAATAGGCCCTTGGCATGTCCTTCTTGCATCCTGCTATTGTGACTGCATAAAGTAGTCATGTGCCATACATTCCATTATGTTGTCCAGTTCTGCAATGATCTAGCTATTCAGTCCTATGATTTTCTTTTTTTGCTTGGCTGCAGCAAGTCTTACTTGTTAAGGGGCATCACCAACAGTAATACTCACACCAACTGCAACAGCATTCATGCAACACTGCTTCCACTGTGGTGAGGCCACAACAGCTCCATTTGTTTGTAAAGGTGCAGGGTGTTTATGTATCTGTCAGAGCAGCAGTTTCAGGTTAGTGTGGAGTTGGACCAGCAAAGGTGTGCCCACTCTAATGTTCCTCAGCATTTGTCATGAAAACTGACATTGGACAGGCCACAATAGAAGACCCATTTGCCTTTGAATGCACAGATTGTCAGCCCAACTGTGCCTGAGAGTCACTCTGTAAGGATTACATTTCCTCAGATTTATCTTGCACTAAAAAGCTACTCCACCCTTCACCATTTAAAGGATTGTGCTTTTCTAGCATATTCAGTATTATAGTAGTAACAGTGACATTGTTTTGTACTCTGCAGAGATGACAATCAGACCAACAGTTACTAGACCCAGGCTGCTTCTCATCCTGGAAGATCTCAACATCTGTTATTGTAGCAGCACCAGCAGACACCTAACCTGAATAAAAATCTGTAGTCAGTTGCCATAATGCTGGTAAGCTTCACTGATCACTGTTGCAGTACTCATTACACATGGGAAGTATCCTGACAAGGATACCATACATCCAGCAGGCATACCAATGCTTGCATGCCGTCCTTCTGATTTGTACATCCAACATGTTCCCCAAGTGTGAGATTGCAAAGGAATACGTAAGGGATATATGGGCACAAATATCCACAGAACTTTACTGTAAACCCAGATAGTTAGACTTCACTTTCATTTTGCTCTGTCTGCTGTAAGGCTTGCACCAGTTTGCACTGTGAGTAGGCAGATAAATATCCCCATTTTTTTACCAAAAAATTGTGTTTTCATGTCAGCTAGGAGATGTAAACGTGGCTATGGGAAGCAGATACCTTGCAAACATTGTCGTACTAAATGTGTGTTCTACTTAGGATCCCATCGTAATCATAAAGAATATTCCATTTGTCAATCTTTTGTGCCTAAAATATTAAGGATACCCTCATCTTCAAAATATATCTTGAAATCCAGAGATTTAAGGAGCTCGTGTGGGGTAGGATTGCCTCCTATTCTTACTAGTGTAACATCCCAAAGCAGCTGCATCAGTAGCAGCCAAAACAGCTTAAAAAATGGAAGCCTGTTGCTTCTGTCATCTGCTCAGGCTCAGACCTAGACATCTCCATTGTCTGCGCAGGCTCAGACCCAAACATCTCCATTGTCTGCTCAGGCTCAGACCCAGATATCTCCATTGTCTGCTCAGGCTCAGACCCAGACGTCTCTGTTGTCTGCTCAGACCCAGACGTCTCTGTTGTCTGCTCAGACCCAGACGTCTCTGTTGTCTGCTCAGACCCAGACGTCTCTGTTGTCTGCTCAGACCCAGAGGTCTCTGTTGTCTGCTCAGACCCAGAGGTCTCTGTTGTCTGCTCAGACCCAGAGGTCTCTGTTGTCTGCTCAGACCCAGAGGTCTCTGTTGTCTGCTCAGACCCAGAGGTCTCTGTTGTCTGCTCAGACCCAGACGTCTCTGTTGTCTGCTCAGACCCAGACGTCTCTGTTGTCTGCTCAGACCCAGACGTCTCTGTTGTCTGCTCAGACCCAGACGTCTCTGTTGTCTGCTCAGACCCAGACGTCTCTGTTGTCTGCTCAGACCCAGACGTCTCTGTTGTCTGCTCAGACCCAGACGTCTCTGTTGTCTGCTCAGACCCAGACGTCTCTGTTGTCTGCTCAGACCCAGACGTCTCTGTTGTCTGCTCAGACCCAGACCCAGACGTCTCTGTTGTCTGCTCAGGCTCAGACCCAGATATATTTGATGTTCTTCGTGTTTCACTGTTGCAGTCATTACATTTGGGTAATCTGCTGGCAGGTTGCCCTCAGTCGGCCTGAATAACAAAGTCTTGGGTCCTGTGTCGGTTGCTGTCTCTTCTTCCATGACGTCAGGTCGTCAGGGGTATAAAACATGCAGCCGACACCATTTTATTCAGTCTTTCTTGCCGCGCGGTGCCCGAAGCAGAAGCAGTCCGCTGTAAATGGACCTTGTCCAGTCGGACCTTCCCGGTAAACAAAATTAAAATAAAAATTTTTAAAAATAAATAAGTGCCGGTCGGCAGACTCCTGAAATTTTCATATTCGAGTTTCAGAACCAAAGTCTTCAAACTAAAGCTAAATACCCCGTTGGGGAAAATTTTTCTTGCTCCTTACCGATGTCAGTAAAAGTTAATAATTGCATTACTTGTGGGAAGCAAATACCTCATAAGGATTTTCATTTGTACTGTATTCCTTGCCTAGGCCCAGACCACAACGTGCCTTGCTGTCGGTTTTGTGCTAGATTTAACTAACGCACTATTAAGCGTTGGTATATTTGTGCCTCTAAGTATTTTGGTACAAGATTGAATTATCCTGAAATGTCATCTGTTAGCAATCCGACTACCGGAGTTCACAAAAAATGCAAAGAAAAAGACAGAGACAGACCGTCTAGGTCCAAAACTGAAGATGAAGCTTCTCCTAAGCCAGTTGCCGGTTCGCCGGTACTCAGTGAGGTGCTTTCACAGCCCCTGATACCCACTACTTTTGAGTCGCAGCCCTCTACCGAGAGCCATTTG
Source organism: Protopterus annectens (assembly GCF_019279795.1). Taxonomy (NCBI): domain Eukaryota; kingdom Metazoa; phylum Chordata; order Ceratodontiformes; family Protopteridae; genus Protopterus; species Protopterus annectens. The sequence goes on along the minus strand of NC_056733.1, from coordinate 658,125,498 downwards.
GAGTCCGGTATGCCGCAAGATTCTCTGAGTATTGAACCCGCGGATGTATCTCCCTTAGATGGGTCCGGAGCCGCTGAGCAGGTACCGGCTTCTGAGGGTGTTTTCAGATCTCAACATTTTTATATTAAACCAACGCCAGCATCAAAAACAAGGTCAAAAACAACTTCTATGTCTAAAAAAACGATGCATGAGCCACGTGCTCAGGCCCCTATGCCTACAAAACAGATGATCAAAATGGCTGAGGATTTAATTACCTTGATCAGGGGTTCCCAACCTCCCCCTGCTAAGAGGCCTAGGCAAGGCACTGATTATGAATCTTCAGATCAGGTTTCCATTTCCTCTGATTCTTCTTCTGATCAGGAACTTTCTATTCCACCCTGTGAGGATTCTGATGCAGTGGAATCCATCCCATCTGCATCTCCTCCTGAGGATTACTCTTTTGGAGAGACTTTGCATACTTTAAGGGAATATTTTCAGTGGGAGAGTCGGGACTTCTCTGAATCAAAAAAGAGGCTTAGGGATTTCCTTCTTCCTCAGCATAGGCCTTTGGCAATACCTCCTGTATTAGACATTGTTGATGATGTGTTCTCGGAATCAAGCATGGCTCCTGATTCCCTGCCTCCGGCTCCTAGTAATCCAGACAGATATTACAGGGTTCCTGACTCCCACAAATTTATTTTCAAAAATCCTGTTGCTGATCCTGAAACTATTTCTCAGGATCCCAAGGGTGTAAAGGTCTCTACAGCCAAGAATCCTACCCCTTCTGATAGAGATTCCAGGGCGCTGGATAGATGGGGTAAGAAGATTTATACGTTTGCAACCTTGGCAGTCAGGGCTTTAAACTGCCAGTTTCATATGCTTAAATATCAACAGCATGTTATGGGCTTACTGAAACAGAAAATGATGTTGATTTCTGATTGTGTGGAAAATAGAGTTACAAGAATTATTACATTCAGCAGAACAAGTTGTAAAGCATACTTTGCAATATGGTTTTGATTCCTTGGAAGCCTCTTGTAGGGCCGCCGTTACTGGATCTGTGATTAGAAGGCATGCCTGGCTCGAGCAAAATCTGCCTGATCATGTTAAAGCTAAATTGTTGGATGCCCCTTTGCAGCATGATACTCTGTTTGGTAATAAGGCAGAAGAGGTTTTAAAGAAAATGGAAAACAAAGCTAAATCTATGCAAACTGTAAAAGATTTCTTGCAAGTATAGCCACCCAGGTTCAGTAGACACTGGCCTACTAAAAATTGGTCCTTTCCTGTGTCTGACAGAGCCACTCAGGGCAAATCCAGGCACTCAAAAGTCTCCAGATACCAATCACAGGGTTCTTACAGGTCAAAGCAATGGGGTGCCTCCACCTCCAAATCTGGAAGAAACAAAACACCACCCTACAGTAAGCAGTCTAAATGACTTTCCTCTACCATCACCAAGAACTTCTCTTTTGACAGCCGCCTTGCGGGGAAAACTAGCACTTTATGCTCAAAATTGGCGGTTAATTACCCAGGACAAGTGGGTATTAAACATAGTATCCCAGGAATACAGATTTCATTTCCATACTTTGCGAATTCCAAACAGATGGCCGGATCTGCCACAAAACCAGTGGGTAGAGGCCCAGAAACAAGTCATGTCTCTCATGGATATGGGGGCTATTCAACCGGTACCAGAAAAGGAAAAAGGACAAGGTTTTTATTCAAGACTTTTCCTGATACCCAGAAAAGACAATTCATGGCATCCAATACTGGACTTATCGATTTTGAACACGTTCCTGGACATTCCAAAATTCAAAATGCTGACTTTACAACAGCTACTGCCTATGCTAAGCAGGAATGCTTGGTTAGTAACTCTAGACTTAAAGGAGGCATACCTGCATATCCCAATAAGGGAATCATGCGGAAGATACCCCCACTTCAAAGTTAATTTTTTGCATTACCAATTCTCTGCATTGCCCTTTGGCTTATCTACTGTGCCCAGTGTCTTTACAAAATGCCTGGCACCAGTAATTGCATTCTGCAGACAAAGAAGCATTCAGATTTATCCTTATCTGGACGACTATCTCATTCAAGCAGAGGACAAGGACACTCTTCTTCAACATCTGGCGTTTGTAAAAAAAGCTTCTAGCATGCCTAGGGTACACCATAAACGAAAAGAAATCACAACTGGTACCCTCTCAAATAATTACATTCTTGGGTGCAAGCTTGAATACAACTGCCCAAATGGCTTACCTCACGCCAGACAAACAAAGGAAATTGACAACATACTTCAAACAAATGGCAACAAAAACCCAGTTATCTGCAAGACAAATTATGCAGGCTTTGGGGTTCATGGCATCCTGCATTCTACTAATTCCATATGCAAGACTGCATATGAGGAGACTTCAGTGGTACCTAAAAAGTCAACATTGTCAAAGTCTGGAAACATTGATTCCTCTCATTCCCTGCCTACAACAGGAGTTTCTTTAATGGGCAGAGACATGTCACCAAAACAAGGGAATGTCATTCACTCTACCCCCTGCCACCCAAACCATAACTACAGATGCATCAGACTATGCTTGGGGGGCCCACCTGGCAGGGAGATGCATTCAGGGCAAATTGAGCCCAAACCAAATGCATCTGCATATCAACCTGAAAGAGATGCTAGCTGTTCAGAATGTTCTGACAGCCTTCAAGGACTTACTTCATCCAGGACAACTACTGATAAAGATGGACAACACCACAGTTATGTGGTACATAAACAAGCAGGGAGGGTACCCACTCCTACCCCCTTTGCAGACTAGCCATGACCTTGTGGAACACAGCCTTGACTTACCAAATACATCTTCAAGCTCAATTCCTGCCAGGAAAGCAAAATACTCTGGCAGATGACCTAAGCATAAATCTTATGGACCCGCATGAATGGAAACTGGATCCACAAATCTTCATCATGTTAACACAGAAATGGGGGAGCCCAGACATAGATCTATTTGCCTCTCCCCAAAATTATCAGTTGGACAAATTCTGCACAAGAACTCATCACAAAAAAGCATGGAAAGTGGATGCCCTATCCTTCAGTTGGAAAAACCTATCAGTCTATGCCTTTCCCCCTATGCCTCTACTCTCCAAGGTCTTACTAAAAGTCAGACAGGAAAAAACAAAAATGATCCTAGTTGCTCCGGACTGGCCTCGCCAGCACTGGTACCCACTTCTAAGGAATATGTCTCAGCTTCCTCCATTGTACTTGCCTCAAATACCTCATCTACTGTCTCAGCAGAACTATCAAATTCTGCACACTCTGCTCCAAACTCTGAATTTTGCAGCATGGCTGATCGACTAATTATTCAAACAACACCTCTCAGTAAATCTGATGGATGTCATTTTGGAAGCCAGAAGGCCTAGTACTAGAAAATCTTATGCTGATAAATGGAAGAGATTCTGTGCTTGGACCCAAGCGCAAGGAACAGACACAGCAAAGCCCAATATTCCTCAGATTTTACAATATTTGACTGAGATGCTTGACAAAGGCCTATCTTTTTCTTCAATAAAAATCCATGCCTCTGACATCTCAGCTCATTACAACACAGAGCCTCCCCTCTTTTCTCATCCTCTGCTTAAACAGTATCTTAGACGGGCCAAAAATTTAAGGCCTCCCAGAAGATCACCAACTCCTGCATGGGACCTCAATTTTTGTGCTGAAAAAACTCACTCTGCCTCCTTTTGAACCAGCAGCTACTATGGATATAAAATTTCTATCCTGGAAAACAGCTTTTCTCTTGGCAGTCACTTCAGCAAGAAGGGTTTCAGAACTACAGGCTCTCATGGCAGTGGAGCCTTTTGTTATATTTTTCCCGGACAGGGTGTCCCTCAGGACCAATCCTTCTTTTATGTCTAAGGTGGTATTCAGTGTGGCTCTTAACCAGACCATCCACCTGCCAACTTTTTACCCAAATCCGCAGAACAAGGGGGAGCGGATTCTGCATTCATTGGATGTACACAGGCAACTGAGATTCTACTTAAACAGGACCAAATCTCTAAGAAAGTCTGAGCAACTACTAGTAGCATTTGCTGCAGGATCAGGGGGGAGGCTATATCAAAGCAGACTATTTCTAAGTGGATAAGTCACTGCATTCATTTCTGCTAATTGCAACATGGTAAACCTGTGCCCAAGGGGATCAGATCCCATTTTACCAGGGCTGCCTCTACTTCAGCAGCTTTTCTCAGAGGAGTTCCAACCAAAGACATTCTAGAAGCTGCTACTTGGAGCTCTGTTCATACCTTCACAAAGCATTATCATTTGCCTCTCTTCTCCAGATCCAGGGCAGGCTTCGCCACTACAGTTCTGCAGAGCCTTATAGCCACTCCTAATGCTGTTTAGCTCAATCCTCCCATCCATAGCTTTGTGATTCTACCCAACTGTAATGACTGCAACAGTGAAACATGAAGAACATAGTACAGTTGTGTACACTTACCATAAATGTAGATGTTCGAGTGTATTCACTGTTGCAGTCCGGGTTACCCACCCGCCATCCCCCTTTTTATACCTTTCCTTTCCTTCACTGTACACAAAAGCCTTTGTGGTGTGTTTGCTTTTAGATGAAGGTAAAGTTTATGTTTCTAAAAGTGCATTCATATATATTTACTGTTTGTTTATATATATATTTTTTGCTCCCCATTTGGGGGGCACCTGACATCTGGGGCAAGAAAAACTGAATAAAATGGCATTGGCTGCATGTTTTATACCCTTGACGACCTGATGTCATGGAAGAAGAGGCAGCAACTGATGCAGGACCCAAGACTTTGTTATTCAGGCTGACTGAGGGCAACCTGCCAGCAGATTACCCAAATGTAATGACTGCAACAGTGAATACACTCAAACATCTACATTTATGGTAAGTGTACACATCTGTACTTTGTCTGCTCAGGCTTAGACCCAGACGTCTCTGTTGTCTGCTCAGGCTCGGGCCCAGACGTCTCTGTTGTCTGCTCAGGCTCGGGCCCAGACGTCTCTGTTGTCTGCTCAGGCTCAGGCCCAGGCATCTCTGTTGTCTGCTCAGGCTCGGGCCCAGGTGTCTCTGTTGTCTGCTCAGGCTCGGGCTCAGATGTCTCTGTTGTCTGCTCTGGCTTGGGCCCAGACGTTTCTGTTGTGGTGCTTGGTGAGCGCTCAAATCAACCGGTTCTCCCCTCTATTGTGACCCTTATTCTAAGCCAGTAAGGCGCAGCATCCTGACTCATCCTGCTCGACTAATCAGATGGTCAGTTTAACCATTAAGGGGGAACCATGACTAAGTGTGTCTATGGAACTCAAGGGCATACCTCAAATATTGGTCCATAAAGAAGTTCCAGGTACCCTAACTTGAGATATGTCAGGGGTCTGGCCCTCCCTGTTATGTTCAAGCTGGTTCTCAGTAAGAACAAAAGTAGCAAACTAACCATTCTTTCCCTTCTTTGTACTCCTACTACTATAACCTTCAGAAGGAGCAGTAGGATTGTTCCTAGGAGCTTTTCAAGGCAGCCGTGTCCCAAAAGCCTCTGCATTTTTTTCCTCTTTCTTTCTCTCCCTCTTCCTCTCCGCATGAGAGAGAGAGATTCCTCTTCTTTAGTGGAAGATTCGGAATCTGAGGTATACTCTCTAGCTTATTTCTCTCTTATTTATTCTCCAGCTAAGTTTGAATTAGAAGATGAATATACTATGTCCCCAGACTTCTATTTAGAGGAAATTTCCTTTGGAGACTATGTTAAAGAGATGGTCCAGCACTTCCTGGGAAAAGAAAACCATATCTGTTATATGACTTGTTATGTATGTGAATCCCCAAACCTTCTGCTGTATCTCCAGTCTTAGAAGCATTGTAGGATATTTTGCCACAGCTTTATACCCAGAATATTAATTTCCAGCACATAAGAAACTTGCCAGGTTTTACAGGGTTCCAAACACACACATTTGTATACAAAATCCTTCTTTAGACCCTGCAGTGATTTCTGTGACAAACCCACCAAGTTCTATCTTTCTGCTAATGCCTTGCTCAGCGATAAAGCCATTAGAGTTATGGATAAGTATGGAAAGAAGGTGTACACCTCAGCTACACTTTTTCCATTCTATAAACTTTAACATCCATGTGCATGGATTTCTTTTGTCTATTATGAGGGACATTAATAAACTAACTGACATGCCTAATGCTGATAATAAAATTTCCTTATCTTTGCTGCCATGTAGTTGGATGGACCTACTTCTTCTTAGCAAAATCCCACTTCGTCGAACTTCATAACGACGAGACGAAGTTGCTGAAAAAGTAGTTTCAGTAACACCCGGATCAACATAAAATAACTCCAGAAAATGAAGCACGTGTCCAGTAACGCTTCAACAACAAACCAAAGCAAGTCAAACCCATTCAAGTGGGAGGTTTCACCCTCACACCCCCCTACTAAATATACCCACTCTGAGATCGCACTATAGTGGAGAAAAGGGCAAAGTTCACTATGGTGGCCAAATGGTTCGTTTCCTGGAGTTTTTACTGTGATCCGGTGTTTGTGAAACTACACTTTCGGCAACTTCGTCTCATTGTTATGAAGTTCGACTAAGTGGGATTAAAGTAAGTAGAGGTAGATCCGTTTGGACACACTATTAAATGTATTTATGATACTGCTGATGTACTTCCAGAGCTGCAGCTACAGTGTCTGTCTTAAGGAGGTACTCTTGGTTAAGATTACAGTCTTTACCTGAAGGTGTCGAGTCTGAATTATTAGATATCCCCCTGAATAGGGTAACTCACCTTAGACCTGCTGCTGCTGCAAATTTTAAAAGCCTGTATGAGAGGCAAACTTGTGTATGATTGTAAACCTATTTTCCTATATACTGTACCAACGTTCCAGAATTATCCTTACAAGGCTGGATTCTTTCTTTAAAAATAACAGAAACAGCAGCTACAAGATAAAATATTTGCCAAAAAGAAGTTCCAAGAAAAAAATGAATGCCAGACTTGCAAAGACCAAGGGTTCATTTTCAAATAAGTTTGCCAATTTGTACCTTTCTGCCTCACCCCTTGCCTCATTTCCCTTCCCCCTTGCTCCCTCCTCAGCCTTTCACCTCTTTCTTAGTAAAAAAAAAATTCTCATTCCCTTTTTGTATGGAGACTGATAACTTCAGACCAGTAGGTCCTCAACATTATAGAGGAAGGTTGCAAACTAACTTGACTTTTTCCTCTAACCCATTTGTGTATTCTGCAAGTACCCCCAAACCAAGAACACCTAGTTCTTCCCATTCTGAAAGATGGGTTCTATCAGGTATCTGTAGAACCAGTTCCCATCCTCCAGCAGATTTTTTTTTTTTTTTCATTTAAGACTTAGTTCCCAGGAAGAAACTCACTTGGAGGCCCATTCTAGATCAGACCTCGACACCTTTCTTAGGGTTCCAAAGTTCAAGATACTGTCTCTTAATACTTTGGTACCAATGATACTTCCTCAAGCTTTTTGTTTGCCCAGATGCCAAGGATGAATATTTGCATATTCCCATTCACCAAGATCTCAGAAAATTCTGAAGATTTTGTGCCTTACAGTTTCACTTTCAGTTTTCTGCTTTGTCCTTTGTTCTTTCTACAACTCCAAGGGTATTCATCAAATGCTAGCTCCAGTTGTAGTCATCCACAGGCACAAATGTGTTAATTTCTATCCCTATCTAAATGATCTTTTCCAGGTTTCTTGAAGAGATAAGCTTATTCAGAATCGCAAGTTCACCATGGACATTTTTATTTGCTTGGACTTCACAGTAAACTTGAAAGTCTGTCCTCCTTCCATTTAAAGATCTGGCCTTTTAGATTGCCATCTCAACAACATATCCATGATGGCATTTCATCCCAAGGGCAAGATGCAGTTTTTAATTGATAACTTGTGTGCTCTTCTTCCCCTAAACTAGAGCTCAGCAAGAGATATATTGAGAGAATGAGGAATATGTTCAATGAATGCAAAGATGCAGAGAGTTTAATCAGGACAGAACATTCCACATAAATGTCAAATAAATGAAAGGCCTTATTCTGGTCCTTCAGTTTCTAAATCACTTCTGGTTTCCAAGAGCTCTCTGGATCTCCTTAGACCATACCACTGTAATGTGGTACATTAAAAAACAAGATGGGACAAAAAAATCTTATCTCTCTGCAGACTTGCCATGACAGCCTTGGAGATGGGTATTTAGCATGGTCTTTTTCTTCAGATAGAGTGCATACTGATGTACATACAGATGAATGGGCAGATCCAAGGCAGAGCTTAACAAATATATGTTAAATAGAGTGGTCTTCCTTCAGAAACCCTTTTAGTGTGTGTGTGTGTGTGGGGGGGGGGGGGGGGGGGCTGGGGGGTTGGCTCCAGGAAGTTATTTGCCTCATCTCTGGATAAACAGCTCACACTGGTTTGGTTTGATCCAGAGCCCCATGCTTAGAGGCTTGGGTAACAGATGCAGTGTTCTCATGGAAGAGGGAGGTTCCTCTATGCCTTTCCTCTGATTTTCAAAGTTCTGCTCAAAATCAAAAACAACAGCCCAGAAAGGCTATTGGTGGTCCCTTTTGGCCAAGACAACATTGGTTCTCCTTTTTCTTCCAGCTGCTCAAGGGCACTCACCATAGATTACACCATGGGATGGACTTTCTCACCTAACAGGGGGGCTTCCTAATTCACACAAAATTGCAAACAGTAAATCTGACTCAGAGTAACAGAATTATGATACTTTTCAGGCACATTTTTTTCAGAGGCTATGCCAACACCTTCTGCATGAAAATGTTAAGTTTCCAAATGGAAGAAAATTTCTATTTGGAGTCAAAAGAGAAAACAGGGCCTTACTGTGTGGGTATCCGTATTGTTTTTTCATTCTGTGTGATTTGCTCAGTTCAGGACTAGTATATTTTTCTGTCAAGGCACATCTGTCAGACATATCTGCCAATCTACTCTTAGAGCCGCCACTTTCTCCTTGTTTTGACGCCAAGCATTTTTTTTGATGGCTTGATATGTAGGATGCCTTTCAAAATCTGTACCTCATCCTTGGGACCTGAATAGGACTCTCACTATGTACATTTAGCTATTTTACATTTTTAGTGATAAAATATTAGATCTAGCATTGGAAACAATTTGTAAATCATAACTGCAGTTTAAGTAAGAATCTGATTCGTTTTAAAGAAATCAGTATGATTGCAGATATTATTGCTTTTCTTGACTAAACTATATTTTTTCAAACAGACAACATTTTTATTAAGTTATCATGTAAGACATAGGCAATCTTAGATTTATATAAATGAAAATAAACCATACTTACACAATCTCCATTGCAAAACATTGTACATTACAAACCATGCCGACACAGTTGTAGCTGCAAATATTGTACATCACTTGTAATATATCCAGTCATTGTCAGATTCAGTCAACCATTACACAGCTCTTCAGTTCCTGCCTTCTTTTAAACCTCATTCCTCCTCTGCATGTATTGATCCTATACTTCCCATTTTTCCTATGTAATTTGCTCGTACCTTTTTCTAAAGATCCTAATTCCAGTTGTTTTATCACTGTTATTATTTTCACTACTTCTAGTAAAGTTGCTTTAAATTTTGATTTCCATTTTCTAGTAATTGCTTTTTTGGCAGTCATCATAATTAGATTCAGCAAGGGCTTACTATGTCTAGGCAGTTATGATTCTGTATCATAGCTCAAAAAAGTATATTTCCTTAGTTACACCAATTTGCTCACCCAGCATCTCCGACAGAGCTGTCTGCAGGGAGTCTTTAAAGTCTGCCAGTTCATTACACTCCCAGAAGATATGTTCCTAGTTACCTCTTTCTTCCCCATCACACCTCCAACATTTGCGGTTTACCTGAAAAAAAATCCTTTGGCGTCTACTTAGGGTATAAAAATACCTATGCAAACATCTCCAAGCAAGGAACGTAAATTTTCTGGATTTTGTTGCATGTTTGGGAGGCATACATATATCCCATTATTTTTTTGTGAGTTGCATATCCAGTCTCACTTCCAAATCCTTTCTAAACTCCTGTGATTGATTCCTATAGATGTTCTTGACTCAGGACCCAAGACTTTGGAATTCAGGCCGACTGAGGGCAACCTGCCAACAGATTACCCAAATGTAATGACTGTAACAGTGAATACGCTCGAACATCTACATTTATGGTAAGTGTACACAACTGTACTTTATGCATTAGAGAATGGGCAAACTGTACATCGTCACTCTGACTGGAGAACAAACGTTCTCCAGCAGGGTATTATTGTACAAGTAATGCCCGCTGACATACAAGTCCAACACTTCACAGCAGCATATCAAGCTGCCGTGGAGCTTGGACTGCAAAAAAAAACAAATGGCCGCCATTGTTTTCCATTTGCTAAGCAGTGGTTCTGCTGTTTCGCGAGCGTAAAATGTATAAAGAAAAAACAAAAAAAAAACTGTGTGTGAGAGATTGAGAGAGAAAGCAAGAGTGATCTTGTGTGACTTAATGTGTGTGTGAGAGAGATCGAGAGTGAGTGAGAGCGATTTTGTGTGACTGAATGCGTGTATGAAAGTAGAGGAGACTGTGTGTGTGTCTGTGTGGTGTGTGTGTGTGAACGATCTTGTGTGAGTGCATGTATGAAAGCAGGGGACACTGTGTGTGTGTGTGTGTGTGTACGCGTGAGAGAAATTGAGAGTGAGAGCAGTCTTGTGTGAGTGAATGTTTGTATGAAAACAGAGGAGCCTGTGTGTGTGTGAGACTGAGAGTGAGAGCGATCTTGTATGAGTGAGTGTGTGTATGAAAGCAGAGGAGGCTGTGTGCGCACGGGTGTGTGTATATGTATGTGTGTGAAAGCAGAAGAGACTGTTTGTCTGTATGTGAGAGATAATGGGGAATATGCAAAATTGTTGTGTTTTACTTGGTTATTATTTTTGTAGGTTCATAGGTTTCATAGGTAGGTACTAGGCTATCGGCCCAAGGGCCTAAGTAAGCCTAGCCAACAAGGTTACCTTGCTTACGCCACTCGAGAAAGTTAATTTCCTGTGCCCCTGTCGAGCAGAGCCACAGAAGTGATCCTTGGGGTGCATTTCCTATTTCCCATCTACTCATCAAGATTTTTCTTGAAGAGTGCTAATGAGGAACTTTGCTTGACATAGATGAGTAGCTTGTTCCAGAGTATAGGAAGTCTCTGGAACAGGAATCTATCCCTCCAGCATATCCTGTTTATTGTAGTGATAAGGTTTAGGTCCCTAGAGCATATAGCTCGGAGGGACTGGGATTTCTTTAGGTATAACATGTCCAACAGCTCTGGGTTCAACATAGCTTTATATGTTAGACAGAGATCTCCTCTGAGTAGGCGATATGCTACAGAGTAAAGTTGGAGGTTATTGAGACAGTCCGTGTAGGGCATCTGTTTGAGGCCAGTAATCTTCTTTGTGAGGTACTTCTGTGGCCTTTCCAGCTGCTGCAGATGTCTTGTGAGGTACATTTCAAAAGGGGTATTGTACTCTATAATGGGTCAAATGATTGCCAGTAGAGGGGAATAATGACATATTTTTTTCCTGGATAAGAACCCTTTTGTGATGAAGTGTGCCACATAGAAAGATTTCCTGACTACTGTGGTGATGTGATTATCAAAGGAAGAGACTACTGTCCACCTGGGTCCCAAGGTCTCTTATCGCACATTCGGCATAAAGTAGACTGCCATTTATGTGGTAGTTCATGGGTACAGAGTTTTTACCAAAGGGGATGACAGTGCACTTTTTGGCATTGAGCTTGAGGCCATGCCTCTGACACCAGGCATCTGTCTCAGTGAGGCCCTTCTGTAGGATGTCCACATCATTTGGGGACTTGACTATGGCTCCTAGTTTGCAGTCATCTGGGAACTTCATTAGCCAGAGGCCTTCTGTGTTAGACTAGTAGTAGTAGAGAAGTAGATACCAAACAGGAGAGGTCCCCGGACTGAACCCTGGGGTACTCCACTAGTCACTGGTTTGAAGTCAGATTTGTAGTCTGCAACTTTTACAGTGTGGGTTCTGTCAGTGAGCCAGTTGGCAACCCATCTTGTGACATAGGGATGTATACCTTGTTTAGTGAATTTAGCTATAATTCCAGAATGGAGGATGGTGTTGAAAGCCTTGGCGAGGTCAAGATAGGCTGTGTGACTGCCTTAAAGAAGTCGATCAGGTTCATAAGGCATGATCTGCCTTTCACAAACCTGAACTGGGAGGGGTCCACAGTTTGGAGGTTACCAATGTCTTTGAGTTCCATGATGATACGTTCCATGGCCTTGCAGACTAGGCTTGTCAGGCTAATAGGGCAATAGTTCCCAGGATCAGTGGTGGCTCCCCCTTTGTTGAGTATGATAAATGTTGCTGTGCGCCATTCAGTGGGCACAAAGCCTGACGTGAGGCTATGATTGAACATGGTGCTGAGGTGGGGAGCCAGTTCATTCTGAAGTTCATGTAAAACGCAGCGTGGGATGTTGTCCGGCCCCATGGATGCTGTGTTTTTGGTTTTAGAGAGTGCAGATTTTACCTGCATAGATGTGATTACAGGGACTCTGCATTCTTCCTGTATAGATATGGGCCCTTTAGGGGATGAGAGGGGGGTAAAGTTAGCACTGCCAGGTTGTTGGCAATATCAGTTTGTTCTGTAATCTTTTTGCCATTGTGCTGTAACTCAGAACAGGTCTGGGTGTTGCCATTGAGATTCTTGACATAGCTATAAAATGCTTTGTGCTTGCCCTTAGAATTAGTGGTGATTTTGTTTTTGTATCTAGCTTTGGAAGATCTTATAAGGGATCTCAGCTTCTTACTGAGGCTGACCAGGGAGCTCCTCCACTCATGGGATTTTGCTCTCATTTGCAACAGTTTCTTCCTTCTGTTGTACAGTTTGTTTATGTCAGGAGACCACCAGTTTGAATTCTTTTTTTTGGAGGATAGCGTCTTGGTTATGTTTGGGATAGCACGATCCATGCACTCGTGTAAGTGCTTATAGAGTGCATTTGTGTAGGATTCAGCAGTCGTAACTGTATTGTCCATCTGCGTGGCTGTCATGAAGTTTGCCACTTCTGTATTAAGAAGCATGAAGTTGGCTTTGGAGAAATTTTTTACCATGGTTTCCTTAATGTTGGGTGCGGGCGGGATGTGGATATCTAGGGTGATTAGCTTATGGTCGGATCTGACCAACGAGGAGTTGACTTCAGGTGTGGAACACCGGTCACTCATATTGGTAATGACTAGGTCTAGGATATTGTTGCCCCTCGTGTTGGTGTGAATAAGTTGATCCAGGGCACTGGAATTTATGAATTCCAGAAAGCGTTGAGTGAAGGAGTTGATACATGAGTAGTTTTCCCAGTTAGTGGTGGGTAGTTGAAATTGCCCATTGTTAGGGTGTTTGGTTGAACCCTAATATTTTCCAGTATATCAGAAAAGAGGAGTGAGAATCCTGGGGCATGGTGGGGGATCTTTAGCAAGCTACAATTTGGACTGCAGTTTTGCCCAGAGTTAGTTACACTAGGATAACATTGGATGCATTATACTGCGCAACTAGCCTGGAGGCGTGGATATCCTTAATGAATATGGACACACCTCCGCCTTTGGTGTTCTGGTCCAGGTTAGATGGCCAAAAGTGTAGTATGCGTTATAGCCTGGTAATGCAGGGGTGCTCTCTAGAGCCTTGAACCAAGTCTGAGTCACTGCACAGATGTCGATGTTCTCCATTTTAAGAAGTGCCTCGAGTGAGTGCATTTTGAGATTTAGACTACTATCATTCAGTAGCATTACCCTCAGCTTGCCTGTTCCTGTTGCGGTGGTGAATTTGTCATTTGAACCTTGGCTAAAAAAGGCACTATAGGGGCGGCAAGATCATTAGCCAGTATCCGGAATCCCAGGGGCGACAGGTGCAGACCATCTCTGGCAAAGCATCGTGGTCTGTCGACCATGTCATCCCAGGCAGACAGATACTGGATCCCCTTAGAATGACACCAGAAGCTTAGCCAATTGTTGAAGTCAATCATTTTGTCCTTGTACTGCGGTGTCATTCTGGGCGATGGCAGGATGTTACTCGGGGCTAGGGTCATACCGGCCTGGGCTACAAGATTGGGGAGATCTTCCATGTCTCTTTTTATGTAGTCCAGGGAGGTGCATCTCGGGTCGTTCACACCAACATGGACAATGACAGAGTCATATTTGTAATTGTGGAGTGACCTGAGTGCGTGGGTTATGTGGCAGATCCTGGCACTCGACAGGCAGCTGACAGTAACATTCTCCTTCTTTAGCCTGGTGAGTGGGATATCAGTGTGCCTGACTATAGAGTCACCTATGACTAGTGTGTTGAGTATGTTGTTTTGCCTTATGGGCTGTGGTTTATTGACACACTGAGTGTCGTTTGGGTTGTGCTGGGGAGTGGAGGTTGCTTGCTCTTGTGCTTTGGAGGTCTCTGTTGCTTGAGCAGATTATTATTGAGAGCCTCCGCAAATGATTTTGTGTTTCTATGTGTGGATTTTGGTGGTGTAGGTTTAGTGGATGTGATGAGTGTGGTGTGCTGCAAGTGTTTACCTTCTCCTCTTGACTGTCAAGTTCAGTCTTGGTTGGAGACAGCTTTACCTCCAGTTTGGCTAGATAAGTGCATCTCTTACAGGTTGTGATGTTGGGTGGTAGGAGGAGAGGGTTGTCTGTGTACATGAGGCAATTGCTACATTGCCCCAAGATGCCCAAATTCATCAGATAGACAGGAAAGAACACTGGGAGCTGACCCTTGGACATGCCTGAATAAAAAACTACTTTCCTCTAGACAAGTGAGGAAAGTGAATATAAGAGCTGTTTTTCTCTAAGCAAGTGAGGAAGGTAAGTACAAAAACTGTTTTCCTCTAGGTAAAGAGGAAGGTTGATTGCAGTAGTAATTTGTAGCTTATTTAGTGCTAACAACAAGTTCTGAACAAGTGCTGAGGACGAATAAGCAAATTCAAGTGCTAACAAAGAATCTGGATCTGGATCTTGTGGTAGATAGGCTACCTAGTGCTTACCACTCCCACTGATAAGCTAGATTGCTTCCCATTAAACACAGAAAGGCTTGGGGGGCTCAGAAGCTTACAAACAGTCCTGGATACAGCAAATCTGTATCTGGACTGGACTAGTTACAGGAAAGGTGGGAAACGAGCGCAAATGCGGGCTTTTAAACCAGAAAGTTGAAAGAGATGGAAAAACTGCCAAATGGCCAATAAACTACAATTTCTGGGCCAGAAACCACTCTTGTGGTAAATAGGCTACCTAGTGCTTACACTCCCACTGATAAGCTAGAAGGCTTCCCTCCAACACAGAAAGGCGTGGGGGACTCAGAAGCTTACAAACAGTCCTGGTTACAGCAAATATGTATCTGGATTAGACTAGTTACAGGAAAGGAAGGAAACGAGCTTAGAATTTTTTTTTAAAGTGGAAAGGGAGAAACAGAAGATAATTCAAAATTAAGGACCTAAGTGGCTTGCCCTTCACAAATGTTCTCTCTGTATTAGGTAGAATGAGCTAGTGACACTAGACTGGAATAGAGCTGGGATAGAGCTGAACAGATGGGACTGGTAGGAGTGTCTGAAGTCAGAATATGATCTCACTATATTCTGGTTGAGTGAGCAAATGAGATAGACCCAGTTGGAGTGTTCAAACAAAAATTTACAGGAGGGGCTGGCAATTCCAAAGCCACCAAGATTAATATCAGAACAAGAACAGGGACGGAGGGCAGCAAACCAACTGCAGAGAGAGAGAGAGAGAGACCACAGTGTTCTAACAAATAATTAAATAGAAATATAAATAACTACAGAGAGACACAGACCACAATAGTTAGTGAAACAATTAGACAGAAATCTAAAATGCAGTACAATCTTTAACACTGCAAGTTTGTACTTTACTCAGCTAGTAATGCGTTTGATTGTAGGTATGTAGCAGAAGCCAAACAAACTCAGATATTGAGCAGTAATAAATTCAAAGATATGTGACCAACACTTATAAATACAGAGAAACCCTCTAGGCTAAGAGTTGAACACTGAATATCAATGAAGTGAAACACACTAGCCCCCGCTACTGCAGAGAGAGACAGAGCGAGAGAGAGAGACCACAGTATTCTATGAAACAATTAAATAAAAAAATAAATAACCACAGAGAGACACAGTCCACAATATTCAGTGAAGCAATTAAATAGACAGAAAAATAAAATGCAGTACCATCTTTAACACTGCAAGCTTGTACTCTGCTAGTAATGCAGTTGATTGTAGGTATGTTGCAGAAGACAAACAGCTCAGATATTGAGCAGTAATAAATTCAAGGATATGTGACTAACACTTATAAATACAGGGAAACACTCTAGGCTAAGAGTTTAACATTGAATGTCAATGCAGTGAAACACAATAGCCCCCACTTACTGCAGCGAGAGAGACCACAGTATTCTATGAAACAATTAAATAGAAAAATAAATAACTACAGAGAGACAGACCACAATCTTCAATGAAACAATTAAATAGAAAAATAACATGCAGTGTAATCTTTAACACTGCAAGTTTGTACTTAACTCAGCTAGTAATGCAGTTGATTGTAGGTAAGTATGTAGCAGAAGCTAAACAACTCAGATATTGAGCAGTAATAAGCACTATTTTAAGTCTGCGGCGTCTGGCCTCATAGCACCCCTGGGCGGGCATTAATTACACAGTAACACACACCCTGTCAGGCATTATTGCTTGCATATTTTATATTCTGTACTAATCATTCCTTCCTTAATGGCAACTTATGTTCCTGATTATACTAACAGTTCTACCAGTGTTTGTCTTTCATTTAGCGCCCACCTATTTCTTTCTCTTTGCCTTTACTCTGCCTTCCCTATCAAGGATTGATATCAATCTCTAACCTGCAGTCCAAATAAGTTTTTGGCATCTTCCCATTCTATTACCTTTCCCTGTCTAGTTATTTGCTCCCAATACCTTGGTTCCTTTGCCAGTTTTCTCCAAAGAATTCCAGCCCCTTCTTGCCTATTGTCTGTATCCCTAATTGCAGTCATCCATATTGGCAGAATCTTTTTTCTCTTTTCATGTGTTGGCTTAGTTCTTAGAATGCTTTCTGCTACTTTATAAATATAATATTCTGTATGATTATTATTATACTCCTTAAAGATCTGCATCCAAAATCCTAGTCTCTCCTTGTTTCTTGAGCTTCCCCCTATTTCATCATCAGCCTTTTCCACTTTGAATTGTAGTTTTCTGCTTGTGCTATGTATCAGAGCCTTAACTGTGTAGCTCTGAAATACCCCTTGAAATCGGGTAATCCCATTCTGCCTTGTTCTGTTGGAAGAATAAGCTTATCCCATTTCACTCTTGCTGTCTTCCCTTCCCAGATAAAACCCTTCATCTGTTTATTAATTTCTAACCACAACATGTCCTCCTGGTTGATAAAAATATGCCTGACCTGTGTATAAGACTAAAGGACTAAAAAACTTTTTAACTGCTTGTATAATACTGTCGATATCCATATAAGAGCTTCCATTTTTTTCAGTTTTTGTATTATCTTTTGTTTAGTTTCTTCCCACATATCCTTAGCTGCCAAACTGGGATAATTTTTAATCCATACTCCTAAATACTTAATTTTATCATATCTCCATAAATATGGATATTGCTGAACCAATTCGTATGTGGGTGCATAATTTACTGCTATTGCCTTTATTTTAGCTTCATAAATATTGTATCCAGAAAAGATTTGAAACTGTCAATATGTTCCACAACAGTTTAATGTTTCTTTCTGGTTTTGTCAGGTACAATAGACTCCCTCTTATCCGGTCTCTCTATAACCATCCATCAAATTTTTGCCATAGCCCTAGCAAAAGACAATAGAGAAGAACAACACTTTGCCTCCTCTGGGCTAAATGATGACAGACATTTGAGTTTTAGACTTCATATTCATTAGAGAAATGCATACTAACACAAATTATGTTATTCTAGCTGATTTTTATAACCTATAATTGCTGTTGTATGCATTTTCTGCTTAACCAGCCATTTGTTTATCCTGCCTAAGGTCTGGTCCCAGAGAGATGAGATAAGAGGGAGTCTGCTGTATAAAATAATTTCATCTGCAACTAGAGCCAGCTTTTCTTGACTACCATGACAATTGTAGCCTTGAATTTTCGAGTCCCTTATTTTCTTTGCCAGTGGTTCTAAATATAATGCAAATAACAAAGGAGAGAGAGGACACCTCTGGCTGGTTACTATGCTCAAGCAGAAATGATCAGAGAGGACCTCACCATTTTAATTTTCACCTCCGATCCCTCATGTATCCTCCTAATTAACCTTATATTTTAATCAGGGCATGCAAATGCTTCCATTCTGTGTTCAAAGTCCCAACTTACTGTGTCAAATGTTTTCTCTGCATCAAGATCCACCAACAACTGTGGTATTTCCTTACATTCCGCTTCCCTCTGGATCATCAGTGTTCTGTTAATGTTGTCAAATGTGTGCCTCCCCTCCACAAATACACATTGATCCATATATCAATTTTGGCATCACTTTTGCCATTCTTTTATCCATTATAGACATAAACACTTTATAATCATGGTTTGGTATTGAAATGTGCCTGTATGAAGCAGGATCTTTACCCTCTTTAGGTATTACAGCTACCACAGCTTTCTTCCAGGATGTCAGTACCTCTCCTCCTCTTAAAATACTGTTAAACAAAACCCCTCAGATCTTTATTATTTTTCCCTGTGGAGGTTTGGAAGCTAGGAGGAATACTATCTATTCCTAGTAACATTCCTACAGATTGGTTATACATCACCATTTTTATCTCATTTCCTCCTATCCTACCTGTTAGGAATTGAGCCTCCTCTACCTCTAACCTTGGCATATTTAATTCTTCCATAAACATTTCCATTTGTGCATTTTTTTTTTATTTCCATATTTCTCTACTATACAGGCTTTCATGGAATTCTCTACAGGACTTCTTATCATCTTCCTTTTTTGTAGGCTCACTAAGTTTGGTGATGGCCCTTTCTGCTTTCTGTTGCCTTAGTCGTTGTGCAAAATGTTTTTGTGCTCTAGAGTTAGTATAAAAAAAAAACAGTTGCTTAACAATCTTTCTTTCTTAAATAATGCATATTATTGAGGTAATCCCTTATTTTCTGTTTAGCATTCTCAGTTACTCTTCTCTTGTTCTGTCAAATTCCCCCAATTTTACAGTACAGTACTTTAACATTTGTCAGTCCCTCTAAATAATTCTTGTTACTTCTGCTTTTCTTTTATTTCCACCCTTTTTTTAAACTCCATTTAAATTTTCCCCCTTCTAAGTTACATTTTCAGAAGAAATTTCTATCTTCTTTAATAGCTCCTGCATAATTTATACTACCCACTCCCTAAATTCTTCTCTTTTTAATAGATAGGTGGGGAAGCGCCAGTGTCTCATTTTTATTTCATTACTCTGTACCCACGGTGGTGGTGCTGCGGTAGCGTTGTCGCCTCACAGTAAGACGCTGTCCAGTTTGATTCTCCGCTAAAGCGTCTTCTGCGTGGAGACATGCATGAATGGGAGTACCTTCATTGAAGGTTGTGTGTCAGGGCTGGTAACTCGGCACGTAAAAATAGACTACTAATCATTACCGGACCGGAGTTCCGCTGTGGCGACCCCTAACCGGGAAAAGCCGAAAGACACAACAACTCTGTGTTTTTTTTTAGCTATTTTTGGCACATAATCTGAAATAGTTATTGGGTGTATGTCAAGACCTTCAATTAAATGCACATGTTCCTGTGAAATGTAAATTCTGTCTAGCCTAGCCCAGTTTTTGTATCTTGGGGAATAATATGTAAATTCATTCCGAACTTCTAGTACTGAATTCACATCTTCCATGCCAAATAATTTCATAAATTTCTTTAAAAATATACCCTCATTTGTTATATTTTCCCTTCTGAGACCCCAGACACATCTTAACTGTTGCAAATTAAATTCCACTCCCTACCTGTAAGTGATATTCCTTGCTCAAAGCTGATTGTTTCTCCCAGAATTTTTTTAAGATCCATTGTAGGAGTTTTCAGTGGAATATAAATACAAGCTAGTGTAATCCTCCTCCCTTTCCAGTACCTCCTTTGTACTACAGATATACCATTATTGTCTTTTTTTATCCTTTTTTATCACTATTGGAGTTCCTCTTGCAATTCATGTAAGTACTCCTCTCTTTTGCCCTAGGCGTTCTGCTGAATAACCACCCTGAAAAACTTTATCAAGTTCACACGTTCACTTCTTTCTGTCTCCTGTAGCATAGCTATTTGCACTCTAGATTTTTTAATATAGTTCACTACTCTCTTTTTTTATTTATCTGTGCGATCATTAATGTTTAAAGACTTTGCAGAAAATATTATACTCTTGAAAAATTATTCCTACATTTTATGTATAACAGCTTTTTTGTTGACTGTTTAGTTCTCGCTTTTGTGTTATATGCATGTACTGTTTTGGTAGGTTAATCTTGTTCATAGATGGTTATTGGGCTATAAACCTGAATGTCTTTATAAACTTAGCCATGTGTACCCAATATAGTACTAGAGAAACCCAATATAAAAGATCTTGCTTAAACTCGAGATCTTAGTTAGCAATGACTGCCCATATCTAGGAGGGTCATAGATGAAATCTTCAGAAGGAATTTATTGCTACCCATCCAGTCTATGCATAAACAGGGTCCTAGTGGGACTTTGTTTGATGTGAACTGGTAGCATATTCCAGAAGGGTAGCAACATCTGAGAGACATGTCTGTCTCTCCAGCAGGTCCTATTTACTTTGCAGGCCATGTTAAGGTCCCTGGAGCAGGTGACCCTTGTCCCATTTGACTTGCAGATGTGCAACATTTCCATTAGGTTTGGATCCAAGATTGCTCTGTAGGCCAGGCACAAGTATTCTCTTAAGTAGTCTGTACGCTGCTGCGTACAGTGGCAGTGACTTCATTCTGTGTATTACATGTGCTTGTGCTGGAGACCCTGAATTTTCTTGGTTAAAAATCTCTGAAGTCTCTCAAGTTGCTGCATGTGCTGGGTAAAGTACATACCAAAGGGAGCATTGTACTCAAATATTGGCCTGATGAAGGTCAGGTACAGGGGTATTATGACCTCTTTCTCTCTTGAGGCAATGCCTTTGTTAATGAGATGGGCAATGTGGAATTCCTTTCTTACCACAGTAGAGAAGTGGTTTTCAAAGGTAAGGCTATAGCCAACTTGCATTCCTAAGTCTCTCACTACTGAGTTGTTACTTAGGGTATGATAATTTATGTGATGGTCTGCAGGGATATAATTTTTATCAAATGGGATGATAATGCATTGTTTTGCATTGAGTTTGAGTCCATGGCTTTGGCACCAGTCATTGGTTTGTGTAAGTCCCTCTTGAAGTACATTGACATTGTTTGGGTATTCACTGATTGCACCTAAGTTGCAGTCATCAGCAAACGTAGTCCTCTACAGCCCCTCTGTTTTGGCCTGACGTTCTGTGAGGTATATTCCAAACAATAGGGGACCCAGCACTGACCCCTGTGGAACCTCACTCTTGACAGGTCTGCTAGTTGAGGTAAAGTCCCCCTTTGACTGTCTGTGAGCTGTTGTTGAGCCAGTTAGCAAACCCACCTGATGACATAAGGGTTGATATTAAACTGGGAGACTTTATCAGTGATGCCCAAATGTGGGATTGTGTCGAAGGCCTTGGCTAAGTCAAGGTAGGCTGTATGCATAGATGGCTCTAGTGATATTTTCAAAGAAGTCCACCAGGTTTAACAAGTATAACCTCCCTTTGATAAAACCAAACTGTGCCGGATCAAAGTTTTGGAAATCACCTATATCCTTATTTATAAGGCCTATGATGATTCATTCCATGGCCTTACAGGTAAGGGTATTTAAGCTTATGGGTCTGTAGTTCCCAGGGTCTGTTGCTGTACCCCCTTCATGAAGGGGGATGATGGTTGCTGTTTTCGTTTTGCAGGGACAAAATCAGTACTCGGGCTATGGTTGAAGAGAGTACCTAATGGAGTTGCTAACTCATATTTTAGACAATTTAAAATGCAACCTGGGATGCCATCCAGTCCCATATGTGTTTTTGGCCTTGAGAGAGAGCATTTAGTGACTTGCTCTTTGGAGATGCAAGGTGGGAGAGTTGTAGAGGGCATGCTTTGTGGAAGTCTTGGAGGGGACAGGAGGATGAAATTTTTGCCAAACCTTTAGGCTAATAGGTTAGCTATTTTTGCAGTATCAATTTGTGTGATGCCATCCACAGCTAGTTTAGCACATGTCTGGGTCCTACCTTTTAGGTTACGGATATAGTTGAAGAATGCCTTATGGTTATCTTTAGCTAACATTGCTAATTTTTTTCGAAGTTGCCTTTAGAGGATTTTCAAAGTTGTCTTATTTGTTTGCTCAAGCAGAGGAGGATGTTCATCCAGTGTTGCAACCTCTCTTTTTTTTATTCTTAGACAGCAACTTCTTCCTCTTGTTGTATAACTTATTAATGCTAGATATCCACCAGGTAGGCTTTTTTTGAGGATCTTGTTTTGATCCTGTCTGGTACAGCTGTGTCAATACATTTGTATAAGTGTTTGTACAGGGCATTTGTGTATACCTTAGTATAGTTGTCAATGACATCTGTGGGAACAGGAGCTTGGAAATTATTTATGCCATCCCTTAGGAGGGTATAATTAGCTTTCGTGAATTTTTTTAGCCTGATTTTACCTAAGAGGGGTTCAAATGTTATAGATACTTTAACTGTAACTGATTTGTGATCAGATTTAGCCAGTGAGGGTCCTATAATTGTGGTGGTGCAGTGGTCACCCATGTTGGTGAGGACCAAGTTGAGAATATTTGAGCCCCTTGTGAGGTTGCATACTATTTGTTCCAGGGCATTAATGTTAACAAAGTCCAGGAACCTTTGTGCAAACATGTTGGTACTTGTGTAAGTTTCCCAGTCAATGGAGGGATAGTTAAAATCGCACATGACTAGAGTGCTTGGTTGTAATTTGATTGACTCAAGTAGGTCCAAATAAACAACATGGGTATCTTGGTTCATTGAAGGGAGATTATGGCTGACAATGACTTGAAGGGGGGTCTTACTTACAGTTAATTGAACTTGGAGTAACTCCATGGAGTTTTCCTGTCTAACCAGTCTAGAGGTGTATTTATCTTTGAAGATAGATACTCCTCTTCCTTTTGTTCTCACGCGTTCATTTTGCAGTGTGAAAGTGTAGAAGGCATTGTAGCTTTCCAAAGCCTTTTATACAGTTGTTTCTTGTCATCTCCATTTGAGCCTATGTGACACCTTACAGAGCTTTTTGCTTCATTGAAAACCCTCAAACAAAAGTACAGACACACCTCCAATATCCCCTAAAACCTATTAACGTAATAATAGCACACAAAACTATGTACATCTTCAAATATTGACGTTTTACCATCCTAACAAGGAACAAATGTTCCAAACTGACAGCCATACACACACACACACACACACACACACACACACACACACACACACACACACACACACACACACACACACACACACACACACACACAAACTTGAGATCACCTAAAACAAAGGTTATCCATTGTGCAGTCAGTGGTTCTATTAAGTGCTGTCTGTCTTGCCTTATTATATCGCTCTTGGGTGGGGAAATAGTTGAATGCTTTCAGAAAAGATTCTGGCCATTTCTCTTTATCAGATTGTCTGCTGCAGACATGATAACCAGACACAAAAGTGTTTACTAGAAAAAAAGCCTGATAATATTCAATATTCTTTTTCATTTACTTGCTTTCATTTAAAACTTCTTACTAGATTAAGCCAATGGGCTTAGCTCAGTCATTCCCATATGCAAGAATGAGAAAAAGCACAATATTTTTTCTTTTGTCATGCTCTTTTAGCCAGATTTTTTTTACATTGCAGTGCCTACATTTCTTAAAACTGAACAAGGAGAAATAGAGAAAAAGGGAGAGAAAAAACAGGAGCACCTATTTACTTTAGTATCCCAATTACACTTAAATATAACTGAAAAAAAAACTTTATAACATGCAAAGACAATCATGCACCATTAAAATAGTACTACTACGAAATAAAAATACTTATATGTAACTTTTTCTGTCCTGTTCCTCTCTCCTGAGTATTTTTCTGAACATTAATGACATGAAGTAGAACATACACTTTAGAGTTCCCTACAAGTTTAACAAAGTCCAAGAAAGACCAATATTTCCAGATTTTCTTATTCTATTCCTGTTCATCTCATTGGCCCAAACCCTGTCTGTGCTTCATTTCCAACATACTCTCAATTTTTCTTTTCAAGTCTTGTGTTTTTTCTCCCCTCTCAAGCATTTTCCATTGAAACACTGGAAAAGGTTTCATTGGTACATTCTGTCTGTGGTGTTTATTACTAGAAGAACAAGATGCAAAATCCCCTGTTTCTCAGCTCACTTTTTGTTGGACAGACTCTTGTATATTTTCCTCAGCATGTACTTCATCAAAAACTGATTTTGTTCCTCCAGGGAATAGTAATAATTTGAAGATAGCTGGGTACAGCAGTTTGAATCTTACAGCTGCTTCTCGACATTCAAAGAATAATGGAATAAATTTACTCCTGTTCTCCCTGGTATACAATGAGTAGTCATTCTCCACAAACACTCTGCTGTCTCCCACTTTTAGTCCTTTATCCTTTTGCCACAGTTTTAGATTGCATCTTTACTGTTAAAGGTCTAGCTGCTTTCTCATAGCCAGGTTTGGAGCATACGCAATGTGCCTTTTCAGTTAACAATTCCTGATGTTCTTCATGTTTCACTGTTGCAGTCATCACCTGTGGGGTTATCCCTGCTGTGGTAGATCTCGGTCGGCCCGAATATCAGAGTCAATTTTTTTTGTGTCGGTTGCCATCGTCTGTAGTCTGACATCAGGTCATCAGTGCTATAAAGCAAGGCAGCCGACATCATTACATCAAGCTTTCTTGCCATGGAGCCCGTAGCAGAAGCAGTTTGCATGAGTGCCAGTCGGTTGCTACCAGAAGTTGAATTTCAGCTGAAACCATATAAAGCTAAGTACCCCATTGGGGATCTTTTTTCTTGCACTAACCAATGTCCGAAAAAGTTAACAATTGCCTCGCTGGTGGAAGGCAGATCCCACACTGACACTTCATTCTTACGGCTTCACTTGTTTAGGCCCAGACCACAACGTTCCCCATCGCTGGCTCTGTGCCCTCTTTAATGCGAGAACCATTCTCCATAGAGCTCTTTTTGTAGACAGTTATTTTCATGTTCCATCTTCACATTCCGATATGGCGTCCATCAGCCAACAATCTGTGGACATTCCAAAAAAAGTACATATAAAGATAGAGACAGACCACACAAGGCTAAGCCTTCCAATGATGCTACCGCTAAGCAGGTCGTCAGTTCTCCAGAATTCAGTGAGGAGCTTTCGCAGCCCCTAATGCCCGATTCAATATCTACGCAGGCCTCTACTGAGACCCTTTTGGAGTCTGATATGCTGCAGAAATCTTCTTTGTCTTCCGAGCCTTTGGCTGGTTGGGTCCGGAGCCAAGATGCACGTACCGGCTTCCGAGGAGGCCTTTCACACTACCGATTCTAGACAAAAAATGACGTCTTTGCATCTGACTACCATTTCTCTCAGGCCGACTAATTCTCTCAGGCCTAGAAGCCAGGGTATTCCTAGGAAATCTGCTTCTAGCCACCATCTTGCTACTGCTCCACCACCCCAAGCACAAATGCTTAAAATGGTGGATGATCTAATTTTCCTTATCCGGGGTAGTCAGGCCACTGCTTCTAAAAGGAAAAGGCACCCTTCTCCAGAAATTATGACAGAACAGGATTTTGAGGAATCTGACTATTCAGTTTTTGAAGAGGAACAGCATCCCTTAACTGCTTATGAGGATTCAGATGCAGAGCAAGCCATCCCTTCTGCATCCCCTCCAGAGGACCTTTTCTTAAGGGAAACCCTTCACTCCCTCAGGGAATATTTCCAATAGGAATCTCGGGACTTCCCACAGTCTAAGGAAACAGAGAGTTTCTGGACCTGCCCCAGCACAGACCCCCTGGCCAACACCCCCATTTTAAAGTGGTGGCTGATGTTTTCCATGAATCCAGCTTAGCCCCTGACACCCTCCCTCCTGCTCCCAGTAAACCTGACAGGTACTACAGAGTACTGGATTCTCACAAATACCTGCACAGAAATCCTGCTGCAGACCCAGAGGTCATTACACAGAGACCTAAAGGAGCTAAGACTAGTTCTGCCAAGAATCCTCTTCCTTCTGACATGGACTCCAGAGCTCTGGACAGAAGCAACCTTAGCTATCCAAGCCCTCAGTTGTCAATTCCAATTGTCATTTTTCAATTAAAAATGCAATCCTGCTTCCAGAGCATAGAAAAATATCTATTAGAACATCAACTTATACTGTGTGTCTTCTTTCAGCTTTTCCCGATTAGGGGTTGCCACAGCGGAACTCCGGTCCGCTAATGATTGGCAGTGGATTTTTATGGTGCTGAGTTGCCAGCCTGACACACAACCTTCAAAGAAGGCGCACCCATTCACGCACGCACCTACCTGCATGTCTTTAGACGTCACTCGACCGCGGAGAGAGCTTGTAGACTCCACACAGAAGGTGCTCCAGCCGAGAATTGAATGGGAGAACCTCTTGCTGTGAGGCGATAATGCTAACCGTTGCACCACCACGGCCCCCTAGAACATAAACCCTAATAAAACCAAATTAATAGTCTTCGAAAATAAAAAAGCCAAACCTTGCAAGTCCCTCTGCCAATTCACTCCTCTGATGGAACCATCATCGAACCCACTACTGACACAAAACTGTTATGGGTCACTATAGATAAGAATCTAACTTCCACCAAACATGTTTCCCTTACAATTAAAAAAGTACACATCAAATTGGGCACCTTATACAGGGTCAGACTATATCTTACCCACAATGCCAGACTTGCCACTGTCTGTTCCCACCTGCTGTCCTCCCTCCTCTAAGGATCTCAAATTCTCACCAACCTGCGAAAATCTGACCTAAACAACCTGGAATCTTGCTATAATAAGATTGCCAAATTTGCTACAAATGCCCCACACAGGACACACCACTGTTCTGTCCTCTCCCAATTACAATGACTCAAACTCCCAAATCTTCTATCTATCAACGAACTTACTGTAATCCACAAGTTAATAAACCAATCCACCAATTGTCCAGCTCTTTCCATGTTGGTTCAACCCAGTAGGAATAACAGGACCTTCAGATCCTCAAATAAACTACTACTAGAGGTATCCCTCTAACACAAGTATCACAGGGACTGTCTATATTCCCATAAGATTCCCAAACGCTGGAACACTCTACCCCACCCCATTGCTAACTGTCCCCACTATCCTGAGTTTAAACAACAACTAGTTAAATGTCTAACAAACCACTGGCTCTGCTCCTGCCATACTCCTGGCTAATTCCACTATTCACATCTTTCCACCCTCCTTCTACCTTAAAGGGGTTTTCTCTTGCTGCTGCTTCTCTCTTACTGTCCTTTCTGTTCCTCTCTCTTATTTTCACCCAATGTACTTCTTATCAGTCCCACTACTGTAATTTCCTAACCATGGCAAACTATCTATTTCCCTATATATGCTACATACCTAATTATGTTGTGAAACAATTTTTTGACAACAATTCTATCTATTTATTTTTAACTTTGGATAAACTCTGTAGTGGAATTTACTGTTTGTAATAATTTGCATATGTTGTATACTGTACTGAATGTCTGGAGTTTTTCTCCCCGAGCCTCCACTGAAAATGGACTCCCAGCCCAGTCGGACACTTCCCGGTTAACAAATGTAATAAATAAATAAATATGTTAAAATATCAACAACACACTTTGGAACAATTAAAACAGAAGATTGCTACCTTTCCTGAGTGTGCCAATTCAAAAGAGTTAGCAAATTTACGGCACTCTGCTTGTCAAGTGGCCAAACACTGATTACAATGTGGATATGATGCCCTAGAAGCGTCTAGCAGGGCAGCAGTGACAGGATTTGTTATTAGGAGACATGCATGGCTGAAGGAACAACCTCTCCCTGAATATGTCAAGTCTAAACTTATTGATACACCCCTAGATAAGGAGCGCTTGTTTAGGGAAAAAGCAGAAGAGGCACTTAGAAAGATGGAAGACAAAGCAAAATCTATGTGAACAGTAAAAGATTTATTTCAAGTTCAACCTCCCAGATTCAGCAGGAACTTTTCCTCTAAGCACTGGGCCTTCCCTGCACCTATCAGACAGGACCACGGTAAGTCCCATGGGGACAGACCCTCCAGGCCCGTATCCCAGGGCCAGCACAGAAGCAAACAGTGGACCACTTCCGTCTCTAAGGCAGGGAGTTCTAAGCCAACCTTTTATGGCAAACACTCCCAGTGACTCCCCCCTCCCCCCTCTGCCCTCCCTTCACTCATCAAAAACTAGGAGGAAGGCTCTCCCTCTTCAAAGACAATTAGCTTTCTGTAACAAAGGACCAATGGGTCTTAAAGATAATTTCTCAGGGATACAAATTCTCTTTCAGCGAACTCCCAATGCCAAGAGGCTACTCAGACGTACCTCCAAATCAGTGGGTAGAGGCATTGAAACAGGTCCAAACTCTCATATCGCAGGGGGCAGTAGAACCTGTCCCCTCAGGTCAAACAGGCAAAGGCTTTTATTCCATACTATTCCTTGTTCCCAGAAAAGAGAGCACTTAGCGCCCCATCCTGGATCTATCCATTCTGAACACCTCTCTGGTGGTCCCCAAATTCAAAATGCTAACTTTGCAGCAGCTGCTGCCTGTGCTAGCAAAAAATGCCTGGCTAGTGACCCTAGACCTCAAAGATGCCTACCTCCACATCCCCATCAGGGAATCTTGCAGAAAATTCCTGCGCTTCAGAGCAAGCTCACACTTTCGGTTCACTGTGCTGCCCTTTGGCTTATCTACTGCTCCCAGCCATAGCATTCTGCAGACAGAGAAGTATACAGATTTACCCTTACCTGGACGACTGCCTCATTCAGGCATAGTACAAAGAAAATCTGCTTTAGGATCTTCTCTTTGTCAGATCTCTCCAAACTTCCCTAAGGTTCACCATCAACAAGAAGAAATCACAGCAAAACCCAACCAGGAAGATCATTTTCTTGGGAGCTGTGCTAGACAGAGCATCCCAAGTGGACTTCATATCCCCAGAAAAGCAGAGCTTCCTGTCTCTACTTTACCCAGCTGGCTTCCAGAAGTCACCTCACTGTGAGGAAGTTCCTCCAAGCCCTGAGATACATGGCATCTTGCATCCTTCTTCCTTTAGCCAGGCTTCACATGAGAACTTCAGTGGTATTTTAAGAACCTTTGGTGCCAGCACTCTCATTCCATAGAGACCTCTCTCCCTCTGATCCCATGTATAATGGCCGAGTTTCTCTGGTGGGCAGAGGCCTGTGCCAGGAATAAGGGTCTTCCCTTCATCCTCCGCCCTTCCGGCCAGACCATCACCACAGATGCCTCAGACATTGCTTGGGGCGCTCACCTAGCAGGCAGGTGCACCCAAGGTCTTTGGAATGCCCAGCAACTTCACTTGCACATCAGTCATAAAGAAATGATGGCAGTACAAAAGGCTGTGACATCCTTCAAACCCCATCTCAGGCCAGATGTTCTTTGCGTTTCACTGTTGCAGTCCTCACATATGGTTTATCCGGCTCTCAGTAGCCCTCAGTCGGCCCGAATACCAGAGTCTTTGATATATGATGTCAGCTGCCGCCGGTTGTAAAACTGATGTCAGTACGTCAGGTATAAAGGGAGGTAGCCAACGCCATTTCCTCAGTCTTTCTTGCCGTGGAGCCCGAAGCAGATGTAATTCGCACTAGTGCCAGTCTGCCATTTACCTTCATTTCGCTTTCTGACTACCAAGTTGAAGACGCCTTCAGATAAGTACCCCGTTGGGGATCCTCTTTTCTTACTTTAACGAATGTCAGATAAAGTTAATAACTGTCTTGCTTGTGGAAAACAGATTCTGCACCGTGATTTCCATTCCTATTATATAACTTGTTTGGACCTTGAGCACGACGTCCCTAACTGCAATCTCTGTGCTTCTTTTAACCCGCGTACCATACGCTGTAGAGCTAAGATTTTGTATAATAATTTCGGAGTCTGGCCTAAGTTCGTTGGTATGGCATCTCCTGGTCTCCCGACTTCGGATATATCTAGGAAACGCAAAGACAAGGACCGTGACAGGCCTAGGGTTAAATCTACTGACGATGCACTGGTGAAATTGGTCGTCAGCACAGTGATAGTCAGTGAGGCGCTTTCGCAGCCCCGGCAGTCTGCAGATTTTCAGCTGCAAGCCTCTGCCGAGACCTTTACGGAGTCCTCCATGCCGCAGGCTGCTATTTCATCTTTAAACCCTCTGCCTGTTGCTGCCTCAGATGGGTCCGAAGCCGCTTTGCAAGCACCGGCTTCTGACGCCTCTTCTTTTCGACATGAGACCAGAACCAGACCGATTACCTTAATTCAGACTCCTGCAGTTGCTAGGCCTCCCGAGTCCCTCCGGATTGCTAGTAAATCTTCCAGCCGCAAACCTACTCACAAGCAGGCGTCTGCCTCCACTCCTGTACCTCAGTCCCAGTTGGTAAAAATGGCTGGTGATCTTCTTTCCCTGATTAGGGTCTCTCATCCCCCCCCCCCCCCCCTTCAAAGAGAGCTATGGAATTATCTCCTGATGTTTTGTTTGTCTCAGATTCTGAGATTTCTAGTATGCCTGCTGGTGAAGAAGGAAATTCTCAACTTTTTTCTGGCTTTGAGGGTTCTGATGCTGAGGACTGTATCCCTTCTGCCTCCCCTCCAGAAGATTTTTCCTTTGGGGATACTCTGAATACTCTTAGGGAGCATTTTAAATGGGAATGTCAGGATTTTCCACAGTCTAAGAAAAGAAACAGGGAATTTTTAGATTTGCCACAGCATAAGCCTCTGGCTATACCTCCAGTTTTGGAAGTTGTGGATGATGTTTTCATGGAAAATTCTTTAATTCCTAATTCTGTTCCTCCTGCCCCCAGAAAACCAGATAGGTATTACAGGATTCCTAAATCTCATCAGTTCCTTTTTAAAAACCCTACTGCTGATCTATAAATTATGTCTCAAGACCCCAAAGCTACTATTGCTAAAAACGCTGTGCCTTCTGATAAGGAATCTAGGGCCTTGGACAGGTGGGGTAAAAAAGTCTATACTTCTGCAACTCTTGCCATTAGATCCGTGAATTGTCTTTTTTCACATGCTTAAGTATCAGCAGCATACTTTGGATGTTATTAAGGCTAAACTTGGAGATATTCCTTCTATGACTGAGAACAAAGATTTACAAGACTTACTGAATTCTGCCACTTAGTTAATAAGCATTCACTTCACTGTGGTTTTGTCACTTTGGAGGCTTCCTGCAGAGCAGCAGCCACTGGTTCCATAATTAGAAGGCATGCTTGGCTCAGGGAGCAACCTCTTTCGGAACCAGTTTAATTTAAATTGCTGGATGTTCCTTTGAACAAGGACAATCTTTTTGGTGATGAGGCTGAGGAGGTACTAAAGAAGTTGGAGGATAAGGCAGAATCTATGCAAGCTGTAAAAGATTTCCTTCAGGTTCAGCCTCCTCGGTTTAGTAGGCATTATCCTTCCAATAATTGGTCTTTCCCTGATCCTGACAAGCAGGGTCGCTCTAGGCCTAGGGGTTTCAGATCTTCCAGAGGGCAGGCTTCTGCCCCTCAAAGGGCTAAACAATGGCATTCTTCTTCTGTTAAATCGGGGAGTTCTAAGCCAGCTTCCCAAAGCAAACATTCTCAATGACTCTGGCCTTCTTGTGCTTACCTCATCGGATCCTGGGCTTCATTTGGGGGGAAGGTTAGCCAGGTTCACACAGGTATGGTCTACCATCACAGACGACAAATGGGTGCTCAATATAGTAAACCAAGGTTACAAGTTTTACTTTCACACCTTCTCTGTTTTACAAGGATACCCAGACATACCCAGAACTCTCATGGTAGAGGTAGAAACTAACATTTCTGCTCTACTGACTATGGGGGCTATAGAGCAAGTTCCTGCAAATCAGACAGGCCTAGGTTTTTATTCAAGGCTTTTTCTGGTACCCAAGAAAGGGGGCATATGGTGCCCTATTCTGGATCTGTCCATTTTAAGCACTTTTCTGGTGATTCCCAAATTCAAGATGCTCACCCTTCAACAATTACTACCAATGCTGGCCAAGGATTCATGACTGGTAACTTTGGATCTCAAGGAGGCTTATCTGCACATCCCAATAAGGGAAAGTTGCAGGCAGTTCCTTCGCTTCAGGGCTGGGAAGCAACACTTTTTCACTTCTCTGCATTGGCCTTTGGCTTATCTACTGCTTCCAGAGTTTTTCCGAAGTGCCTGGCTTCGGCCATTGCTTTTTGCAGGCAGAGAAACATTCAAATTGATCCTTACCTGGACGACTGTCTCATTCAAGCAAACTCCCCAGAACAACTAGAGAAGGATTTGGAATTCGTGAAGAACATTCTCACCTCTTTGGGTTACACTCTCAACGAAAAGAAGTCAAAGTTGGTTCCTTCAAGGGAGATTGTTTTTCTGGGAGCGAGTCTGAATACAGCCACCCAGATGGTATTCCTCCCTCAACAAAAGCAAGAAGATCTTTCCGCTTACTTCATGGACTTGGCAAGCATGACCCACCTCTCTGCAAGGCAATTCCTGCAAGCACTGGGGTTCATGGCTTCATGTATTTTGATGATACCATATGCAAGGGTGCATATGAGAAAACTTTAATGGTACCTCAAGAATCTTTGGTGTCAACACACACAGGACTTGCACTTGATTCTTCCCCTGATTCCCTGTCTACAAATGGAGTTTCTCTAGTGGCGACAGCATGTTCTCAGAACAAGGGTCTGCCTTTCTGCCCACAGCCTGCCAGCCAGACTCTCACCACATACTCCTCAGATTTTGCATGGGGGGCTCAGCTGGAGAGCAGGGGCATACAGGGGACTTGGAGCACCCAGCATATTCATCTGCACATAAACTTAAAAGAATTGATGGCAGTGCAGCAGGCCTTGCTGGCTTTCAAGGACCTACTCTACCCTGGGACTCTGCTGATCAGGACAGACAATAACACAGTCATGAGGTACATCAAGAAGCAAGGGGGGAATCTCACTCATACCCCTTGTGCAGACAAAACACGAGACTATGGTCCATAGCAGCATCCGTGGGCTTACATCTAACAGCCCAGTATCTTCCTGGGAGGCTAAACTTCTTGGTGGATCATTTGAGCAGACAAGTTCTGATGTTCTGGATCCTCACAAGTGGCAACTGAACAGGGGCATTTTCCATCGCATCACTCATCATTGGGGCACCCCACAAGTGGATCTTTTCTCCTCTCACACTAATCATCTCCTTCCAACCTTCTGCACCAGGGAGTTTCACAACAAAGCTTGGGGGGTGGATGTGTTGTCCTTCCTGTGGATGTGTTGTCCTTCCCGTGGACACATCTCTCAGTTTATGCATTCCCTCCTCTGCCTCTTCTTCCCAGAGTGCTGCTAAAGATAAGGGACGAAAAACCAAAGGCTGTTCTGATAGCTCCAGATTGGCCCAGGCAGCATTGGTATCCCCTTCTTCACAGCCTTTCTCAGGCTTGGCCTTGGCATCTTCCCCTGGTACCAGATCTGTTGGTTCAGGGAGGGATAAAGTTCCTTCATCCTCATCTTCAAACTGTGCATTTAACTGCCTGGATAATACTTTAAATCTTTCCCAGCAGGTGGTTGACGTTCTTCATGAGGCCAGGAGGGCTAGCACCAGAAAATCCTGTGCAGATAAATGGAAGAGATTTTGCTCTTGGATGCAAAAGCTAAAGGAGAAGACTCTTCTCATCCGTCTCTTTCCCTCATTCTTGACTACCTAGCAGGACTGCTTAATTCTGGACTTTCCTTTTCTTCAGTCAAGATTCACGCTTCAGCAATTTCGGCTCATTGTTCTTTTGCGCAACCCATTTTTTCTCACCCCTTGATGAAACAGTTCCTGAGGGGAGCTAGAAATCTTGGACCTCCCAGAAGAGCTCCTGCTTGGGATCTTAATTTTGTCCTGGAAAAACTTACTCTTCCTCACTTTGAACCAGCTGCCTCTGCAGATTTGAAGTTTCTATTCTGGAAGACTGCTTTCCTTTTAGCTATTACTTCATCTAGAAGGTATCTGAGCTGCAGGCCTTAATGGCAGTAGAACCTTTCATTATTTTTCACTCTACATTTATGGTAAGTATACACAACTGTACTTTGTGGTATACATGCCCAGTTGCTTGTCTATGCTTTCATAAAATTAGTAGACTATTCCTTCCAGCTTCTCGGGTACAGCAGAAAATCTCAGGTTTTCTCTACATGCTCTGTCCTCTAATTCTGTTATTTTTTAAACCTACCTTCTGGTACAGTCTCGTATTCAAACAACCTTTTCTTCACTTCGATGTCCGAGTTTTGCATTTTTATCACCTTATCTGAATATCTGTTTAAAGCTTCTTCCGATGTCCTTCAAGAATGCAACTGCAGTCATAGCATATGGGTTGTCCTGCCTCAGGCAGCCCTCGGTTGGCCGGATTCCAAAGTCTGGGTCCGGCGTCGGCTGGTGTCGCCTCCTCTCCGACGTCAGAATGGCTGGAGTATAAAGGCATTGGCCGACGCCATCTTCTCCAGTCTTTCTTGCCGCGCGGTGCCCGAAGCAGAAGCAGTTCGCAAGTGCCGGTCGGTCAGCTCCTGTGTTTTCAGTACCGAAGTCATCTAAAAGCTAAGTACCCCGTTGGGGAACATTTTTTCTTGCCTCAGCCGATGTCAGAACAAATTGAGAAAGTTAATAATTGTTTGTCTTGTGGTAAACAAATACCTTATAAGGACTTCCATTCTTATTGCCTACCTTGCCTGGGCCCAGACCACGACGTCTCTGCCTGTGCTTGCTTTAATAAGCGCACTCTCAGGCGCCAGGCAGAATTTGCCGAAGACTTTTTCGGTGAATCTTTCGCTTATATCATGCCGTCGGAACAACCGACTACTCAATCTTCCAAAAAATGAAAGGACCGGGACCGACATCCTCGGCCCGCGTCCTCCACCGATACTACTCCTAAACCCTCCGCGAGTGCTTCGGTCCTTTCGGAAGCGGTAATTCAACCGCTCCAGGCTGACGACACAGCGTTAACTCGTCCTTCGGTCTCGGAGTCTACACCGGTGCCGGTTGTTGACTTTACTCCAGAAACTGAAGTTCTGGATCTACCCGACACCATTCCTGTGGACAAGGTTACTCCTGCACATGGTGCAGCTAGGCCTCCTGTATCCATGTCCATCAAGGCCTTTGCACGTGCTAAGGCCGCCAGCCAGGCCAAGGCCCATCCTAAACCTACTGCCCAGGCCCCTTCTTCTGATAAACAGATCATGTCTCTTGCTGCAGATCTTATTTCTCTTATCAGGGGGTCTCAGCCTCATCCAGACAGAGGTTCTCAGCCGCCTGCAGAGAAAAGGCCCAGAACTGAGCAGGCCGACAACCTTTCTTCAGATGAAGCCTCTGGGGATTCTGAGCCTTCAGATACCCAAGAAGAACCCTTCCAGGCCTATGAGGACTCTGATGCTGAGGAATAATTCCCTCTGCCTCTCCTCCAGAGGATTTTTCATTCGGTGAAGTCCTACACTCTATGAGGGAGCATTTTAAATGGCAGGGTCAGGAATTCTCTGATTCCAGAAAAAGGCTATGTACCTTCCTCAAGCTACCCCAGCACAGACCTTTAGCTATCCCTCCAGTTATGGATGTCCTGGATGATGTTTTCTCCGACTCCAGTGCTAACCCTGATTCTCTCCCTCCTGCTCCTGTCAAGCCAGACAGATATTATAGGGTCCCTGACACCCACAAACATCTCTTTAAGGCCCATTCTGTGAATCTAGAAACTATTTCACAGGGGCCCAAGGGAGTGGCTACTTCCACAGCCAAGAATCCACTGCCAGCGGATAGGGAAGCTAGATCCCTGGAGAGATGGGGTAAAAAAGTTTATACCTCTACCACCCTGGCCATGAGGTCACTTAACTGCCTTTTTCATATGTTTCAGTACCAGGATTTTTTACTGGATGATTTACAGAAAAAGCTAGCTTCTCCTGAGCCTATTGATAGAAAGGCATCGCAGGATCTAGTACATAACACTCAGCAGGTTAGCAATAATTTTCTTCAGTGTGGTTATGATGCATTGGAGGCTTCATGTAGGGCAGCTATGACTGGGGCTGTTATACGTAGACATGCTTGGTTAAAAGAACAGCCACTGCCAGACCATGTTAAAGTAAAGTTACTTGATGCACCTCTGGAAAAACAGAAGCTTTTTGGTGCTAATGCACAAGATGTGTTGAAATCCATTGAGGAAAAAGCTAAATCAGTACAGACAGTCAAAGATTTCCTCCAGGTTCAGCCACCCAGATTCAACAGGAATTGGCCTTCAAAGAATTGGTCCATTCCAGACACTGACAAGTTTCAAAGGGGAAAAAACAGGCGTGCCCGAGGTAGAGGGCAATACCGAGGCTCCTACAGGGGCCGCCAATGGCAACCACCAAATCAAAGAAGTAGCGCAGGCAGTCCAGCTGCACCACAAGGACAACCACAATGACTTGACTTTCATACCGTCTACAAAGGCTCAAAGAGAAGCACCTTTGGGCGGAAAATTATCCTTATTCTCAAAAAACTGGCATATCTTAACCAAGGACAACTGGATTCTGGATTTAATAGACAAAGGTTACAGATTCCACTTCCATACTTTACCAATAAGACAAGGCATGCCAAACCTGCCACTTCATCAAAGGGCAGAGGCACTCATTCAAGTTTCAAAGCTGTTAAATATAAAAGCAATAGAAAAGGTCCCTCCACAGGAACAAGGCCAGGGATTTTATTCAAGACTGTTCCTTGTTCCAAGAAAGGAAAACAAATGGAGACCTATACTGGACTTGTCTACTCTAAATACTTATCTCATTGTGCCGAAGTTCAAAATGCTGACATTGCAGCAACTCCCTCCCATGCTGGGCAAGGGGTCTTGGCTGGTCACTCTGGACCTCAAGGAGGCATACCTGCATGTTCCAATCAGACAAAGCTACAGAAGATACCTCAGATTTCTTGCAGGGACAGAGCATTATCAATTCTCAGCATTGCCGTTTGGCTTATCTACTGCGCCCAGAGTGTTCACGAAATGCCTGGCATCAGTAGTGGCACACTGCAGGCTCCAGGGGATTCAAATATACCCCTACCTGGATGACTGCCTCATACAAGCAGACAACAAGCAAACCTTGACAGCAAACTTGGACTATGTCATTCACTTACTACAGGCCTTGGGATACACAGTCAACATTCAGAAATCAAGACTTCTGCCATCCCAACAGATTATTTTCCTAGGAGCCAAACTGGACACAAAAACACAGATGGCTTATCTCACAGAGGAAAAACAACAGCAGTTACCAGAGTACTTCAAAGGCCTAGCAAAGCTCTCCCAGCTGACTGCAAGGAAAATCCTGCAGGCCCTGGGGTTCATGGCATCTTGCATTCTTCTGATACCTTTGGCAAGACTTCATATGAGAAAGCTGCAATGGTACTTAAAAAGCTTATGGTCCCAACACAGCCAAAGCCTAGAGGAAGTAATCCCACTCATTCCATGTCTGCAAAGAGAATTTTTGTGGTGGGCTCAAGCAAGTCAGTTAAACAAAGGCATGTCTTTCAACAAACCTCAAGCAGGTCAAATGATTACAACAGACGCCTCAGACCATGGATGGGGGGCGCACATGGAGGGCAGATGCATTCAAGGTCAGTGGACACCAAGGGAAAGGCATCTGCACATAAACCAAAAAGAGATGTTGGCAGTGATACATGCAATCGAGACTTTCGAAAAATCACTTCAACAAGGACATTTGCTAATAAGGACAGACAACACCACTGTTATGTGGTTTATAAACAAGCAGGGAGGCACTCATTCTTATCCCCTCTGCAGACTAAGAATGATTCTCTGGGAAAAATCCCTAAGTCTGAAGATACATCTGCAATCCCAGTTTGTGCCAGGCAAGGACAATGTACTGGCGGACAAGCTGAGCAGAAATTTCTTGGATCCACACGAATGGATGCTGCATCCTCACATTTTCTCACAAATAACAAGGACATGGGGAAGACCGGACATAGATCTCTTTGCTTCTCACATGAATCATCACCTGGAAAAGTTCTGTACAAGGACCCACCATCCTCTAGCCTGGAAAACGGATGCTCTCTCCTTCAGCTGGAAGTCCCTAACAATTTATGCATTCCCTCCTCTACCACTGCTGACCAAGGTGATACTGAAGATCAAAGCAGAACAACCAACAGGCATTTTGATAGCTCCAGACTGGCCAAGGCAGCACTGGTACCCATTGCTGTTGAGCATAACTCGGACCAAACCGTGGCCTCTGCCCCTATGGCCTCTGCTTCTAACACAACACAATTACAGGACGGTTCATCAAAACCTGAAAACATTGCATCTGACAGCCTGGAGGTTACCATAACTCCTTCCGATATCTCTCTTTCCAAGAAAGTTCAAGAGATCTTACTGGAAGCACGCAGACCTTCCACCAGAAAAACCTATTCAGCCAAGTGGAAGAGATTCATCATCTGGAATGCTAACAGGGGTCAGGATACAACAGTATTGAGTATACCTCAGATATTGGAATACTTGGCAGAAATGTTTCATACTAGTCTCTCATATTCTTCCATAAAGATTCATGCCTCAGCAATCTCAGCAAAATACAATTGTGATCCACCTGTGTTTTCACATCCTTTGCTAAGACAGTTCCTAAGGGGGATAAAGAATATCAAACCTCCCAGGAAACCGCCAGTACCTGCATGGGACCTCAACTTCATCTTGGAAAAATTAACTCTTCCTCCCTTTGAACCAGCAGCAACTTCAGAAATGCAATTTCTCTCATGGAAAACGGTTTTCCTATTGGCAATCACATCAGCAAGAAGAGTCTCGGAGATACAGGCACTCATGGCAGTACCTCCTTTTCTGACAGAGTCTCTCTAAGAACCAATCCTTCATTCATGCCAAAAGTAATTTCCAGGGTGTCTCTAAATCAAGCCATTCACCTGCCTACTTTCTTCCCCAATCCTCAAAACAGGGGGGAAGCACTGCTGCATACTTTGGACATACACAGGCAACTACGCTACTACTTGGACAGAACTAAGGCCACCAGAAAGTCTGACCAACTGCTTGTAGCCTATGCTGCTGGAGTACAAGGAAAAGCAATCTCCAAACAAACAATTTCCAAATGGATTGGACACTGCATCAGATTCTGCTATTCCTTTCATGGAAAAGGTGTGCCAGCCAATATTAGGCCACACTCCACCAGAGCTATAGCCACATCC
Organism: Protopterus annectens; assembly: GCF_019279795.1. Classification (NCBI taxonomy): domain Eukaryota; kingdom Metazoa; phylum Chordata; order Ceratodontiformes; family Protopteridae; genus Protopterus; species Protopterus annectens. The sequence goes on along the minus strand of NC_056733.1, from coordinate 658,086,134 downwards.
ACAGCTTTCCTAAGAGGAGTGGCTACAAAGGACATTCTAGAGGCTGCTACATGGAGCTCCGTGCATACATTTACCAAGCTCTACAACCTGCCTTTATACTCCAGATCCCGAGCAGGCTTTGCTTCGGCAGTCTTGCAGGGCATTTTAGCTACACCATCACTTTCTTAGTTCCAACCACCCCCAGCTTGGCTATGGTATTCAACCCATATGTTATGACTGCAGTTGCATTCTTGAAGGACATAGTACAGTTTTGTACCTACCATAAATGTAGATGTCCGATAGATATGCAACTGCAGTCGGATTCTCCCTCCATCCTACCCCTCTGCAACCTGCTTTATGGGTCCACTACCCCTATTCCTATTAGCTGGGGGTATCTCTATGGTGTATCTGTTTATTACTGTTGTGCATGTCTGGAATTCTTTATCCATTCACCAAATTTAGCCTTCCTAGGAGGGCACCTGTCATCTGGGGCAAGAAACACTGAAGAAGATGGCGTCGGCCGATGCCTTTATACTCCAGCCGTTCTGACGTCGGAGAGGCAGCTGACGCCGGACCCAGACTATGGAATCCGGCCGACCGAGGGCTGCCTTAGGCAGGACAACCCATATGTTATGACTGCAGTTGCATATCTATCAGACATCTACATTTATGGTAGGTACAAAACTGTACTTTTTTTCCAGCCTTTTATTGTTTCAGTTGATACACTCCATCAGTGTTTAATTTATTTTAATCTGGTTTGTATGCAATTGCCTTATACTTTCCTTTAGGTTAATGGAAGTATGTCTGAAGCTTGCACTGATTTTTGCTAAACAGCTGCAGTACCTTTCCTAGTGTGTGTTTGTCGCCTTATATAGCTGATTTTCCTTCATATCGTCTGTATTTCTTTTTCCTGGCATCCAGGCAGTGTACTTATTAGCCGGCTACTGAAATTTACCCAGAAATCCGGTCCACTGACTTTCTCTGCTAAATGTCTGTGTACACACTGGAAGAGCTAGAATTAAGCTGTTACTCAGTGTGCAGCTGTCTTGGAGGTCAATTGAGATACTTTTTAACCAGAACAAAAGAATGGAAAGAAAGAAACAGACCAAATTTTAATTTCTTTTAAGCAAGACATATTATGCAAAGTAGCAAACCATAAGGTCATCCTGTAGAGGTGCAGCTACATCTGCTACCATTTTCCATAAATATTTTTGCACAAGAGATATGCAGTGCAGCTACTTGGGCTGTCATCCACTCCCTCTGCAAGCATTGTAATCTGAACATCTGCTCCAGAAGGCGGCCAGGTTTTGCCACTGTTGTGTATGGTGTCCAAGAAGTGGTGGAATGCAGAAATGCAGGAAGAAATGGGAGACGGAAAATATGGACCAGGCAAAAGAGGAATACTGGTTGGGTAACAAAGATGCTAAGAGAGGAGTTACAGTATCAAAGTAAAAGACATCAGAGGCACTCTAGCAGCTTCTGGAAAGTGACTCCATTGATGGCATAAAGAAACAATATCAGCTTGCAAGGCAAAGACAGAAAGATAAAGAAGATAATTAGATACCCTTTGTAGGGGATGGCATTACCAACCTGCTTACCAGTCTACAGGAAATTGAAGTAAGATGGAAGGAGTACTTTCAGTAGCTTCTGAAAACTCCATAGAAGCTGCACTGCCTGTGACAGCCTATAACAAAAGAAGAGGAGGAGCCCATCCTAGAAGAAGTAAGAATAGCACTAAGAAAAATTAAGTCAGGGAAAGCAGCAGGCTTAGATGAGGTCACAGTAGATATGATCAAGATGTTGGGTGAGATAAGGGAGAAATGGCCCCTGGGGTACTCGGTGCAGTATGGAGAGAAAGTCGTATCCTAGATGACTGGAGAATAAGCATACTAGTGCCACTCTACAAGAACAAAGGGGACAACCACAACTGTGGGCAGTGCCACCAGTATCAAACTCCTTTATTTATTTATTTTATTTATTTATTTATTGACATTTGTTAACCGGGTTGGTCCTGCTGGACCAGAGGCCCGTTTTCAGTGGAGACCCGAGGAGAAAAGCTCCAGTTACAAAAAAAATTAAGGATTACATCGGTAATAAAATAGCAAATACCAAGTGACACTCCCAAAACATATTAGTATTAATTTGGTCATAATCAAGCATATTTAGATTGTCCTAAGAAAAAAATCACAATGAAATAAATAGATGAACTATTTTTGATATATGTACAAACAAGTTATATACAAGTGATCAGATTTATTGCCTAGGCTTCCTATGGAGGTATATTTGCTTACAGGAGTTCAGGGTGAAGAAGCATCATTGGATAAAGGGGAATTAGGTAGGTTCTCAGCAGGGACAAGATTTGGTACTGAGAAGGTAAAGTTTAAGCTCCTTTTTAAAGTGTGCAGATTGTATGATGGAGCGTATGTCTAGAGGAAGTTTGTTCCACGTATGGGCTACTGAGCAGTTGTGTAGTAGTTTGCCTATGTTCTTCTTTGGATGTCCTACATTCAGAAGTTGCTGGTTAGAGGTGTGGAGGGTTCTAGAAGGGATGTAGGTAGATAAAAAAGCAGTGAGAGCTGGACAGGAAGAAGGTTTGTATAGAATGGAGTGTATAACTTGAAATTGAGAAAATAGCAGTAGTTGAGGGAATTTGAGCCATTGAAATGAGTTCAGGGCAAAACAGTGATGGGAGTTGTAGGTGGAGTTAGTAATGAATCTTGCAATTTTGTGGTAAGTTTGTTGCAGCTTGTTCAAGGTAGCAGCTTGTATATTGGTTAGTATTGGGGCTGCTTAGAGAAGTGTGGCAAGGAGGAAGGACTGTGCTAGGGAGAGTCTATCATTTGGAGTAATAAATCTTTTGTTGCAATAAAGCAGGACAAGTTTCTGGTGTGTTTTTTTTATTCCTTGCAGTAACTATAAGTTAAATTTGAGTTTGTCATCAATATTGACACCTAACAGTTTTGTGTGTGGTTCAGGTTTTATGATAGTGTTGTTGGTGGATGTTATAGTAAATGTGGATTTATGGTTTGAAAGTGAGTGGGGAAGAACGAGCAAGAGCTTGGTTTTCTTGGGATTAAGGATAAGAAGATTGTCAGATAACCATTTCTCTGTGGATAGAAAGGAGTTTTGAGAAAGAGTGTGAAGGTCTGTAATACTACTGGAGATGGAGATGAGTGTAGAGTCATCTGCATATTATGTAATACTGCTGGAGATGGAGATGAGTGCAGAGTCATCTGCATATTGTGTAATACTACTGGAGATGGAGACGAGTGTAGAGTCATATGCATATTATGTACTACTCCCTGAGATGGAGATGAGTGTAGAGTCATCTGCATATTATGTAATACTGCTGGAGATGGAGACGAGTGTAGAGTCATCTGCATATTATGTAATACTACTGGAGATGGAGATGAGTGTAGAGTCATCTGTATATTATGTAATACTACTGGAGATGGAGATGAGTGTAGAGTCATCTGCATATTATGTAATACTACTGGAGATGGAGATGTGTAGAGTCATCTGCATATTGTGTAATACTACTGGAGATGGAGATAAGTGCAGAGTCATCTGCATATTGTGTAATACTACTGGAGATGGAGACGAGTTTAGAGTCATCTGCATATTATGTAATAGTACTGGAGATGGAGACGAGTGTAGAGTCATATGCATATTTTGTAATACTACTTGAGATGGAGACGAGTGTAGAGTCATATGCATATTATGTAATACTACTGGGGATGGAGATGAGTGTAGAGTCATCTGTATATTATGTAATACTACTGGAGATGGAGATAAGTGTGGAGTCATCTGCATATTATGTAATACTACTGGAGATGGAGATGAGTGTGGAGTCATCTGCATATTATGTAATACTACTGGAGATGGAGACGAGTGTAGAGTCATCTGCATATTGTGTAATACTACTGGAGATGGAGATGAGTGTAGAGTCATATGCATATTATGTAATACTACTGGAGATGGAGATGAGTGTAGAGTCATCTGCATATTGTGTAATACTACTGGAGATGGAGATAAGTGCAGAGTCATCTGCATATTGTCTAATACTACTGGAGATGGAGACGAGTGTAGAGTCATCTGCATATTATGTAATACTACTGGAGATGGAGACGAGTGTAGAGTCATCTGCATATTATGTAATACTACTGGAGATGGAGACGAGTGTAGAGTCATATGCATATTATGTAATACTACTGGAGATGGAGATGAGTTTAGAGTCGTCTGCATATTGTATAAGAGAAGATTGTCTGCAAGAGGTGAAGAGTTCATTTGTAAAGAAATAGAAGGGGACCCAATATATTATATATATATATATATATATATATATATATATATATATATATATATATATATATATATATATATATATATATAGGGAGAGCAGGAGGAGAGCCATTTGACAGATTGCTGCCTACCAGAGAGAGAGCTGGAGAACCAGGCAAGGGAGGTAGAAGATAGGTTGAGGTTTGCACACATTGCATGAAAGTTCTGGAGAGGGTGGTAGATGAGTGAATACACAGAGTAGTAGAAAATAAGAAGGGAGATGAGCAGTTTGGATTCAAATCCGGATGCAGCACAACCAAGCCAATGTCTGCATTGAGGCATATAGTTGAATAGAAGCTAGAGATGAGGAAAGAGCCCCAAATGGACTTTACTAGACTTAGAGAGAGCATATGACAGGATCCCAAGAAAGCTGATTTGAGCAGTCGTTTGGTGGTTCAAAGTCACCAAAAATATTGGTAGAACTGATGCCATCTATGTACAAGGACCTAATGACTCAAATACAGTCAACTTAAAACACAAATAACGGAAAAATAAGAAAATCACTGCCTGTGGTAAAGAAAAAGCACTCACTTTAATATATCCACACCATTAATATATAAAATAAATTAACATACAAATTTCACGGACTAAGCGCTTTCGCCTGATAAAATATTAAGGCATCATCAGAGTCAGTGAAAACATCTTTAAGCTCTATTTAAATAACACCAGATCTTAAAGTCAATCATTACATCATTTCCTGCAAATTTTTTGTGATAGACAAAACAGAAGCAGGGATGAGAGGGGGTGACCCTGAATTAGAACTTTTAAACAGAGTTAGAATGGCAACTTAGATTAAATGCCAAAGAGATAGAATGGCAACTTAGATTATATGCCAAAGAGAAGTCGGGCATTAATGACTTTGCATCTCTGTTGTGTGCTCTAAAAAGGAGAGCAAAAGATGTTGGATTTTTTACGGGAAGTTTACACTTGATTGGATGTTTTATATGTTTTATCTGGTTTAAAGTGTTCATGATCTACTTTTTGCAAAGATTTGTTTCATTTACCATTTTTACAGCAGGCTAAAGTTGCATTCCAGATATTTTATTTTTAACTTTTAACTGTTTTAACATTTTTACTATTTATTTATTAGATATTTTATTCTTCATATTACATAATTTGACATGGCAAGAAATGATGTAATGACTGACTTTAAAATCTGGTGTTATTTAAATAGAGCTTAAAGATGTTTTCACTGACTCTGATGATGCCTTAATATTTTATCAGGTGAAAGCGCTTAGTCTGTGAAATTTGTATGTTAATTTATTTTATATTTTAATATTGTGGATACATTAAAGTGAGTGCTTTTTCTTTACCACAGGCAGTGGTTTTCTTATTTTTCCATTATTTGTGTTTTAAGTTGCCTGTGTGGTGGTTTGGAGCAGCTATACTTCAAATACAAGCAGTGTTTGGTCTCACAAGAGGGCTTCTCAGTGGGAATGGATGTGCATCGGGGTTTAGCTCTGAGCCTAATGCTGTTCATACTGGTGATGGACTACATTAGCGAACAGGATGAAGAGGACATCAACAGAGTTGCTGTATGCAGACGATGTGACATTAAAGGCAGACTCTGAGCAAGACCTTCAGCAAAGGATAGGGGGAATGGAATGCAAAACTGAAGGCACAGGGGATGAAACTGAATAACGATGATGCAGTTTTAACAGCAACAAATGGAGAAGTCAGAAGAAACTGAATAGTGATATAGAAGGGAGAATAATGGAACAGGTTAACAGTATCAGGTATGTGGAAGGGGTGGTGGAGGAGAAGGGAAGTTTGAATGAGGAGGTCAAAGCTAGAATCAGAGGAGCTGCAGGCAACTGAAATAGTGTCAGGTGTAGTGTATGACATAAGAATTCCAAAGAAGCTGAAAAGTAAGGTGTACAAAACAGTGTTATAACCAGTACTACTGTATGGTACAGAAACCCGGGCAGTAACGGCAGAGCAGTTGAGAAAGCTAGAGGTGATGGAGATTAAATCCCAGAGACCAGTGGTAGGATGCACACTGTGGATTGACAAAGAAATAAAGCCAACAGAGCAGAAGCCAAAGTATTCCAGTTGCAGAGAAGGTCAAAGAGAAAAGATTACAGTAGTTTGGGCACATGTGCCAAAAAGCAGAAGACAGTTTTGCCACTGTTGTTATACATGGTATCTTAGTTCTTCCCACAGTGAGACTAGTTCTACCCACCCTGAGACTGATGTCAGGGTGATTTATAGCTTTAACAATCTCCCCTGTGTTTATGAAAGCTAGTGCAGCAGTGATGCTATGAATGAATATAATGAAGTTGTGAGGTACATTAGCATTGGTTGTTCACATCCATGCATAGCTGCCCTTCATAGGGGATGCCAGCAAGAACATGCCAAGTCCACAGGACATCAAAGGCAGAGGGAAGGAGTACTTCCAGCAGCTTCTGAATTAAGAAGACCCCACTGAAGCAGTACTGCTGCAAACACAGCCTTCAGTGAGAACAGAGGAGGAGCCCACCATAGAAGTTCAAACAGCAGTACAGAAAATGAAGCCAGGGAAAAGCAGCAGCCTCAGTTGAGGTCACAGTAGATATAATAAAGATGTTGGGTGAGGTAGTAGAGATGTGCTTCTGAGGGTACCCATAGTGTGGAGAGAAAGACGTATCCCATAGGACTGGAGAATACTCATACTAGTGCCAGTGTTCAAGAACAAAGGAGGCATTCACAATTGTGGGCAGTACAGTGGTATCAAACCCCTGTTACATTGCATGAAAGTTTAGGATAGGTTGGTTGTGATTATGCAGAGTAGTACAAAGTAAAATGGGTGATGAGCAGTTAGGATTATTTTCATTATCATGGTTCTAGTTGAAAATTAATGCTTTGCCTTTTGCCCCTGTCTCTTTTAAGTTGTATCCTTTTAAAACTTGCCTTTTGTTTCCTTGCTGACCAGCAGTAATCTTTCCCTGCTCTCAGAAAAATTCTTTAGTGTGTCAGGCAACTTTTATTGCCAAGCCTTTATTTTAATGTAGAAGTTTGTCTTTCTTGTCATTTTAAAGAATCAAATTACACGTGCCCTTAAGCATTTTAGTGGGCTTGGTTTTCCGGCATTTTCCATTAGTTCACAAAGTTGTTTTGCTTTGAGGGATTTGCCCTCCACGCACACATGCACCACATGCTTTGGACAGTTAACTAGGATGGGATTAATAGAAAACTGCACTGCAGCTCAGAGTGCTTAAGTAGGATGAGCTGCATTGCTACATACTAGTGCAGTTCATAGACATGCACGGTTTGCATGGTATTGAATTACATTAACTAGTAATGTGCATGCATATGAATTGTTCCATGACAGCATAAACAACATATTAGGTGAAAACCTTGCCAACATGCACAACCTGTAAAATAGGTCTGTATAAACACATATATACACATATACACACAGACACACATGTAAGGTTTGGCAGTCTACAAGCTGGCAATAAGTGGTCTCCCTCCCAGTCACTTGTAAACATTTAGTAAATTGTGGAACTCTGCAATCTCGCTTTAATTGTAAAAGGTGGTTTCTATCTTAAAAAAATTACAGTAATACACAAGTGTGATAGGCCATTTGCAAGCTGCAAGTTATCAGGGGCATGATCACTTACTGACAACTTGCATATGATTTGGTTTGTGTTCTGACCCAGTGATGCATACGTACATGCATGAAAGGTAACTTGTGAAAGTAGTAAGGTAATTCAGATGAAGCAAGGAGGGTAGAGTAGGTGCTAGAGTCACTCAAACATATAATATAGGCAATGTTGTATAGGGAGGTAGTGACCCAATCAGGGATGTGGAAGGCAATGGAGAAGGGACAGTTGGACACATATACATATCAACTAATTGAAGATAAAAAATGAAAAATAACACACAGTGGGTAGGGCATAGAAAATTACTAACTTATCAACCAAATGCAGATGCAACATCAGCAGATTCTGACCACTTTACCTGCACTATAACCAAATGTCAGGAAACAAGCACCATTAATGTGCCTGCATGCAATCCTGTACACCCACAATCTTCCCCACTTATATTTTGCATAGCACATCACTGACAGGTTGAGCTACAAACAGCAGTAAAACAAAAGGCTTCAGAGAAACACACAGCAGTTTAGTGTCATGCACTTGCAGAATGAAAATAAAAGAGAGAATAGCATACAACCCTAGTGGGACTTGAACCCACAAACATCTTCACTTGATGCATCCAGAGCACTTAATTTACTGCCTGAGCTGCAGCAGCAGTGAGGCAAGAGGCTTCAGGGAAATGCACAGCAGCTGGGTGTAACACATTTGCAGAATGAAAGCATGAGAGTCAACAGCGACTCCTCGGGGCGCCACTTTTGGTTTCTAATCACCAAGCATAGCTAACGTAGTATTTTGCAAGGGGAACTCCTCAAATCTTGACAGCTATACCTTATGTTGTACATCCAGCTATCATACAGTGGCTCTCAGCTCATGTGCACAGTGTGTGCAGGCCAAGGCCAATACATAGTGCATGATAGTGATTGTACTTAATAGATGGACATGTGGAACATAGCAGACTACCTGTTTGCTATAGGTTCATAGGTAAGTACTAGGCTAGCTGTCCTTGCTGGCCATTTTAAGCCTATCCAATTATCTTCAAAGGTAAGAATCAAACTTTGTGTTTGTGAGGTAAACCTCTTAACCATTATGCTAACCCACACCCCAAAATATTTTGCCTTCAGTTTCTTGTATAGCTGTATGGGGAGCAGTGACACTGCTTCATGGTTATAGATGGCCACTGACTGGTCTTCGTGACCAACTGAGTACAGCATATTGCAAAGGATAAGTGATTTGGAACTCCTAGGTGGGTAGGTATAAGGTATGTTTTTCTATCTTTTGACCAGGTTAATGGGTTCAAATGGAAGCATAGGAATAAGAGATGAAATGGGAAGTAACCAAAGGGTAGTACAGAAGGTGAACAACTAAGAAGTGATCAGGACGGAGGTGAGGAAGGTGGGGTAATTTTATTATTTTTTTCATTTATTTATTTTTTTTATGTTTTTGTAGGACAGGTATCAATATTTCATGCATAAATAAGAAGGTAAGTTGGGAAATGAATGAATTTGAGTTGGTAGCAAGGGGAAGAGCGGCACAACAGTTAAAGGGTGTGGTAACACAACGAGAAGGGGTGAACACAATGGTGATGGTGATGGAGACATAGACAAATAGAAGGGATATGATGTTGAGGGGAGGCTTTAACAACCGGAATAGGGTGGGCATGGACCAAAAGGGAGGAAGACATCAGAATGGATGATAGGTTGGACTGTCCACAACTGCATTCTCTGCCAGCTACAACCCAGATGGAGAGTACCTGTTACCCTGGGTACTGTTACCATTGAGCCCTTTCTTATATGGTGAAGACAGTACAGGCTAGGGATTTAACACAGTGAGTCACATAAAGAGATTCTCCATCTGGATGATTTGGGCATCCATCCTCCTATCAGTAGTAGCCACCACAATGTCTGACAGCTGCTGACGGGTCACAAAGGTGTCACATCCACTTGCACTGCTACCCAGCAGTGCAATAGTCCCAGCTATCTGATGCAGGGCTACCTGTAATGAGTGGTGCAGATAGGGCAAGAGACAAGGAGGTGAGGGTGGTAGGCTGGGTGCTTGTGGTGGTGGTCGTGGTGGCGCTGGAGCTGCCACCTCTGTTGCAGGGATCGACATGCTTTGTGTGAGGGGCGGGTGCAGGCCATGATGCTGCTGTATATTATAGTAAAATAAATGTAGAGAAGCAAAGTAGTACACTAAATGCATGTAATAGAAAAGATAGCAACAAAGGGGTTGGGAAAAAAGAAATCTAAATACATTGAAAACTTATAGCTAGTTTTTACTTGTCCTATAATTCAGTTACAGTTGTTAAATGTGAATTAACAACAAGTATGCTTCCCAAGTTGACATCACTGTTGTCATATACAAGTGAGGGGGATGTGAACCCAGCTCCCTATTGATATGTTGGCACTCAAAATGCTGAGTGCTGACATGCTGAAAAAAAAAGACCGAAAACACAGGGGAAGAGTGAATCTTAAAGATCGATCTTCTCCTTAAAACTTATTTGAGAGAGAGAGTCAAGTAAGCCCCCCCAAATTTATAATTTATATATATATATACCTTGGAGGAAAAGGGAATATTCTGAGAAATGACATCTCGGACTTGGTATATACAAGTCCAGTCTTTTGGCCATTCAGTCTCAGTATTTCAGGGCTCAGTGTAGCAGATCCCGACATTTCAATTACCTGTGAACCCCCCTTCATCAACACTTACATTCCAAAATGTGAGGGAATAACATGATGAGCTATGTGAGCAAAGTAATATGATCTGTAGTCCAAGATACAGTAATGATATCTGAGACAAATGTATAAAGGAAAACTGCTGCTCAGGCAAATCTTTCATTCACTGGTTATAAGAGAAGGAATTAAGTATATTTGCAAAGACTGTTACACAGATGTGCACCCACCCAAAAATGCTGCTCATACATTTTTTCCCACATCTAATGCTTTAGGTAGTATAATGAAGCAGAAACCTCAACTGTACCATCATGAAAACATAGACTGGAGGTGGGGTGGAACCCACAGGCATCGTTGCAAAATGGGAACCCGACCTTAACATCCTGACCCAGTTGCCTAAATGTATGACAGGATGCATGTAGTACAAATACAAACTAATGACATTCAACAATTGGACTGCTACCTTTCACCAACGGCAGTTATCACAGAAGTGCCAGTGATTATGAAAAGTACACTGTTTGAAAAATGAATCTCTACAACTGTTTAGAGTACAAGCTGTACATTTTGAAGCAAGTATACTCACTCCATCACTTTTCCAAGTGCCCCAATCTCCTCCTGTGCAGCTGCCTGTTCAAGGGCTCTGGTGATAGAGCACTGTGTAATATCTGTGGATGACAATGGCATGCAGTGGCAGTGATTTATGTGTAGCTTAAATAATTTCTACTTAGAGAACATGGATGATGATCCCGGTTTAATTTCCTCCTTGCATTGGCATTGGAATTCAGGATTATGGCACCTCATGTCACTGTAATGGTGACTGCATTGCTCCTCCATGTGTGGGATACCAGTGGCACAGGTGACAGCCTTGTCTAAATTATTCTAGGCTTCAGTCTTGTACTGAGCCCTTGATAGCTCCTCTTCAGGTAAGCCTTTAGCTGTAATCCTGATTGGAGGAGATGCAGAAAGATGTTTTTGACTCCAGCACACATCACCTTTGCACTCTGAAAGGAGCAGTACCTTCTTCTCCAACAGTGATATCTCACATTGAAAAAGGTCAAAGAAAATCACTGAAAATTCGCACCCAAAACAGTCTCTTGTGTCCCATCTGCCTTGCACAAACAGGCATTGACAGGAATGCCATTTATGTGAAGGACAGCGGGCTAGGATAATAGAGGTACTGTGTTCTTATGATTCACAATTGTGTTTTAAGGTGTGAACCATGGCAGTCCTGTATCTTTGTGTATGCTATTAAGAAAACAGGCACTACAGTGACTCCATTTATGGTTGGTTAGATTTGGAATCACAGATCCCTTCACCCCCACCCCCATTGTCATTGTGGCCTAGGCCAAGCATGCCCAGTGCTGCCTGCAGCGACCTAGGTGTGTGCACAACATCAGAGAGACTTGTGAGCAGTGTTTAGCAGATTTGCTGTTCATTCAAATTAATCAATTCTGAAACCGCGAGTTGAGCCCTAGTTAGCTAACTATTGCGCCCAGCCAGGTAAATCTGCATTATATAAATGCGTCTGCAAGCAGAAACCTTCATCGATGTATGGAAGAAACTATAGAGCAGCCAAGTTTGGAAGCTGAAAAATCTGAATAACCAAAGAATTGTTCAGGCAAACCTACAGCTTTTCTCTTACTAGGTAAGTGGCATACTGATTCACATACAGAATCTACTTACTGTATATGTATAGAAATATAAATATATGTAATGTGTGTGTGTATAATATATATATATATATATATATATATATATATATATATATATATAGATATAAATGTGTGTGTCTATATATACATATAAATATATATATGTGTATGTATACATATATATATATATATATATATATATATATATATATATATTAAAATGTAAAATATTTCTTTAAGTTTCGATTGATATTTGCTAACTTCATTTTATGTTCTGAACTGTTCATAAGCTAGATATTTAGCTATTTTATTTTAAGTACATAACATGCCAATACATCATGTAATTTTATTTCACTTTTACAGGTAGCATGTCGATGCCATCATCAGACCCATTATAGTAGCTAGAGAATAGTAACGTAATGAAATCTGAAATGTAAAACACAGCATGTATACAAGTCACTTGCCTAAAGTCACAATTTAACTTATAGCTAGTATATGATATTTGCTTGAAAAATTGTTGGTTCAAGAAGTGAGATAAGTAGCATTGACCTGGGAGAGAGACCCTGGAAATTATTTTTTATGTCATATTAAGAGCAAAAATAATTCATTTCTTTTCCACCAGTGACTGATGCATTTCTTTGGGTGGTTCATGGCTGCCCTATTTTATTTTAATTTTGGATGTACCATTGGCATGGTATGTGTTTCAGTTTTGGTGGTCTTGCACTTTGGCTGAGATAGTCCCAGGTAAATGTAGAAGCACATGTTACATCACTTTTTTTACAAATCACAAACATGTATATAATGCATGATGTTATTTAATATGAGTAGTGTTGCTATGCAAGAATTCTTTAAAGACTTGACTTCAAAATCAAAAGTGGTGACTCTTAAGATTTTCATCTTAAATGGAGAGTAGTAAGGAGCTCTAAAATGTCTCCTTTTCAGAAATGTACAACTCATAATCACAAATCCCACAGCTTTGGAAAATAAACTGCATTTGTAAATTAAATGTGGGGAGTGTGGACTATTTTATTAAAGCACTTTGCCTCTGTACCACTTTTTGGGAGCACTGTTCCTCCCATCCCGATACTTAATATACACTAACTCAGAGATCACTATAATTCGGTGTAGTGGGAGTACTTGCATTTACCTAAGACCCCTGGTACATGTTCATGCCAGACTCTGGTACATATTCCCCTGTAACACTCACACTATACTCACGTCTGCAAATCATATTGTGCTGCATTTCTATGTTTCATGGAATTAACCTTTTTCTCTGTTCTTTTATGTACTTAACATTTTCAGTGTTTTTCAGTTTTTGCTTGAAACATGCATTCTTGCTGCCATGAAGTCGGCACAACAAACATGCTTATCAGTTTATAGAATAGTTGGTTTTAAGAACAGAATGCAATTGCTTATAAAGGAAGTTAAGAATATGGCAGTCGTATTCGCTGTATTTTTTTTCTGCACATTCAATGGGTCTTGTATGGAGCTGAAAAAACAGTTGAATGATTTCTTTACCTTGCCTTACATGAGAAAGAAATGCAGGCTTACAGGAGTACCTACTTAGCTATTTCTTTTTTTTTTCTTTTAACCTCTCCATCAGTAAATAAGAAATTATAATTCTAAGCAAGTATCATTTCTTTTAGGTCGTTGATCCGGCATTGGCTATTAGAGAGTTGGAAATGCATTTGGGGTTTCCGCTGAGTGGTTACGTCCATGGGACCTGCAAAGTAAGGAAAACAATGGAAATCCCTGTGGATCCCCTGAAGAATTACCTTGCAAAGGTTCTAGCCTGTAGTACAGAAGGTATGAATTTTTAATTGGAAGTCAGAATCTTTTAGTTTTAATTTTAAAAAAGTGCAGTTTTATGTCTCACCAATGATTTCATACACTAAATGCGGGTCACTTATTTTGTTAGATTGACAAAACTATATTGATTTTCTTTTAAAGTTCATTTACCTTTAAGATTTTCTTTAATTTTTTTAAGTTAATTTAAAGAGGTGTAGCGTTTTTTTTTTTTTTTGGCTTTTGTCGCCTCACAGTTAGACGTTGCATGTTCGATTCTCAGTTAGAGCATCTTCTGTGTGTCGAGATTCGTGAATGGGCGTTCCTTCGCTGAAGGTTATGCATTAGGCCCGGCAAGCCAGCACGTAAAAATCTACTGCCAGTCATTAGTGGACCAGAGTTCCACAGTGGCAACCCCTAACCAGGAAAAGCCGAAAGACAGTACTACTTATGTACTTAAGTCTTAGCATTCAGTAAAGGCATTGCTGATTCAGAAGACCATCTTTCTCAGCACTGCATACTCACATGAAACTGCATGCTTGACGGTTCCATTTTCTTTCTTTTGTATTGCTATATAACAAGGTGTCATAGATGACCTGAGGACATACCAACACTCTTGCTTGCATTTTGTTTTTGACTGATTTTCATAATTGTAGCAGCATGTCTTACCACCTAGGTGGACAAAACAAGTGGTAAAGAGCACCTAATATTTCCTTCCCATACATGAACCTGCCTAGGTGCTGTTTATATTTTTCTTGAAATCATGTTCTTTGTGGACACTCTGCTGTCCCCTTGAAGCTATTTCACTGATGTTCTTCGTGTTTCACTGTTGCAGTCATTACATTTGAGGTATCTGCTTGCAGGAGGCCTCAGGCGGCCTGATTAACAAAGTTTTGGGTCCTACGTCAGTTGCTGTTCCTTCTTCCATGACGTCAGGTTGTCAGGGGTATAAAACATGCAGCCGATGCCATTACATCAGTCTTTCTTGCCGTGCGGTGCCCGAAGCAGAAGCAGTTCGCAAGTGCCAGTTGGCCAACTCCTGAAATTTTCATTTTCGAGTTTCAGAACCGAGGTCTTCAACTAAAGCTAAGTATCCCGTTGGGGAAACTTTTTCTTGCTCCTTACCGATGTCAGTAAAAGTTAATAATTGCATTACTTGTGGAAAGGAAATACCTCATAAAGATTTTCATTCGTACTGTATTCCTTTCCTAGGTCCTGACCACAACGTACCTTGCTGTCGGTTTTGTGTTTTATTTAATCGGTGCACTGTCCGTCATTGGTATTTTTTCACCTCTAAATATTTCGGTTCTCGGTTTAATTATCCAGAAATGTCGTTGGTTAGCCATCCGACTACCGGAATTCTGAAAAAATGCAAAGATAAAGATAGAGACAAGCCGTCGAGGTCCAAAACTGCCGACAACGCTTCTCCTAAGCCAGTCGCTAGTTTGCCGGTACTCAGTGAGCCGCTTTCACAGCCCCTGATACCCGCTACTTCTGATTCGCAGGCCTCTACTGAGACCCATTCGGAGTCTGGTATGCCACGAGATGCTTCAACTATGGAACCCGCAGATGTTTCTACCTTGGATGGTTCTGGAGCCGCTGTGCAGGCACTGGCTTCTGAGGGTGTATTCAGGCCTACGGACTTGCATATTAAACCAACGCCTCATTCTTCACTTAGGCCTAAATCTCGAACCATGTCTAAAAAAATGACGCACAGGCCGCATGCTCAGGCCTCTTTGCCTAAAAAACAAATGATAAGAATGGCTGAAGATTTAATTACTCTAATCAGGGGTAGCCAACCCCCCCCCCCTTTCTAAGAGGCCTAGGACTGAAGTTGTTTATGAATCTTCTGACCAAGATTCTGTTTTTTTCTGATTCTTCTGATGATCTGGATTTGCCCTTATCTACTTATGAGGATTCTGATGCAGAGGACTCCATCCCCTCTGCTTCCCCTCCAGAGGATTTTTCTTTTGTGGAAACCTTGCATACTCTAAGGGAGCATTTCCACTGGGAAAGCCAGGATTTTTCGGATTCAAAAAACAGGCATAGGGATTTCTTAGTCCTACCTCAGCATAGGCCTTTAGCTATTCCTCCTTTACTAGGCATTGTTGATGATGCTTTTTCGGAATCTAGTGTGGCCCCTGATTCCTTGCCTTCTACTCCCAGAAAACCTGACAGATACTACAGGGTCCCTGAGTCACACAAGTTCCTTTTTAAAAATCCTATTGCGGATCCTGAGACTATTTCACAGGGGCCCAAGGGCATTAAGACATCTACTGCTAAAAATCCTATCCCTTCTGATAGAGACTCCAGGGCGCTGGATAGATTGGGTAAGAAGGTTTACACTTCTGCAACCTTAGCCATTAGGGCTTTAAACTGCCAGTTTCATATGTTAAAAGTATCAGCAACATGTTATTGGATTGCTTAAACCAAAAATAATGTTGATTCCTGACTGTGTTGAAAATAAAGAATTACAGAATTTACTGCATTCTGCTGAACAAGTTTGAAAACATACTTTGCAATGTGGTTTTGATTCTTTAGAGGCCTCCTGCAGGGCTGCTGTTACTGGGTCTGTGCTTAGAAGGCATGCTTGGCTTAAGGAGCAGTCTTTGCCTGATCATGTTAAAGCGAAATTGTTGGATGCTCCCTTAAATCAGGACCGCCTGTTTGGCAACAAGGCTGAGGAAGTTCTTAAAAAGATGGAAGATAAAACTAAATCTATGCAAACTGTTAAAGATTTCTTACAAGTTCAGCCTCCTAGATTTAGTAGGTTGGTCCTTTCCAGGTCTTCTCAAGCCAAACCCAGACACAGCAAATGCCCCAGGTTTCAATCCTAGGGGGACACACAGGACTAAGCAGTGGAGGGGGCCTCCACTTCCAAATCTGGGTGTAATAAGACTCCCCCCTATGGTAAACTGTCTCAATGACTTCCTTTTCAAATTTCCAAGCACTTATCAACTGACTGCCCTTTTGGGGGGAAAGATTGCTCTTCATGCAAAGAACTGGGAACTCATTACCCAGGACAAATGGGTCTTAAATATAGTGTCCCAGGTGTACAGATTTCACTTCCACATGTTGCCAACACCAAGCGGGTGGCCGGACCTACCCCTAAATCAGTGGGAAGAGGCCCAAAAATAAGTACTTTCTCTCTTAAGCATGGGGGCTATTCAGCTGGTACCGGAAGAGGAATAGGGACAAGGTTTCTACTCGAGACTTTTCCTGGTAGAAAAGACAATTCATGGCATCCTGTCCTGGACTTGGCTACTCTAAACACCTTTTTGGAAATTCCAAAATTCAAGATGCTGACTCTTCACCAATTACTTGCTATGCTAGGCAAAGATGCCTGGTTGGCAACACTAGATTTAAAAGAAGCATACCTGCACATCCCAATCAGGGAATCTTGCAGAAGATACCTACGCTTTAAAGCAGGCTACACACACTATCAGTTCTCTGCACTGCCCTTTGGCTTGTCTACTGCGCCCAGGGTATTCACAAAGCGCCTAGCTCCAGTTATTGCATTTTGCAGGCAAAGAAATATTCAAATATACCCATACCTGGACGATTGTCTAATTCAGGCAGAAAGCCAGGACATACTTTTGAATCATCTGGCCTTTATACAAAGGGTTCTAACATGTATGGGGTACACCATAAATGAAAATAAATCACACCTGGTACCCTGTCAACAATTATATTCCTGGGAGCAAGCTTGAATACAACTTCCCAGATGGCTTACCTCACGCCAGAGAAACAAATTCATTTGACAACCTACTTCAAACAAGTGGCCACAAAAATCCTGCTATCTGCAAGACAAATACTGCAAGCCTTAGGGTTCATGGCCTCCTGCATTCTTTTAATTCCATATGCAAGACTGCATATGAGGAAACTACAGTGGTATCTAAAAAGCCTATGGTGTCAACATTCTCAGGATCTAGAAGCAATGATTCCTATCATACCTTACCTACGCCTAGAATTCCTTTGGTGGGCAGAGGCCTGCCACCAAAACAAGGGACTGCCTTTCACACCACCCCCTGCCGCCCAAACCCTAGCAACAGACGCATCAGACTATGCATGGGGGGGGGCTCACCTGGCAGGGAAGTGCATTCAGGGCAAATGGAACCCAAGTCAAATGCACCTGCATATCAATTAAAAAGAAATGTTAGCTGTGCAGAATGCTCTGACAGCCTTCAAGGACCACATTCTTCCATGACAACTTGTGGTAAAGATAGGCAACACCACTGTCATGTGGTACATAAACAAGCAGGGGGGTACACATTCTTACCCCCCTCTGCAAACTAGCCCTGGCATTGTGGAACACAGCCTTTAGCTACCAAGTGAACCTACAAGCTCAATTCCTGCCAGGAAAATTAAATACACTGGCAGACAGACTAAGCAGAAACCTCATGGACCAACACGAGTGAAAACTGGGACCAAGGATTTTCAACATGTTGACAAGCAAATGGGGGAGCCCAGATATAGACCCGTTTGCCTCTCCCCAGAACTACCAATTGGACAAATTTTGCACAAGGACTCCCCACAAGCAAGCCCGGAAAGTAGATGCTCTGTCCTTCAGCTGGAAAAACCTGTCAGTCTATGCCTTCCCGCCTCTGCCTCTGCTTTCAAAGTACTACTAAAAATCAAACAGGACAAACCAAGGATGATTTTGATTGCTCCAGACTGGCCACGCCAACACTGGTACCCCCTTCTGCGCAGTGTGTCACGGTTATCCCCATGGCACCTGCCTCAGACTCCTTCCCTGTTGTTTCAGCAGGAGAACCAGATTCTGCACCCTCGGCTTCTAACACTGAACCTTGCAGCCTGGCTAATTACATAATCTCTCCTCTACCATTCCTCAGTAAACCTGTGATGGATATCATTTTAGAGGCAAGGAGGCCTAGTACTAGAAAATATTATGCTGAAAAATGGAAAAGATTCTGTGCCTGGGACCAATCTCAAGGGATGAGCACAGCAGCACCCAGTTTACCTCAGATTTTACAATACTTAACTGAGATGCTTTACAAGGGCCTGTCTTTTTCCTCCATTAAAATCCATGCCTCAGCCATTTCAGCTCATTATAGCACAGAACCTCCAAGCAGTTCCTCAGAGGAGACAAAAATTTGAGACCACCCAGGAGAGCTCCAACCCCAGCCTGGGACCTTCACTTTGTTTTGGAGAAACTCACTCTGCCTCCTTTTGAGCCAGCTGCTACTGCAGACTTAAAATTTCTTTCTTGGAAAACAGCTTTCATTTTAGCAATCACTTCAGCTAGATGGGTATCTGAATTACAGGCCCTAATGGCAGTGGAGCCTTTCATCATCTTTCATGTGGACAGGGTGTCCCTCAGAACCAATCTATCCTTCATGCCCAAGGTGGTATCCAGTGTGGCTCTTAATCAGTCTATTCATTTGCCAACCTTCTTTCCCAATCCACAGAACAAAGGGGAATGGATATTTCATTCCTTAGATGTGCACAGACAACTAGATTCTACTTGGACAGGACTAAACCTCAAAGGAAATCTGAACAACTGCTGGTGGCATTTGCTGCAGGGGCAGAGGGGAAGGCTATGTCAAAGCAAATCATTTCTAAATGGAAAGGCCATTGCATTCATTTCTGCTATAGGCACCATGGAGAACCTATCCCCCCAGGGGATCAGACCTCACTCCACCAGGCTCTACAGCCTTTCTCAGAGACGTACCTACCAGGGACATCCTAGAAGCTGCTACCTGGAGTTCTGTGCATACTTTCACCAAGCATTATCATTTGCCAATGTTCTCTAAATCCAGAGCTGGCTTTGCCACTGCAGTCTTGCAGGGCCTTATAACTGGTCCTAATACTATCTAAATTCCTCCTCCCAACCATAGCTTTGGGAATCTACCCAAATGTAATGACTGCAACAGTGAAACACGAAGAACATAGTACAGTTGTGTACACTTACCATAAATGTAGATGTTCGAGTGTATTCACTGTTGCAGTCCTGGTTACCCTCCCTCCAGCCCCCTAACTTCTTTTGGCTATACCTACTATGCTTAAAGGCCTTTTTGGTGTATTTGCGTTTTTGTTGGAGGTATATCATTGTACTTTTATATTTAATTGCTCCCCATTAGGGGGGCACCTGACATCTGAGGCAAGAAAAACTGATGTAATGGCGTCGGCTGCATGTTTTATACCCCTGACAACCTGACGTCACGGAAGAAGGGACAGCAACCAATGCAGGACCCAAGACTTGGTTAATCAGGCTGACTGAGGGCTACCTGCAAGCAGATAACCCAAATGTAATGACTGCAACAGTGAATACACTCGAACATCTACATTTATGGTAAGTGTACACAACTGTACTTTCTGTGTAGTGGCTGAAAGCACTGCTATAGTGATAAGTTAAACAGGGCGATTTTTGATTCTTTGAAGCATACCTTTTCAGTGATGAAAATAGTATGGCCAGCTGTGCATCTGAGAAAGAGGGATCTCCTTCATAGATTCGTAGGAGATTTACTAGGGTAATGGCTCAAGGACGTTTACAAGCCTAGCCAGTTTTACCCAGATTTTACCTAATTTTCTCTCCCTAGGGGAAAGATAACAAGGGTCAGCAAGCATGGTTTTCACTATTTTTGCAGACTGCCTCTCTCCATAGCAGGCATGGGAGTGAATTTACGACTTCCCATCCATTAGTCCAGATTGCTCTTGAAGATAGGTCAGGGAAGAGCTCTGCTTCACATGAATAGGAAGCCTGCTCCAGAGGAGGGGCAGTCTCTGGGACACACATGTCTTTCCAGCATGATCTAATCATATCAAAGATCGTTGGAGTGGGTAACTTTTGTGCAGTTTGTTTTGAAAATGTGCACCATTTCCATCAGGGCTGGGTCAGAGACTGCTTTGTAGGTCAGTCACAGATCACTTCTCAGAAATCGATAGGAAACTGAATACAGTGATAGGACTTTTAATCGACTTGCATATGACAATGGTTGTAATCTGTATGTTTTGGTGAGAAACCTCTGAAGGCACTCCATCTGTTGCAGGTGCTTGGCGAGGTACATGCCAAAGGGTGCATTGCTCCTGATTATTGGTCTGATGTGGGCTGAGTACAGTGGTACTATGACATCTTAGATCTGGATGCCATGCCTTTACTTATAAGCCACATAGAAAGATTTCCTCACCACTATAGACACATGGTGATCAAAGTTCAGATTACTTTCTGAGTACCCGGATTTCTCACCACTGGGTCTACTGTTAGGGGGTTGTGCTATCAATGTTGTAATTTGCAGGGGTATTTGATTTCTCAAAAGGTATTATTACGCACTTCCATCTTACTTTCTACTACTGTGCCTATCTTTATCAATCACCCTCTCCAGAACTTTCATGCAGTATTACAGGAGTTCGATACCGCTGTACTGCCCACAGTTGTGGACATCCCCTTTGTTCTTGTACACTAGCACGAGTATGCTTATTCTCCGGTCATCTGGGATACGCCTTTCTCTCCACACTGCTATGAGTACCCTCAGGAGCCATTTCTCCCTAGCTCACCCAGCATCTTATCTGGTTTGACCGTATCTGAGCCTGCTGCTTTCCATAACTTCATTTTCATTAGTGCTATTCTTATATCTTTTTGGGTGGGCTTCTCTTCATCTCTCATTGTAGACTGTGTCTGGGGCAGTACAACCTTTGTGTGATTTTCTTCATTCAGAAGGTGCTGGAAGTACTTCTTCCACCTGCCTTTGATATCCTGTGGACTGGTGAGTAGGTTGTTGCTGGCATCCTTTGTGAAGGGTATCTCACTATCGTCGTTGTCTTGCAACCTGATATAGTTTCTTTGCCACCTACTGAGTCACTGTCCAGAAGCTGGTAGAGTGCCACTGATGCCCTGTTCTTTGCTATTGCAACTCCTTTCTAAGCTTATTTGTTAGCCAACCAGTATTCCTTCCTAGCCTGGTCCATCTTTTTTATCTCCCACTTTTTTCAGCAATCCTCCTTTCATTTGATGACTTCCTGGACTTCTGCATTCCAACCCCAGCTTTCCTTATGTACCTTATTTCCATACCTGGCTCGGTCACATATCTATTCTGTAGTCCTCAGACATTCTGTTTTGAGCCACTGTCATTCTTGTACAACTCCACCTATTTCTTCCTTTTCTTTGGGTACTAGATCCCTGAACAATTCCTTGAACTGTTGTGCTTTCTCACCACTCAACTTCCAGGTGTTCAGCCTGGTCTCTCTTAACCTTAGAGCTTTTTTTTGACTGCTTACAGATGATTGTGGCAACCAGTGGTTTATGCTGTGGGCTGTTTCACTGGGAATGACTTTACAATCAGTGATTCTGCTCCAGTGCTCTCTCCTTACTAGGAGGAAGTCTACCTGAATTGCAATTGCAGTTGACCACTCTTGTATGTGATCTTGTGACTGTTTCCCTTTCTGAACCATGTGTTGGCTACTATTAAGCCAAATGGCTTGATAGTCTAGAATGGCCTCTCCTTTTTTATTCCTGTTGCCCTACCCATGTGGACACAGACAGTCCTCCTGTCCTGTTCTGTCTGTCCCAATATGTGCATTCATGTTCCCCATTATCAATACCAATTCATGTTGTCTTGCTTTATCCAGAAGTTCCTGCAATTGCTCTATGAATGCACTCTTTTCCTCACTATCACAGCCCTGCTTTGGGGCATGTCATTCAGGTGGAGTCTGATTGCCAAGAGTCTATCACTAATTCTCACTGCTTTTTGAAGCCGCTTCTGTCTCATTACAATTCCCACAGCATTTCTAGCCTCTTCTCCTCCTGAGTAAGAGACTCTAGATCCTAAGCCAAGTGTCTTTGCTGTACTGACATTCCCTCTTGTCTCTTCGCTACATAGGATGTCCAGCCTCCTCCATGCCATCATGTTATCCACTTCCATGCTGTGTCATGTCAATGAACCTACATTGAGTGTAACAATTCTTAGTTCATTTGGCAGGTTGATTGATTGGTTTTATGTCCAGCTTTCGCTCAACTGAGCTATACCAGGTAACCCAAGCTGGGCAACTGGACACTGGAGGGTCAGTAGCTTATTGACCCAGGGCTGGTGGGCTTTAAGGTGGGCACTTACTGGCCAAAAGGGGCACATACACCCCTTCCACTATTAGCATGGGTCCTTGACGTAAGTTGGAGTAGGCCAGGTCATCAACCCACTTATCACTGGCAAATACCCATGCCCATTTGGCAACATTAGTCAACATGACCAAATCACCTAGAGGCATATTTTACACCATTGAGTGGCCAACCCGGCCACAGCATGCAGTCTGTGACCCATGTTCTCCTATCTCTTGAGGATATACTGTACACCACAGTAGATGCCCAAAGAGGTTGATCTATGCAAGTCTTCCCCCTGTAGTCACCATATGGAGTCTGTGCTGCTGTGAACTTGAAATAGAAACACTCAGCATGTTTCTCAGATGTGGTAAGAACACCACAGAGACACAAGGGGAGCATGCAAACTCCAAACAGGCATTGGCTGGAGGTTGGGATTGAGCCTTCTACCTTGCACATGGGAGGTGAAGACCTTAACCATTATGCCATCTGATCTCCGACAGGCATTACCAGAGGTCAGATAGAACCTTGTGCATGGGAGGCAAAGGCAGGCATCGGCTGGAGGTCAGGATCAAACCTTGTGTATGGAAGGCGAAAGTAAGATGGGAGATGAGTAGTTCGGATTCTGATCAGGATGCAGCACAACTGACCCGATGTTTGCAGTGAGACAGTTGAGAAGAAGTTAGAGATGAGGAAAGAGTCCAACTGGGCATTCCTGGACTTGGGAGAAAGCGTATGACAAGGTCCCAAGAAAGTTGATTTGTGCAGTACTGTGGTGGTTTGAAGTCCCAGAAGCTTCTGTAGAATTAATGCAGGCTGTGTACAAGGACCCAGTGACTCAAGTACGAGTGTTTGGTCTCACAGCAAGGTTCCCAGTGGGAGTGAGTGTGCACCCGGGTTCAGCTCTGAGCTCACTGCTGTTCATACTAGTGATGGAGTACATTAGCAAACAGGTTGGAGGGAACAGATCAACAAAGTTGCTGTATGCATACGATGTGGCATTGCACGCAGATTCTGAGCAAGGACTTCAGCAAAGGATAAGAGAACAGAATGCAAAACTTGAAGGTACCTGGGATGAAACTAAGTATAGATGAGATGGTGGTAATGGAAGCAAATTGGGGAAATCAGAAGAAACTGCGAATTGAGATAGAAGAGAATATAGTGGAACAGGTTAACAGCTTCAAGTATCTGGGAGGGGTGGTTGAGGAGAAGGGAAGTCTGAATGAAGAGGTCAAAGCTAGAATCGGGAGGGGTTGTAACGAACTGGCATAGAATATCAGGTGTAGTATATAACAGAAGAATGTCAAAGAAGCTGAAAAGTAAGGTGTACAAAACAGTGGTGTGACCAGTACTACTGTATGGTACAGAAACCTAAGCAGCAAAGGCAGAGCAGATGAGAAGGGTTAGAGGTGATGGAAATGAAGTACCTGAGAAGGGTGGTAGGATGCACACTGTGAGACAGATGAAGAAATGAGAACATGAGAGCAGAAGCCAAAGTAGCTCCAGTTGCAGAAAAGATCAAAGAGAAACATATTACAGTGATTCAGGCATATGTGCATAAAAGCAGAAGACAATCTGGTGAAGAAGATTTGGAACAGGCAGGAATTTTTTTCTCTGTTGTGTACCTTCCCACTTCTAGACAGGAATGTCTTCCTTCTGTTGTATAGTCTATTTATGACGGGGTCCACCATGGTGGCTTATTTTTCTGGCTAGACCTGGCTTTAGTTTGGTCAGGTACTGCCATTTTTGTGGAGTTATTTAAGTGGTTATAAAGGACATTTGTGTATACTTCTGCAAAAGCCTAAATTTTTTTTGGGGGGGGGGGGTTAGGGAGAGCTTTAAAATTACTTATTCTATCAATTTATAGAAGATATTTTGCCTTGAAAAAAATTCTTTAGAGTTGTAGGATTTGGGGTTCTACTGTTACATTATTTCAAATGATCCGATTTTACCAATGAGGACATTACCCTGGGGGAGGGTGCAGTGCTCCCCCATGTTTGTGAGTAGCGTGTCAAGGATATTTGGTCCTCTAGTGGGAGTCCAGACAAGCTGTTAGAGAGCATTTGCACTGACAAAGTCCAGGAATCTCTGAGTCTGCATGTTAGTGGACTTGTATGTTTTCAGTTTATGAATGGGTACTTGAAACTGCACATGAATAGTGTGTTGGGCTGAATGGTACATGATTCTAGTACCTTTAAAATATGTGGAGTGGCTTTCATGGATCATGGTTCGGGACCTGTAGCTAGTGATGATATGGTGGGGTATTTTACCTGTGGTCAGCTAAACATGGAGTAGTTCAGGCGAGTCATCCTGCTCAACCACAATAGAGGTGTGATTGTTTTTTATGTAAATGGAAACA
This sequence comes from Protopterus annectens, assembly GCF_019279795.1. Lineage (NCBI taxonomy): Eukaryota > Metazoa > Chordata > Ceratodontiformes > Protopteridae > Protopterus > Protopterus annectens. The sequence goes on along the minus strand of NC_056733.1, from coordinate 658,060,722 downwards.
CCTCCATTTTTCAGAGCATGGCCTGAATGTGTGATGGGCATTGTAGCCTTGTACTGCTGGGGTGCTTTTCATAGCCTTGAACCATGTCTCTGTAACTCCACAGATGTCAGCATTCTCCAGGGCAAGGAGAGCTTTCAAGGATTGTAGTTTCTTTTTAAGACTGCTATGTTTGAGCAGTGGTACCTTCAGCTTGGGATTAGAAGGATTTGTTACATTGGTAAGTCTGTTGATTTGGCACTGCCTAAAAAAGTCACTATGGGGGTGGATAAAGCCTGGACCAGTATTCGAAAGCCTAGCAGCAACAGGTGCAGACCATCTCTGGCAAAGCAGCATAGTCTGTCGATTGTCATCCCAGGCTGACAAATAATGGATTCCCTTAAAATGACAACTGTAGTTAAGCCACTTATTGAAGTCTATCATTTTCTGTTTGTATTGTGCTGTTATTATTGGTGCGGGTAGAATTGTTGCTCAGTGGGAGGCTCATACCAGCCTGCAACACTTATTTAGAGAAGTCCCTCATGTCTCTCTTCATATAGTCCAGGGTGGTACTTCTAAGGTCATTCACACCCACATGTACTATGACTGAGTCATTCTGGTACTTGTGGTTGAGTGATGAGTGCATGCATTATCTGGCAAATTTTGGCCCCTGACGGGCAAATGACTGTAATCCTCTCTTTATTCAAATTGGTGAGGGGGCCATCTGTGTGACTCAGGTTGGAGTCTCCTATGACCAAGATGTCTGAATGTATGATGTTTCACCTTAGGGGCTTGCATGTGGATGCACTGTGATATGTATTATTGTGTGTAGTGGTTGGTGTTGACTCTGTTTTGTCTGCATGTGGTTTCTGAGGGCAGTGTGTGGGAGCCCTCTCAGGTTTTGGTAAGTTACTTGTGAGTACCTCCACGTATGTCGTTTTCTGTAAAGACCTCATTTAAATAAGATGATTGTTGCGTGTGTGTGCTGACAACCTGTTTGTCATTTGATTTGCCTACATGTGAGTCGTGTCAGTTTTCACAGTGTAACTATATCTCTCATGTACGGTGTTTGTTTCAGGATTAATTTTGTTAGTATACATGAGACAATTGCTGCATTGCTTGAGGATGCCCATGGCCACAAAGATATTTTTTTTTACTATGGGTTTAACCAGGGAAAAGAGTGGGGAGATTTAACTGGACTGGTATGATGGTACATGGATGAATAATGGGTGCTCTACTCCATGTGAACTGCAGCTATCCACCAACGTGATGCTGCTCTGTGTGCAGTTCAGATGCTCCTAGAGCAGCGGGGAGACTGGGGAAAGTTGCAGAGATGGTTATTCTAAGGGAAATTTTAACTTTATAGAGTTTGTGTGTGTACAGGGCACTGCCAACCGCCGCTGAGCTGAGAACAGTCTAGCGCAAACACTAGGCTTATATGGAATTAGTAAAACAAGTTTTACATCAGCAAGGCCTACAGACCAATCAGGAAAACGTACCGTAAGCATTCAGCCAGCAGCCCCCAACTCAGATTGGTTTGCAACAGCACACTTCTGCCACAAGAGTGCAGCCAAAAAACCCTCTTAATGTAAAAATACTGGTTTTAGAGCTTAAGTGATGGGAACTCACACAGTCTAGATACTACTAGCTTGTAAAACTAGCAGACACAATGTAATTAAATGCTACAGCAGCAGTAAATTTAATTTGGGGGCTTACTGCCTACATGGGTGGGAGGTGGCTTTGCCCTCTGTAAGATCAAACCCTCTGTCTCTTTTTATTGTGTATTGATTCCATTCTTGAATATCCAGTAAAAGCCTCTGTCATTTCACCTACATTATTTATTATACTTATGTTACTTTAGTGCCATCTGCTGCCTTGTTGCTTAGTGGAATTTAAAAGCCATTCACAGAATCACAGAGAGTGAGAGAGAGATGTGCCCATAAATAAAGGACCAACATAAGTCACTTTTTGTAGCCTGAATTTGCATTTCTGTACATTGAGCTTAGGATTCACATGATATGCCCTCCTGCTAGTATGCCATTGAGTATAATAGCACAAGGATAACCAGAAAAACATTTGCTCCATTGCATGTTGAACGATTTCACTTGCAGAATTTATTCCAAATGGCATTCTCAAAAATCTGTACTTGCCAAATGGAGTACTGAAGGTAGTTAGCAATGATGATTTTTTGTCAAGTTGAATTTGCCAAAATGAACTATTTGCATCTAAGACAGAAAAAATATTTATTTATTTATTCATTTTGACTTTATTGTCAAAATGAACTCTTTGCATCTAAGACAGAAAAAATAGTGTAATTTGGCATCAAGGCTATGACTTCTTTGACTGTGCGCATTGGATGATGAGGTCTTTTTAGCACTTTGTTCAAATCTCATGGATCAATACATATTCTGATGTCATCAGGGTTTATCTTATGAGCTACCACCATGGAAGATACCCATTCAGTTGGAGTTTTAACTGGACAAATTACACCTTGTACCATTTTATCTAGCTGGGCTTTGATGCTGGACTGCATAACTATTGGAACTTTATGTGCTGGCCTGATAACTGGACTGACCTTTGGGTCTAACTTCATGCAGAACACAACTGGAAGTTTGTCTAGTTTGTCTTTGAAAAGATCAGCATAGGTAGAAAATTTACTGGGCGAAATTAAAGTAGTGTTCTTTAAGCTAACATGGTGGACTTCCTTATTAAATGAAAGCAGTCCCATTTTCAAACTGTCTCTGAGCTCTAGTAATGACTAGAAGTGCCTCTTGACCACAAAATAAGTCGTAGCTTCTTCCAGTGGAGTAACATGAAAGAATTACTGAGCTTTCAGTTTGAATTTCTTCGCCTCCATAAACAACAAGATTCACACACCTTGCCAAATCAAGTGTTTCATCATGACACACTCTGCTGACATAACATTGCATTTCAAACCTGTATCAACTTTGTGCTCTATGGGTTTGCCATAATTCCATTTATTGTATTTGTGACATTGCTGACCAAAAGCTAAACATGTTTTCCTTTTAGATTCATGACTTCCACCACAGTTATGACAGGTGACAATGAAACTTAGTTGGGGCCCATGCTTTGAGTTTGCTGACTTACTCTTAAGCTTTACTGAGACTGTGTGAACTCTGGAATTTGCTAGAAAGTTCTGGGATTTACCAGTGAGTGCTGCAGGGGCTACAGTTGCTGCCACGTGCTTGGGCCTGATTCTTCTAATTACGTGCTGCATACTGTCAATGTGAGCTTTATCACTGTGCCTTCTAGATCTGTTCTCATTTGTAAGCATATTTATGTGCTTTTCGGTGAACTTGTATATCTGATAAATCTCAATGGCCTTATTCAAAGTTAAATCGCTGTCACAAAGCAAACTGTTTCTCACAGCATCATCTTTAGTACCACACACAAGTCTGTCTTTTATCACCTCATCCCTTAAATCACCAAATCTGCACATTTTAGCCTCATTTCTCAGGTCAGTTATATATGCTGCAAAAGTTTCACAAAGCTTTTGATCCCTTGTGTAAAATAAGTGCCTTTCCATTGTAACTTTTTTCTGGGGATTACACATTTCTCTAAATTTACATGTTAAGCACTCAAAGTCCTCCCTTGATTCAGTCTGTACAACAATGTGATGGTTTCCCCACTTCAGTTTAGATAGCAGGTGGATCTACAAATGAACACTCCCTTTCTATGGCTTCTGACCCAGCTAAATTAAGCAGAATTAATGCATTTCTACAGTCGTCTTTATCAGAAAATGCAGTCTGTATGAAAATGTACTTTTCTCAAACACTCTCCAGTTCTTAGCAATATTACTGTCAAATACAAGTGCACTGGGTTTTCGAAATCCATCTGCCATACCCACAAAGTATACACAAACACACTGAAAATGTGGCCCTTGTAATAATGTACAAACTGCTGTGAGCTTGTAACAACCTTCAAAAGCACAGTAAACTCTTTGAAATACTGTACTTTGTGAAATATGCTCTGTAATGGCTATATTCTGTGAAATATGCCGTGTAATGGCTGTATTTTGCTAAATAAATTTACTGTAACACTGCACAAACGTGAACACTTCATACACTTCTGATAATTCGAATATCTCTGCTTAATATGAAAATATGTGCTTTATCAGAAAATGCTGTCATTATATTAGTTTTATGCAATTTGGACTTTATTTCAAACTTTTTCCCTAGTAATTCATGTATTTTTAACAATATCGTACATATCGGTTTATGCGAATATCATATGTTCTATATGCCTCGTTTCATGTTTTACAAATAAGAAATAGTACTGAGCAAGTTTTAATACCTGAAATTAACTTTTGGCCTGTTTTGCGAAGTATGCTCATTTTAGGGATGATTCACTCTTGTGGATTCCACCAGTCACAAGCAAGTGCCTTAAGTCATTTTAGACATGCCGCCTCTAACTTCATGCCCTTTAGCCATGCCGTTTCTGATACCATGTCCTTTAGACATGCCACTTTTGACACCATGTCGCTCTTCTCTCTCTAACATAGATGACAAGCAGGCAGGGTATTTCATTTAGATACTTTAATACATAGAAACACATCCAGGATGGATAGCAGTATCATAAAGTATGAACAAACCAGTTAACAGACGGGCTTTACATATATACATGCTTACATCTCAACATCTTACCACAGAATGGCAGTTAGACTTGCACATGCTCAGTATTTATACACATATGCAATCCTTTAGATAACTTCTTAAAGGTACATACACACACACTGGTCTACACCATGTTTCTTACATCTGCAAATATATTACCTTTTTTTTTCTATTAGCAAATGTTCAGTGGAAGTCAAGAAGTCTGCAGCTGAAGGCAGCTGTACATTCTGTCCTGAGTGAAATATGCTAACTACTTTTACATGGAGATGTCTGCAGGTGCAAGCAGTTGATCTTGAGAGTTTGGAGCATTCTTTGCTGAGGGAAATGCAAAACGTAAGGGTACAATGTTAAGCAGTTCAGTGAAAAATAAAATTTGAAATTATTTGAAGTGAATACGAGATAGAAACTTCTCTAGCAGCCTTAATACTTTAATACATTTAATAGGAAAGTGTACAATTTAGTTTTACTGTTGATGACCAATGCACTTTTTCTTAGGGCTATGTTTTCTGAAGGCATAGAATCTATTTTTCACATCTGGAGGGGAATTAAGATAAAAGAACAGACAGTAATCAGTGTAAGTGGAAACGTAGACCATAGCTTGTCCTGTAGTGTGAGTAACTTTAATTTTAGATTTGGTAATGTGTGAGGGTGCAGCCTTCGATTTGGGGTGATTGTTCCAGTCTGGAGGGTTAAACTTCATTTTGTGTAGATGTAAGTAGTTTTGTTTGTTTGTACTAAGCTAATATGGAATGGGGTATTTTGAAGATGCATTTAGTTTTTTCTTTGAGGGTTTTCATTAAAACAAAAAGTCTTTAAAAATGTGACATAGGTTCATAGGTAGGTACTAGGCTATTGGCACTAGGGCCTATACAACCCTAGCCAAAAAGGTGCTTTCGCCACCCAAGAAAATTATTTTCCTGTGCCCCTGTCGAGCAGAGCCACAGAGGTGATCCCCGGGGTGAATTTCCTATTTCCCATCCAGTCATCAAGATTTTTCTTGAAGAGTGCTAATGAGGAGCTTTGTTTGATATAGATAGGTAGTTTGTTCCAGAGTATGGGAAGTGTCTGGGACAGGAATCTATCCCTCCAGCAGGTTTTGTTGATTGTGATGACAAGGTTTAGGTCCCTAGAGCGTGTAGCTCGGATGGATTGGGATTTCTTTAAGTGGAGCATGTCCAACAGCTTAGAGTTTGACATAGCTTTGTATGTCAGGCAGAGTTTGCCTCTGAGTAGGCGAGATGCGACGGAGTAAAGCTGGAGTTTTTTGAGGTGGTCTGTTTAGGGCATCTGTTTGAGGCCAGTAATTCTCTTTGTGAGGTATTTCTGCGGGCCTTCCAGTTGTTGTAGATGTCTTGTGAGGTACATACCAAAAGGGGCGGTGTACTCTATAATGGGTCTAATAAGTGACAAGTAGGAGGGGAACAACGACCTCTTTTTTCCTGGATGATAACCTTTTGTGATGAGGTGTGCCACATAGAAGGATTTCCTTACTACTGTGGTGATGTGATTATCAAAGGAGAGACTTCTGCCCACCTCTGTCCCAAAGTCTCTTATCACACTTTTGGTGTTAAGCAGACATGGGTAAAGAGGTTTTACCAAAGGGGATGACAATGCACTTTTTGGCATTGCGCTTGAGGTCATGGCTTTGACACTAGGCATCTGTCTCAGTGAGGCCCTTTTGTAGGAGTTTCAGTTATGACTCCTAGTTTTCAGTCATCTGCGAACTTCATTAACCAAAGGCCTTCTGTGTTAGCCTGTACTTCAGAAAAGTAGATACCAAACAGGAGAGGACTATGCTGGCATGTATTTATATTCTACCAGAAACTGCCATTATGCAGCTTAAGAAAAATTTGGGAGAAATAATCAGCTTTCAGCAGAGAATATTACTTATAGGTAGGGACTAGAACTTGATTTGCAGTAATGAGGATGTATCAGGAACTAGAAGAGAAGATATAACAAAAGAGAGGGTAGATTTCTAAAGATATATATGAGAATATTTGGTATGGAAGATTTGAATTTAGTAGTAGTAACTCTGATATAATTTACATGTTACTTCCCAGTGTACAAGACCTGGGCTAGACTAGATAGAAAATATATTTTACAGGAACACGTGCATTTAATTGAGAGCTTCGCATATCCCATTACTATATGTTAAATTATGCCAAAATAAAAAAGTAACATTTGACAAAAATATGCATGACCTGTATATAAAATTAAAGGGATTGAAAACATTTTCACTGCTTGTATTTTACTATCCATATTCATAAACAGCAGCTTCCTATTTCTCAGTTTTTGTATTATAATCTGTTTAGTCTCTTAACATATATTCATTCTTGACTGCTATAACAGAAGCCCTTTTAATCCCTACTTCTAATCTGCATTTTATTGTGTCCCCCTAAATATGGATTTTGCTGAACCAGTTCAAGTGTGGCTACATAATTTATAGCTGTAGCCTTTATTTTATCTTCATTGATTTTATATCCGTAAAAGATTTAAAACTGTCTCAAAATGTTCCACAGCACTGAGATGTCCTTTTCTGGAATTATTGGGTACAAAATCATATCATCTTTAAAATAAAGCCAAATTTTCATGATTATTTTACCATTTACATGAGTCCATTATATTCTTTTCCAGTGGCTCTAAATATAAAGCAAGTAACAAAAGGAAAAGAGGATACCCCTGCCTGGTTCCCCTGTTCAAACGGAACTCATCAGAGAGGAGCCCTCAAACTTTAATTCTTGCCTCTGATCTTTAATGCAGCCTCATAATTAAGCTTATTGTATGAGGGAATGCAAATTATTCCATTGCCCTACTCATAAAACCCAGCTACTCTGTTGAATGGTTTCTGTGCATAAAAACCCACCAAAAGTAGCAGTATTGTCTTACATTCTGCTTCCCCCTGGTTGTATTAATTTTTTTCTAATGTTTTCCTCCTGTACACAAAAAATCCATTTTAACACCTTTATTGAATTATCACTTAATACATAGGCAAACATACATTTATGTAAATGAAATCAAACTATGTTAACATGTTCACAGTTAAAACATTATATGTCACATGCATTCTTTTATACAGTTATAATCTATCCAACATTATATTCACAAAACTACATTGATCCATATGTATCAAATTTAGCAACACCTTTGTCACTATTTTAGCCAGTGTAGACATACATGCTTTGTAATCATCATTTAAAACTGAAATGGGTGAATATGAAGCTGGGTTTGATAGGTCTTTAACATCTTTAGGTATTACAGCCACCACAGCTTTCTTTCAAGATGTTGGCGATTCCCCTCCTTTTAAAATACTGTTAAAACCTTCTAAATTTTTATCACTTTCTTTCCCCCAACTTCCAAACTCCCACAGGAATATCATCTGCTCCTGAAGACTTTCATGCAGATTGATTATAGGTTCATAGGTAGGTACTAAGCTATTGGCCCTAGGGCCTATATAAGCCTAGCCAAATGGTACCCTGGCTTTTGCCACCCAAGAAAAGTATTTTCCTCTGCCCCTGTCAAGCAGAGCCACAGAAGTGATCCCCAGAGTGAATTTCCTATCTCCCATCCAATCATCAAGATTTTTCTTGAAGAGTGCTAATGAGGAGCTTTGTTTGATATAGATAGGTAGTTTGTTCCAGAGTATGGGAAGTCTCTGGGCCAGGAATCTATCCCTCCAGCATGTTCCGTTTATTGTGGTGACAAGGTTTAGGCCCCTAGAGCATGTAGCTCGGAGGGATTGGGATTTCTTTACGTGGAGCATGTCCAACAGCTCTTGGTTTAACATAGCTTTGTATGTTAGGCAGCGATCGCCTCTGGGTAGGCGATATGCGACAGAGTAAAGCTGGAGTTTTTTTGAGACGGTCTGCGTAGGGCATCTGTTTGAGGCCGGTAATCCGCTTTGTGAGGTATTACTGTGGCCTTTCCAGTTGTTGTAGATGTCTTGTGAGGTACATACCAAAAGGGGGCATTGTACTCTATAATGGGTCTAATGAGTGATGAGTAGAGGGGAACAATGACCTCTTTTTTTCCTGGATGAGAAACCTTTTGTGATGAGATGTGCCATGTAGAAGGATTTCCAGACTACTGTGGCAATGTAATTATCAAAGGAGAGACTACTGTCCACCTGTGTCCCAAGGTCTCTTATCACACGTTCGGTGTTAAGTAGACTACTGCCTATATGGTAGTTCATGGGTACAGAGTTTTTACCAAAAGGGATGACAGTGCACTTTTTGGCATTGAGCTTAAGTTCATGGCTTTAACACCAGGCATCTGTCTCAGTGAGGCCCTTTTGTAGGATGTCCACATCGTTAAGAGTTTTGATTATGGCTCCTAGTTTGCAGTCATCTGCGAACTTTGTTAGCCAAAGACCTTCTGTGTTGGTCTGTACTTCAGAGAAGTAGATACCAAACAGGAGATGACCTAGGACTGAACCCTGTGGTATTCTAATTGTCACTGGTCTAAAGTTGGATTTATAGTCTGCTACTTTCACAGTATGGGCTCTGTCAGTGAGCCAGTTGGCAACCCATCTTGTGACATAGGGATTTATACCTAGTTTAGTGAGTGTGCCTATAATTCCAGAGTGGGGGATGGTGTCGATAACCTTGGCGAGATCTAGATAGGCTGTGTGAATCACCTTACCCTCATCTATGGCTTTGGTGACCACTTCAAAGAAGTCTATCAGATTTAGGAGACATGATCTGCCTTTTACAAACCCGAACTGGTTAGGGTCCAGAGTTTGGAGATTACCAATGTCATTGTTTATAAATTCCATGATCATACGCTCCATAGCCTTGCAGACCAGGCTCGTCAGGCTAATGGGGCGGTAGTTCCCGGGGTCCGTGGTGGCTCCCCCTTTGTGGAGTGGGATACCCGTTGCTGTGTGCCATTCAGTGGGCACAAAGCCTGAGGTGAGGCTATGATTAAACATGGTACTTAGGTGGGGTGCCAGTTTGTCTGCAGTTCATGTAGAACACAGCCTGGGATGTTGTCAGGTCCCATGGATGCTGTGTTCCTGGCTTCGGAGAGTGTGTTTTTTACCTGTGCAGCCATGATTACAGGTACTTTGCATTCTTCCGGTATAGAGATGGGCCCTTTATGGGATGAGAGAGGGGTAAAGTTAGCACTGAACCTATCTGCCAGGATGTTGGCAATATCAGTTGGCTCTGTATATTTAGTGCCATTGTGATGTAACTCAGAGCAGATCTGAGTGTTGCCATTGAGATTCTTGACATAGCTATAGAATGCTTTGTGGCTGTCTTTAGAATCAGTGGCGATTTTGTTTTCATAACTAGCTTTGGAGCATTTTATGAGGGATCTCAGCTTCTTACTGAGGCTGACCACGGAGTTCCTCCAGTCATGGGATTTTACTCTTTTTTTTGCAACAGTTTCTTTCTTCCATTGTAGAGTTTGTTTACAACAGGGGACCACCAGATTGGCTTCCTTTTTTTGCAGTATAGCATCTTGGTTCTGTTAGGGATTGGACGATCCATGCACTCATGTAAGTGCTTATGAAGTGCAATTGTATAGGATTCATCAGTCGTATCTCTATTGTCCATCAGCGTGGGTGTCGTGAAGTTTGCCACATCTGTCTTAAGAAGCGTGAAGTTGGCTTTGGAGAAATTTTTTACGGTGGTTTCCCTAATGGGGGTGGGGGTGGGATGTGGATGTTTAGGGTGATTTGCTTGTGGTCGGATCTGACCTCTGGTGTGGAACACCGGTTGCCCATGTTGGTAATGACCAGGTCTAGGATATTGCTGCCCCTGGTGGGGGTATGGATAAGTTGATCCAAGCCATTGGAATTTATGAATTCCAGAAACCGTTGAGCACAACAGTTGGTACATGAGTAGTTTTCTCAATTAATGGTGGGGTAGTTGAAATCACCCATTATTAGGGTGTTAGGTTGTACCCTAATATTTTCCAGTGTATCAAGAAATGAGGAGTGGGAATCCTGGGACATAGTGGGGGATCTGTAGCAAGCTACAGTTTGCATTACGGTCTTGCCCAGAGTTAGTTGCACTTGGATAATCTCAGATGCATTATGCTGAGCAACTAGCAGTGTGGATATCCTTAATGAATATGGACACGCCATACATGCAGTTCTCATTTCCTCCTATCTTAACTGTTAGTTGCTGAACTTCATCTTCCTCCAATCTTGCATACTTACATTTTCAATAACTATTTCTATTTTTGCTATTTCTTGATTTCCATATTTCTCTACTTTATGAAATGTTCATAAAATTTCTGAAATATTTTTGATACTGCAGGATGTCTGGTTTTGTTTTGTGTTATAGGCTCCCTAAGTTTGGTGACAACCCTTTCTACTTTCTGTTGCCTAGGTCATTGTGCTTAAAAACATTTGTGCTCTGGAGTTATTATCAAAAGAGAAATTGCTTAACAGCAATCTTTATAAACTCATGGGTATTATCCATATACCCTCTAGCATTCTACAGTTGTTCCTCTTCTTGTTCTGTGAGATTCCTCGCATTCTGTAATACTTTAAATTTGAACAGTCCTTCTAAATAATTCCTTTTTCTTCTTAACTGTGTCTCTTTTTCTTTTATTGCTACCCTGTTTTTAAACTCCATTTCATTATATCCCACTGACTAGCTATAACTTCAGAATACATTTATATCTTCTGTAATAACTTTCCAATAATTTCCACTGCCCAATTCCTTAAATTCCTCTCTTTTGATAGGTAGGTGGGAAAACAGTAATGTCTCATTTTTACTTCATTAGCTTGCATTTTTTATTTTAATTGTTATTGTTACATGAACTGGAAATAGTTATTGGATGTGTGCAGAAGCTTTCACTGAAAGCAAATGTTCCTGTAAAATAAAATTTCTGTCTAGTATAACTCAGTCATAGTACCTTGGAGAGTAATATGTAAAGTCTCTTGAGTTTCTAGTATTGAGTTCACATCTTCCATACCAAATATTTTCATACAATTCTTTAGATGTCAAACATCTTTTGTTATATTTTCCCTTCCAGGTCCCCCAGACACATCCTCACTGTTGCAAATAAAGTTCCATTCCCCATCTATAAGTAATATTCACTGCTGACTGCTGATTGTTTCCCTACACATTTTCCTAAGCTCCATAATAGCAATTTTGGTAGAATTTAAATGCATATCAGCATAATCCTCCTCCTTTGCCAGTAGCCTGTTACTATCTCAAATTTACCATTATTATTTTACCCCTTTAATCAGTATTGGAACTCCCCCAGTAAATTAGTATGACTACTTCCCTTTTCCTTTGTCCTTGATTTTCTGCTTAATGTACACCCCAAAGTCCTTTCTTTATCAAATTAACATGCTCATTTCTTTCCAAATGTAGCTTCTGTGGCATTGCTACTTGCCCTCTGCATTTCTTAATATAGTTCAATACTCTTGCTTTTATGTCTGTACTTAGAAGGTCATTTATGTTCTAGAATAGTATGTAAAGTGTCACCTGTTATACATAACAGCTTTTTTGAATGTTTATTTCCAACTTTGTGTTACATGCACACACTAACTTTTGACAGGTTTATTTTTTATAAAGTTGTTTCTTGTCATTTCCATGTGAACCTATGTCACATTTCTCAAGACTTTTTGTTTTAACAAAATCCTTCAAACAGAAAACTGAATACATTTTGAGAACACCCCATAGCCCATTAACTTAGAAAAATGCACAAAACTATGCACATCTTTAAAAAAATTAAGTTTAACCATCCCAATAGGAGAATTGTCCCAAAAACACAGCTGCATCCATATACATTACCTCACCTAAAATTAAGATTACACATGTTAAAGGAAATGTTACAGCATGCACTCCTATATGAACTGATGGTTGTCTGTTCTTTTTTTATTTGGGTGAAAAACAGCTTGCATGCTTTCAGAAAACAGTGACGTTTAGCCTTAAGAAAAAGTGCACTATCTGTCTTTAAGCTATATATTGTTCTGTTAAATGCATTGATATGTTAAGGCTACTAGGGCAGCTGCTAGCCTTTATTCACTTTTGATCATTTCAAACTTTATTTTTTACTCAACTATTTGCCCTTATACTTTTAAATGTTGCTTTTACCTAAGCAAACAATGCTCACTACTCTAAAGTTTAATTTTCTGCAAGAGAAGGTAGAAATTGAGTAATTTATGTATTGTTGCTTAGACTATATGATATATAACAATGTACATAATGTATAATGTTTGTAAATGTTAACTTGTTAATATGTTTTGATTACTTTTACATAAATGTAAGTTTTCCTGTGTCACGAGATAATGCAATAAAGGTGTTTCAAAAAAAGATGAATTGCTTGCACCTGAAGATAGCTTCTTTCCATGGAAACATAAGAACAGAATATGCAGCTGTTTTCAGTTGCAGACTTCTTAACTGACAATTTGCTAAAGAAAATAGCTAATATTGTATATGCAAGACACTTCTCATTGCATTCATTTTGTCATATTTTTCAAGCCTACTTGCTTACAGAAAACACTTGTTTTTATATTAAGCCAAGAGCATTAATCCAGACATTCAGCTATACAAAAATGAGAGAACCTATCAATTCTACATATAATCAATGCACTTTTGCATCCCATCCCCCACCCCAACTGCTTAAGATTACAGCATATTAACTTAAACTTAATTTTGTCCACCCTTTCTTCCCTGTTTTACATTGTAAAGTCTATATTTCTTAAAACTAAAAAAGTACTTGTTTAATATTTTTATCTCATACAACAATCTCACCCTCACCCCCACATTTAAGATACCCCTGACTACATACTACACAAATTTGCTTTGCTTTATGTGCAGTTTATTTCATGAAATGTTTTATACAGATGCTATTAAGAACAAAAGTTGCTTTATTTGTAATTACTTGTAATTACATTCTTTCCTTTTAATGTCCTTCTAAACATTAATGACAAAACGTGGGGTATATGCATTGCAGTCCACTCAAGCATTCAACAAAATTAAATTCTTTCGGAGCCATTTTTACTTGCAAAGCAATATTTTACAAATGTGATTGATAAGATCACATTTATTCGCTAATTTAAGTGCCATTGGTTTCTTCCTATTCATCTTTATCTCCCAACAACAGACTCTAGTTCAAATTCAATATATTTTTGATTCTTCTAGTCAACTCGTGTCGTTTTTCTGTCTGCCAAACATTTTCCTTTGGAAAACTGGAAGATATTTACCTGGCAAAGTGTCTCTATGAGCTTTACTGTCAGAAAAATGGGTTCATAGGTAAGTACTAGGCTAGCTGCCCTTATAGGGCATGTTAACCCTGGACAATTTTTTCCAAAGGTAAGAATCAAACCCCTGTACCTTATTTTTGTGATGTAAACACCTTAACCATTATGCCAACACCCAACCCGAATTGACTCCAAACTGATAGTTGAATAGACATGCACACTTAAATTGATTGCTGTGAGATCGGAGCCTCTTCTTATCTAGTTATACTACTTGCAGATCACAGTATTTTATGCTAGAAATATAATGAGAAGCAGAGTCCCCTTCTGTTTGATCCCTTACATTTTGTTGGATATACTTTTGTATTTCTTCCTTAGCCTCTTCTGCATCAAAAAATGTCTGATCCTCCAGGAAAAAAAAATATTCTGAAGACCGTTAGATACAGCAGCTTGAATGTCACACCTGCTTCTTGACATTCCCTGATTACTGGGTAGATTTGCTTCTCTTCTGCCTGATGCACAGTGAATAATAATTTTCCACAAACAATCTACTGTCTCCAATTTTTAATACTGTGCTCCTTTGCCACAGTTGTATTAGGATCAGATGCTTTTGCTTGAATAATTGCATCTTTGCTAATACAGGTCTTGGCAGCTTTCTCAAGGCCAGGTTTGGAGCATATGCCTAGTGTGCCCTTTCAATTAACAAATCCTGTTGTGGTATACCAGTCCAGTTGCTTATTTGTACCTTCATAAAATTAGTACAGTCTGTTCCTTCCAGGTTCTCTGGTACTGCAGAAAATCTCAGTTTTGTCTGCACACTGTCTTCTAACTCTACCATTTTTTAAGACAAGCTTTTCTTAAGAAGTTTCACAGTCAAACAACCTTTTCTTCATTTGAACTGCTGGGGTTTGAAGTTTTATCAATTTAGCTGAATAATAAAGTTTCTTCGTTTTTCTACCTTTGTATTATTTTCTTTCAGGCAGTTTAAATTTCTTCTTTGCTGGAACACAGGCAGTGTACTTACTAGCCAGTAACTGAAATTTTACTCAAGTGGCAGAATTATTAATTATTAATATCATTCCCTAACATTTGAGTTCCAATTGATTACCCAGCTGGTAATTAATAACAGTTTACTTTGAAATTTTATATCAGTGACTTAAAAACTTTTCTACAACCAAACAGATAATATAAAAAAACCCTTAAAGAGAAAAGCAACAAAAATAATGTAACAGTACAACAAATTGGCTGAAGTCGACAGCATCTTCATTAATAAAACATCTTAAGGCTCAATGTCCATGCTAAGTGGAAAAGTTACTCTTTTAACTTGTATATACCAGAGTTCTTGCTGAGTACCATGACAAATGTTCTGTTTCAGAGAATCACATTACGTCTTTCCTGTTAGAGGCCACTTCTTTTAGTCAACTTATTTCTTCTTTCAAAACATTCGTCCAGAGCAGCCAAATTGGTGTGACTCTGTAGCCGTAGTTGGCACTTAGGTCCATATTTTTTTTGCGAAGTGTTGTGAATTAATAACACTGAATGAGGAAGTGCAAAGGATCTGTGATCTATTATGGCTGGGTCTTGTAACCCTTTATGTGCCTGTTTTTGTTATTGGTTATGTGCCCGACTCCCTCCTTGAATCACAAGAACTTTCACTTTTTTTAAACAATTTAATCACTTAAGACATAGGCACATGTACATTAACATAATAGAAAACAAACCATGTTAACATTTTTTGTCATCATACATGCATACATACATTACACATGTTTTCTTTCTTTATAACCACTGTCATTCAGTCTAACATTACATAAATTGTTCAGTTTCTTTAAACCTCACTCCCCTGAACATTATTCTACATGCATTGTTCCCACAAATTCTAGTTATTTTTTCATGTACTTTGCACCTTCTCTTTTCTAAAGATTTCCATTTGCAGTTCTTTTAGCTATTTTACAGTATTCAGTGCATCAAATACAATTGATTTCGACTGTGATTTATATTTTCTAGTAATTGCTTTTTTAGCAGCCCATACAATTAGTTAGTAAGGCCTGGCTATGTCTAGGCTGTTTAGCTTCTGTTTCCCTAATCAAAAGAATATTTTCTTTAGTTGCAGTCATTTGCTCACTACATATTTCTGACAAGAGTACTCTATAGGGAAATTCTGAAATCTGCTAACTTGTTACATTCCTAAAAACATGTTCCCAGCTACGTCCGTCCTTCTTTCCCTTCAAACCTACAACATTTGCTATCTACCTGAGGAAAAATATTTGAAGTCTGCTAGGGGTATAAAATACTTATGCAGACACTTCCAAGCAAAAATTGGGAGTCATACATATGCCCTTCCTTTGTTCCCTTGTAAATTGCTTTACTGCTCTCTTCTCAATCTTTTCTAATCTCATCTGATTTTTATAGTTTCCATGAAGTATTTTGTATTCATTACCAGTTATCGTTTTTAACAGCCACTTCTACTCCATTTTCAACTAAAAACTCTACCAGAGCAGGTCTTTCATTTAGGACTCTCCTACCCATTTCTCTTTGCCTATACTCTGTCAGTCTGTAGCCTGTAGTCCAAACTTTTTTGCCCTCATCCCACTGTTACCTTACCCTTTCTAGTTGCTTATTTTCAATACTTTAGTTTCTTTTCATTTTTCTCCAGTAAATTCCAGCCCGCATGCCTGTTTTTATGTCCCTTTATTACATTCCTCTCTGTTAGCAAATAGGACTGCTCCCTTCTTCAACTACGTATGTTAATGGGGAAAAATGCAAAAAAATGGAGGGCAAGAAAGAGCTCAGGATCTATAGATGTCATTAATTTGTTCTCATTCCAAAATGATATCCAGGCTCTTGAATTTGAGATTGTGTACCTCATGGGATAGGATGAAGATTCTGAACAATTGGCAAGTGTGAGGCAGGGTGCCCATAGCAGTTTGACAGCTGGTATTTTCAAAGTGAAAATACTACCTAACACTTGCTCATATTTTCTTACTCTTAAATAAGTCTGCAGAGTTATTCTTTACACTTCTGCATCAAAAGATTTTTAGTTATTTTCTTTGGTGTAATTGTATAACTTGATTTCTCAGTTTAGATGTACTTATTTGCTCTTTTTTATGTGCATTATCTGCTCAAGCAACACTTTTTATTGCAATTTAGATGATAATTCATTAAAATGTCGCTAAAAAACAAAACAAAAAGAATAAATGATGCATTTGGCAACACTACATTTAGAATAATTTTCACATAGTTGATTAAAATATGTAGAGTGGGTCAAACTGAAAATGTAGGAGTATATTCTAATACATGAGTAAAAGAGCAGAGTTATGATGGAAACTATGTACAGTGTTTGTATACAATAATGGAAATGTTATGGTGATCTTTTTTAATTGTTAACAGTTTGTGTCACAAGTTATTGTGATAATTAAAGTTGATCATAAAAAAGTAATTTGCTCTGGGGAAAAGACAAAATAATCTTATAAGCTGGGTAGCAGAAGACAGAAATTGATTATTTTTTCAGAAGGAATATGTAAGATAGAGAGGTAAAAAGGTTGCAGTTTTTAAAGATCATGTGGTGAGCTTTTTGGGCGAAGTCATCAAGCAAAGGAGAGTATTGCAGAAACTGAATTCATCCTCATGTCTTGGTGAGTACATTCACAAGGTGGACCCTGTTTTTCACAAAATCTCAACAAGATGACACTGATATAGTATTATAGACTGTATTTTATTTAGCATAATATTATGGACATAAGTAGGTCAAACATTAAAAAAATATAGCTGGGTGCACAAGACCCAGGATAAAAAAGTGCTCAATCCTGATAGGTGCACTGGTGCAAGGACTGGAACAAAATGACACTGTGGAATCCTCAAAATACAGAAACATTCCTACAATAGGGGAGGATGCCCCCCCCCTGTTGTAGAAGGAAGTAGCAGTTCACAAAAACTGAACAAAGAAGAGCCATAAAGATGATAGAGTGGACTGTTGAGGATAAAGTAATTCTGCATTGTTGATATTATGCAAGAAGCCTAGAATTTCCAGACATAAGATGTACAAAAAGGTTAAGAGAGAAATTAGAGGAAAGAAAAATACTTCCACAAGAAATCTGTCAGAAGCTTCAAATAAAAAATTTGTGTTCATTAATACAATAGATTTGTGAAAAACCTTATATAGACCAAGAAACTTTGATCTGTTTGAAAAAAATAAGTATCTGAGAAAGTGCAAAAATATAAACAACAAAATCTAGAGATTTTTGAAAGGTATAACAAAAGAAATATGAGATTTGATATAGTGCAATATTTATGCAATGTTGAAAGCCAAATGAATCTATACAAAAAAGCTAGCCCTAACACTATTCAAAAAGATGTACAGGCAAAGGCATTCAGATATGGAAAATTCACAATAAAAAATATCACAGAGGGAATGTAGAAAAGAAGATTAGTAAAGTAGAAGTTAAAAAATTAGAAGCTGAAATTATGGAATGCCTGCGAAGTGAAGGATTTGGTGTAGAAGGTCTAACACAGGTTACATCACAGCATGATGGAACGAGTCCCTAAAGTAAGGATAAAGAGGAAGTTCAGGAGACAACTGAAGAAGAAATATGGACATGGGAAAGAAAAATAGATTTAATATGGTGTAATATTTATGCAAAGGAGAAAGCAAAACTAATCAATACAAAAAAAGCAGCACCAAAGATATTTGAAGAGAAATAAAGGCAAAGGAATCCGGACATGGGAAACTTTACAATACAAAAAAATAAGAAGACAAAGAGGAAAAGTAAAAAAGATTAGTAATGGAGAAGTTAAAGAAGTAAAAACTGAGGTTATGCAGTACCTGCGAAGTGAAGGATTTAGTGTAGAAAATCTAACAGAAAACACCACAGTAGGATAGAGTAACGGACATCTAAATTAAGGAGAAATCAGTGGAACGGGAAGCAACCGATCAGTCGCCATATAATGATATTTTGGAGACGGGAAACCAGTATAAACTTTCAGTTGGAGCTGGACAGCAAGGGAAAGGAACAGGAAACTGTGGCAACTCTGTTGCAGTCAACTTTGAGGAGAGGAGGAAGATGCTGTGGAACTTTCTGTAGAGCGCCCGCAGGAAATGGAGAACAAAAAATGTGTCCTCAGTTTAGAATAAAATGAGTTAACAGAACAGTTAATGATTTGATAGAGTTAGATATATTCAGATCAGTGAAAGAAATAGACTACATAATCAATAAAACCCAAAAAGACAGAACTTTGATAAAACAAATGAACACAATAATTAGGACTGTCGATAGATATCCATGCGATATACCAGAAGTAAATAGGATACATTACTGTAAAGACAAATTTATAACAGATCAAGTCCTACCACAAGAACACAGGATAGTAAAGGAAAGGAAGGGGAGAAATTGAATACCATCATGGAAGTATCAAATAAAGAAAACTATAAAGCAGTTAAGACAAGAAGTGTCACTGTTAGAAGAGTATAGAAGAGGGAACACCTCAACAAAAGTACTCAGAGAGATGTGATAAATGCAGCACACAGTATTAGAACAGATCAGGATCTATATTGCACTATTGCAAATAAACTAAAAATCTCAGCACATGCAGTAAACTTAGAAGATATGCAGATAAACATAAAGGGAAAGTACAAAATAAGCAATTTATTGATGACCCCAAAAAGTTCAATAGGAAATTGGGAAACAAGGCAAAAGGAATTGAAAGACCATCCAAAAAGAAGAAATAGATACATTTTGGAGAAATGTATGAAGATCCTGTGGAACATAACAAAGATGATAAATGGACAGAAGAAGTAAAAGAATAAGAAGTTCAAATGTACAGGCTATGAAATGGGATGAAGTGATTGCCAGTGAGATTGAAATAAAATTAAGAAAAGTCTCCAACTGGAAAAGGCCCAAATGCTGTATCCAACCTCTGGCTAAAAGTATTATCATCTTTGTATGAAGGTTTACCATGAGCAAGAACTGTTTATTTGCATACCCCGAAAAGACACCAGCCTGGTTAACAGGAAAAATAATGCTCCTACTTAAGAGTGAACCTGCAAGTTACCCTAAAAATTACAAACCAATAACTTGGCTTCCAACGACGTATACACTATACACCGGAACTGATGCTGACAGAATTTATAGTCATTTAGAAGAAAACTCAATCATGGCAATAGAACAAAAGGGTAATAAAAGAAAGTCATATGGAACAAAGGATCATTTGTTGATTAATAAAGTCATAATGAAGAATTGTAAAAAGGGAAGAATCTAAGAATAGCATGACTACAAAAATGCATTTGACAGTATCCCACATTCATGGATAAAAGCGTGCTTAAAAATGTATAAGATGCACCCAGTGACCATGAAACAGTGGCAGATCACTTTGCAGTTAAGCAATGATAAAGGACAAGTTATTATTCCAGGGATAAAAATTAAAAGGGGGATATTCCAGGGTGACTCCTTGTCACCGCTACTATTCTGTCTTGCCCTTAACCCATTAAGCTGTCTACTTAATAGATTAGGCCATGGCTATAATTTGGCTCCTAGAAGACCACGTGTAAAGACTTCTCATCTTCTGTTTGCAGATGATTTAAAACTGTATAACTCATCAGATGAGGAACTGAAAGCACAACTGTAAGTGGTTAAAGCTTTTTCAGATGATATAAGAATGTCATTTGGCCTTGATAAATGTGCAAAAGCAATCTTTAAAGGAATGTGATATAAAAGAACTTTGCGCAAGAGGGAGTGTATAAATATTTGGGAATTGATGAGGGATTAACAATAAAACATGGATAATTGCGAAGTCCTGTCTTAACTTACAGCTTTGGAGTGTTTGGCCCCAAACATGTTGGACAGGTTAGACAGGAAAGCGAGAAGGATGCTTCATGCTCATCAAATGATTTAGAAAAATCAAGCAGTGCATACCAAGATTGTATATCCCATGTTCTGAAGGAGGTATGGGCCTCCTCAAAATTGAATACATGTATAGATCTGCAGTTGTGGGACTGCACACACATCTGTTGACTTCACAAGACCCAAATGTTGTGAAAGCTCTTAAACATGAGGAGAAAAAGTCTAAGATGACTTCCCTGCTTAGTTTAGCAGAAGCATGTTGGTGTAAAGCAGTAATGGAAATCAAAACAGAAGTAGATAAAAATCAGGCAGCAAGTGAATGTGCCAAAAAACGAAAATGTATAAGATGAAGGATCAGATGAGAAGGCAAGAAATGTGAAAAATGCATAAATATAGTTGCAATTATAGGAAATTCTTGGCGTAACTGTATGTTGATCAGGACTGAATGCAGGAATGGTTAAAGAGAGGTGAATTAAAATCAAAAGATGAAAAGTTAATATTGGTGGCCCAAGATAGTGAACTTATGTACACATTGGTGAACAAATTTCATTGAACACATGGAAGAAACGGACAAATATAGGTTTTGTAAAACAGGGCTGGTAACAGTCACACATCTTGTTGGTTGTGATTTACTAATGGCAGAAGGATTGTATACTGAAAGGCATAATAATGTGGCAAGACTGTTGCACTGGGGATTGTGCAAACACTAAGGTATTGAAGTGGTTGAAAACATTGGAAACATGAGCCACAAAGCATTGTAGAAAATGATGACGTTTATATCACATGGGGTCACCCACTACCAACAGTTCAAAAAATAGATGTGAGAAAACCAGATATAGTATACTTTAGAACACTGTTAAGAGAAAGCATTTCATTCAGTCTTGGCTTTAGTAGTGGCATTCAGTCTTATTTGCCATTTTAGTTCTTTTTGTTGTAGTAACAAGAATTGCCATGGAAGTATAGCTCCACTATGTTAGACTAATCATGTATTTTAAAAAATGTTTAATATTGTTGGTTTTTGGTATGTTTCTACCCATGTGAGAATCAGACTCTGCACCTTGTGTCTGTGAGGTGAATACCTTAACTATTATGCCAGTATCAGATTATCAGTTGTTGCACTTCAATACAAATGTATTTATGTATTAAGTATTGGCTTTAGTTTTTAGTGACATGTCACTTTAAAAGTTTGAGTTATTCCCTTGATAAATTATGCATTTTTATTGGATTTAGGCTTGTATATAATAACTTGCAGTTTGTGTTTTAATATCACTGATGAATTCTTTAGTCAAAGACAAAATCACTTAGATTGGTTAAAATTTTATATTAGTGAACCTGGCTCTGGTTCCTTTGTGTAGTTTTACATTCAGCAAACAGTTTTTTTTTTTTTTTTTTTTTTGTTGATGTTTGGTTGCCTTTTACCATCTTACAGCTGTCTTGGTTCGCTGGAGGAGTATGGCTGTGGTTGTGTTGCTGTTCTGAGTTCCATTTTATCCTGCAATATCTTTGTGATTGGTTGGTAAAGACCCAGGTGTGTTGGTATATATTTTACAACAAAATAGAAAGCCTGATTTGTAAATGCATACCAAGTATAAAATCTAGAGGTCAGGAAGAAATTCATAGGTTCATAGTCGTTTACTAGGCTAACGACCACAAGGGCCTTTTTAAGCCTAGCCATGCATCCGAAATCTCTGACAAGTTCTGATACCCTGGATAAGTGTAAGCATGCACCTGAGAGATTAACCATTTACAGGTTACCTGTGTCCATTAGAGACATAGGTGCCAAACCAGGGATGAATTTCCGGTTTCCCATCCAGTTGTCCAAGTTACACTTGAATTGGGTTAGGGAGGAACTCTGTTTCACATGGATGGGGAGTCTGTTCCATAGAATGGGTAGTCTCTGGGATACATGCCTATCTCTACAGCCAGTCCTATTTATATCACAGGCAAGGTTTAAGTCTTTAGAATGGGTAATTCTGGTGCTGTTTCTTTTATGGATATGCAGGAAGTCCATCAGAGGTGGGGTCTGACAATGCCCTGTATGCCAGGCATACATCTCCCCTCAAAAACCTGTAGTAGACCGAATACAGGGATAGGGCCTTGAGGTGGTCTGCACAGGGCATATTACTTATGCCCTGTATTCTTTTAGTGAGGAACCACTGTGAACATTCCAGTTGTTGGATATACCTGGTTAGGTACATACCAAAGGGGGCATTGTACTCAATGAAAAGTCTGATTAATGCAGAATACAGTGGAACAAAGACTTCCTTGGACTAAGATGTCATGCCTTTGTTTATAAGTTGCGCAACATAGAATTAATTAATCACCACTGTAGACACATGATGATCAAAGGCTAGATTACTATCTATGTGTGTCCCCAAATCCCTGACTATTGGGTCAACTCTAAGGGGTGTGTTGTCGGGTCTGTATTAAATCAGCAAATGCTTAAAATAGCAAACACTGATTTATCAACCCTTTAAAAGCAAAAGCTTGAAATCCCGAAAACTCAGAACAGCGATTTATTTTTTTTTTTCCCGGGGGAAAAAAATCGCTGGGCCATTTTCGTGACTTTGCCATTTCCTCCACTGTGGTTCAATCTTGAAGTTGGTATATTTAAGTAGGGGGGTTGTGGGGGGCAAAGCTCTCCACTTTTAGTGTTTTGAAGTTTTTTTTTTGTGGAACACTGATTTTTTTCCCTGGGAAAAAAAATTGCTGTTCCATGTCTTTGAGATTTCAAGCTTTCGCTTTTAAAGGGTCGATAAATCAGCGTTCGCTATTTTAAGCGTTCACTGATTTAATAGACCCGTGTTGTCAATATGGTAGTTAACAGGGATGGATGACTTCGCAAAGGATACTATTATGCATTTCTTGGCATTTAGTTTTAGTCCATGGCTCTGACACCAGTTGTTTGTCTGTGTCAGCCCCTACTAGAGAACGTTTGTGTCAGTGTGAGATTCAGTGATAGCTCCTCATTTGCAGTCATCTGCAAATTTAGTCAGTCAGAGACCACTGACATTGGCCTTGACTTCTGAGAAGTAAATGCCAAAAAGGAGTGGTCCAAGGACTGATCCCTGACGGACTCCACTTGTGACTGGCCTCTTTGTAATGGTGGACTCTACACTTCTAATTTCCTGGGTCCTGCCTGTGAGCCAGTTGGCTATCCACTGGGTTACTTATGGGTCTGTACCAAACCTCGAGATTATCAACAGGCCCCACGTTAGGTGTTGTGTCAAATGCTTGGGCAGGTCAAGATAGGCAGTGTGAACGATTTTGCCCTCATCCATTGATTTGGTGACCTTCTCAAAGACGTCCACCAGGTTGAGTAGGCATGATCCGCCCTTGACGAAACCAAACTGGTTGGGTCCAGTGTCTGGAGGTTTACTGTATCTCTGTTGATCATCTCCATGATAATTATTTCCATTGCTTTACATACAAGACTAATGAGGCTTATGGGTCTGTAGTTTCCAGTGTCTGTAGATGGCCCACCTTTGTGCAGAGGGATGACCATTGCCTTTCTCCATTCATGAAGCACAAGGCCTGTTTGGAGGCTACAGTTGAATAGTAATTCCAGAGGCCCTGACAGGTCATGTTTCATGCTTTTTTGAAGGCATTCTGGGATATTGTCTGGGCCCAGTGATGCAGTGCTCTTGGTCTTAGAGAAAGCATTAAGAACCTGTTCCCTAGTGATAGTAGGGGGAGTTATATTTGATGATATTTCCTGAGGGAAGGCTGAGGGGGGAGAGAGGAGTAAAGTTGGAGCTAAATTGATCACCCAGGAGGTTTGCTATATCTTCTAGTTCAGTATAGGTGGCTCAATTTACAATGGGCTATGAACACAATTGTATAATGCCTTTGAGGTTGCGGAAATAGCTAAAGAATACTTTGTGGTTGTCCTTGGCCTGGGAGGCCAAGCTTACCTCAAATTTGGCTTTGATAGACTTTATTTGTCCTCTGAGTTGGTTGTTTAGTTTGATGAGTGCTTTTATCCTGCTGGGTGCTGCACCTCCTAATTTTTGCCATGATTTTCTTCCTCCTGTTATACATTTGACTGATTTTGCGATTACACCAGGGTGGCTTGTTTTTTGAGTTAGTTCTGTACTGTTTCCTAGTGGGTACAGCTACCTCTATGCAGCTATTAACATGCTTATACATGGTTTCTGTGAACAGTTCTGCATAGGCAGAAGTGTTCTCAGGGTTTATGGGGACTTGAAATTTTGCCAGGTTCTTTCTTTAATAGCAGGAGTTTAGCTTTAGAATAGTTCCTGAATATTCTAGGTTTAGCTAGGGGTCCAGGTTTTACTTTTATTTCAGAGGAGACCATTTTGTGGTCTGATTTCAGCAGGGAAGGCATTACAGTCGAGGGTATGCAGCAGTCTCCCATATTACTGACGACCAGATCCAGTATGGTTGCACCCCTGATTGGTGTATTGACTATCGGGCCCAAGGAGTTTGTGTAACATAATCCAGGAATCTCTGTGCATATATGTTTGGTGTTTCATAGGATTCCCAATTAATAGTGGGGTAGTTAACGTCACCCGTGAATATGGTATTGGTTTGGATATTTAGTGTTTGTAATTAGTTTAAATACATGGTATGGGTTTCCTGGGTCATAGAGAGGGACCTATATCTTGCAAGGAAGTGGTATTGGATTTTACCTATGGTGATTTGAACGTGGAGGAGCTCAAGGCATTGTCCTGTTTTACCAGCCTTGAAGTATATTTATTTTTGATGTAAATAGAGACACCTCCACCTTTAGTCCCTGCCTGTGAAGAAGCTGGCCTAAATGTGTGGAAGGCATTATAACTTTGCGCTGTTAGTGTGCTCTCAGTGACTTTAAACCATGTCTCAGTGACTGCACAGACATCAGCATTCTCTAGGGTAAAGAGAGCTTCTAGAGAGTGGAGTTTTTTGTTTAGACTCCTAGCATTGAGTAGTAATAAGTTTAGATTTTCTTGGTTTTGATTTGCGATGTCAGAAGTACTTTCCGTTTGGCATTGCCTAAGAAAGCCACTGTGGGGGAAAGACAATGTTTTAGCGACTATTCAAAATCCTAGAGGGGAGATGTGTAGACCATCCCTGGCAAAGTAACGTGGCCTGTTGACCATCTCCTTCCATGTTGACGAATGCTGCACCCCCTTAGAATGACACCAGAAACTAAGCCAATTATTAAAGTCAATCATCTTTTGTTCGTATTCTGGCATCATCCTTGGAGAAGATGAAATGCTGCTCAGTGCTAAGCTAATAACAGCCTGAGTTGCACATTCTTGAGAGCTCTATGATGTCTGTCTTCATATAGTCTAGGGAGGTACGTCTCTGATCATTTACTCCCACATGGACTATGACTGAGTCATATTGGTAATTGTGGTCCAGTGGCCTGAGTGCATGTGTAATGTGGTGGATCCTAGCCCCTGATAAACAACTGACCGTAACTTTCTCCATACTCAGCCTGGTGAAAGGGACATCCATGTGTCTCCCGCTGAAGTCTCCAATGACTAGAATTTTGGATTGTGTGATGACTTGCCTTATGAGCTTAGAGGTACAGGCTCCATGAGCTGTAGCTCTATGTGTTGTTTTGAAAGAGTGCATTTGGGGCTGCTGAGGGTATTTGTTATGTGTACTTCGTCTAGGAGGTCTTTCTGGTTTAGGAAGGTTACATAGAAGTGCCTCAGCATATATGGGTCTGTATGTCTGCTTTGAAGTGTGAGTGATGGGTGCAGCATTTATACTACTGACAACCTTATTGACATTAGGAGTTTTTTTATGTGAGAGCTTTGCCTCCAGTGACAATGTGTAAATACATCTCTCGCATACCATATCATTTTGAGAATTATCTGGTTGTCAGTAAACATGAGGCAATTTCTACATTGCCTCAGTACGGCCATATCCAACAAGCTGGTAACGGAGAGAGCAAGAAAGTTCATATCCATGGCAACAGACCCTTTTTTATTGATTAGACAGTTGGAGTGAGAATATCAATCTCTGTCAAGAGTATCTGGTTTGCAACTATGTGGACGGTGCTTGTCACGGTGGAAACTAGTTGTCCTGATTGCAACTTGGTATTGGAGAAATTTCAATTGTGCTTTTACAGGAAAAATGTCACTCAAGGTGTCTGAGTCTGTACAGAGTACTGCCAAACACTTGAGGGGAACCTAATACATAGACTCTGAAAATTTAAGGATGAAGTATTTAGGCAGATATTCTGAAGTTAAAAACAAAGCAGTACTTACTGAAAACAAATAATTTTCTTGTCAAGAATATGAAAAGAGGGGAGTTACGTGAATGGCTACTGCCTGGGTACTACTAATGCTGGTCTCACCACAGCTTTACTCTGTTGGGATACAATGCTCCTTAGCTTCTTCTCTCACCAGAAGCAAAATGTTTAGCACCAATCCCAAGAAGAGAAGCAGGCCACAGCCTGTTTGGTGATCCACAGTCTTGTCCCAGATGATGCAAGGGTCTGTAGGCTTATAGCCTTTTTCTGGTAGATGCCTCGAATAGCAACCAGAACAATCAGGTACATTAAGCACAGACACTCACTCTCCAACCAGAAAGAGTCAGGAATCAATGCACTCTCTTCCTTCTCTCACCTGGATCAGAATACAAGCACAGATTCCTAGCTGTCACCTATAAAGCAGTTATTAGTCTTTCTGGTGATCTGCAGTCTCCAGGAAATAATGTCCCTGTACTCCTTCTCTCACCAGGAGAAAACAGAAGCACTAATCCCAAGATGACTACTGAGAGGCAGAATGTGAGCTCTCCCATAACTGGTAGCCTTGAATAGATTATTAAAGGTAAGATGAAAAAAATGGTTTATCCTAAACACTGCAGTGTGCACTAAGCAGTTAGATATGAAAGTGGTTAACTTAAGTTTTAGCTGTCTAAAGTTAAGTTTTAGTGGAGAGACACTATTTTTAAAAGAGCAAGATAGATTGAAAGGGGGTATGCACTTTTGTATTCTGGTACTGTGGAATACAGAAGAATGTCCAGTAAATTTAAAAGTTGAAGGGGAGTGATTTCACAAAAAGATAATCTTGTGCTTACTCCCACCAGCAAGTGAAAGGAGAGAGGGAACGAGTATATGGTCAAATTAACATAAGGGGCAGGCAACTAGAAAGACAGTGGTGTTTAAGAACACAACAGTAACAGGGTGAGAGGATGGAAAAAATGTGTCTGACTCACAAGAAACAGAGCTGTGGTCTCTTGTCAAGTTTTAATATGCAGTTAAAAGCAGAATACAAGTAAAATACAGTGTTTGTTTGTGTCTTTCGGCTTTTCCCGGTTAGGGGTCGCCACAGCAGAACTCCGGTCCGCTAATGCTTGGCAGTAGATTTTTTTATGTCCTGGCTTGCCGGGCCTAACGCGCAACCTTCAAAGAAGGAACGCCCATTCACGCATGTCGCTACACAGAAGACGCTCTAACTGAGAATCGAACGGGCAACGTCTAACTGTGAGGCGACAACGCTACCGCAGCACCACCACTGCAGTTTAAGAACAAATCACAGTATACAAAATAGAAAAATGCAGTAAAATAATACAAAATACAAGAAATAAAAAGCAAACTAACCCTTCCCTCACAGCAAGCTGTGGCAAAGTCTGGGCGAGTTAAAGATTACCAAACTACTGAAAACTGTTAGATAAATCACTTTTTAGAAGTGATACGTAGGATCGGTTAGGTGATGCAAAAGGAGCTATGAAGTAGATTTAGCTGGATATTCAATGGATAATAAAAGTTTTTTTCATATATATATATATATATATATATATATATATATATATATATATATATATATTTTTTCATATATATATATATATATATATATATATATATATATATATATATATATATATATATATATATATATATATATATATATATATATATATATATATATATACACACACATTTAAGTTATGGTAATGATTATACATTATACAAGCAGACTAGTATTAAAACAGGATGATGTTGTGACTTCAGACAAGCAAAAGGTAGCCAGTATTTTGGCTGATATATTTTCTAGAATGTTACAGTAATTGGGCAACATGAGGTATATTCTGCAAATTTGTCTCACCAAAACATTCTTAAACTTTAAACTGATTGGGTGGGAGGGTTCCTAAATACCATTAAGACTTCTATAGCCACCGTACCTGACAACTTAATTTGATATTGTTTTAATAAAATTAAGGCCTGTATTATTTTGTACCTTATTAATTTATTCAGCATGAATATAACTAAAAATTATGTTCCTACAGTTTTGAAGGTTGCTTTAATGGACCAGTGCACAAGGGGGGATATGCACAATTCAGAACTTTACAGACAAGTAAGCTTGACTTCTGTTAAATTAATAATTATTGAAGTAGACATGTTCTAGGTTAAGGATATTCCACAGCATGGTTTTATTTGTGGAAGATCATTTGATTTTAATTGAATGCTATATCTGGTACTTCAGCAGTGGTTTACATGTGGATGTAGTGTGTTTTTACGTTTGAGTAAAGCTTCTGATACTGTCCCAACTGACTTGGTTTTTAAAATATTGCAATAGTGAAGCATAAATCCATATATTATCTAATGGGTTGCTGAGTAGTTAACATCAAGAAGGTCAAGTTTGAAAGTTGGGTATGTTAAGTCCTGGTGCTCTAAGGTTCATAGAGGAGTGCTCCAGTGGTCTGTGATTGAGCCTTTTCCTTTTAATGTGTGTATGTGCATCATACCTAGTGGTGATGAGTTTGGATATCCATTGCAAAGCTAGCATGGATTGTTGTATTTCTAACAGACTGAGAAAAATACAAAGATTTTAAGGTCATCTAGATCTCTGATCAAATGAACATCAAGTTGGGAACAGTTTTAACAGATGCAAAATAATTTTTTTATCCAAACCAAACAAGGATTAAATGGCTAAGTGTAATGAAAAAGCCAATAACAGAAAAAATACTGTCTCATTAGAAGTTTGCATTTTGAATACTTCTAATAAGCGAGTGTTTTTTCTCCATATGCAAAATAATATTCTTAGCTTATCAAATATTGAATACCTCTGTGTTTCAAATCATGACATTATTAGGTGTAGTACTGAGTTTAAGATCTTAATTTTATAATTAATGACAGCTTTGAAGCCATTACTCATGCTAATACAATAGTCAGTAAAGATTATTGTTTAACCAAAAACATACTTAGTTCCGTTACCTCATGATGCAATGAGGTCCTTCTTGCGTCGTTAGGTCAGTTTTAGAGTACAGGGCAGTTTTTTGCAGTTATGGTCTAAAGGATATGAATAAGGTGGAGAGACTGTAGAAGTATTACACTAAACATCTTCTGTGACAAATTGTCCTACAGTGGTAGACTGACGCTGCTTAGTGTCCACTCAGGATATCCCTCTTTGTTAAGCTATAATTAACTATCAACCTGTAAGTTTACAGATATCCTTACTGAGGTCTGCTATGGCTATTACTTTACCTGATTTTAATTTGAACACAAGCAGAAGTCTGTTTATGAAGAGTGATAAATATAGCGGAGTTCGCAATATAAGAGGAACTTCTTTACTGTCAGAGTGGTAGAACTAATGGAACCTTATTCCCATGGATATAAGGAGTTTGATTTTAACTTACTTTAACAGTTAACTCTTTCTAGATAATGCTTGTGACAAAGTTGGAGTGAAATATTGCTCATATTGACATTTTTGGATGTTCTTCGTGTTTCGCTGTTGCAGTCATTACATTAGGGTAATCTGCTGGCAGGTTGCCCTCAGTCGGCCTGATTAACAATGTCTTGGGTCCTGCGTCGGTTGCTGTCCCTTCTACTATGACATCAGGGGTATAAAACATGCAGCCGACGCCATTACATCAGTCTTTCTTGCCATGCGGTGCCTGAAGCAGAAGCAGTTCGCAAGTGCCGGTCGGCCGACTCTTGAAATTTTCGTTTTCGAGTTTCAGAACCAAAGTCTTCTACTAAAAGCTAAGTACCCCGTTGAGGAAACTTTTTCTTGCTCCTTACCGATGTCAGTAAAAGTTAATAATTGTATTACTTGTGGGAAGCAAATACCTCATAAGGATTTTCATTTGTACTGTATTCCTTGCCTAGGCCCTGACCCCAATGTGCCTTGCTGTCGGTTTTGTGCTAAATTTAATTAACGCACTATTAAACGTCGGTATATTTTTGCTTCTAAATATTTTGGCACAAGATTTAACTGTCCAGAAATGTCATCGGTTAGCAATAAGACTACCAGAACACCTAAAAAACGCAAAGAAAAATACAAAGACAGACCGTCGAGGTCCAAAACCAGTGACGAAGCTTCTCCTAAGCCAGTCATTGGTTTGCCGGTACTCAGTGAGGCGCTTTCGCAGCCCCCGATACTTTTGATACTTTTGATTCACAGGCCTCTACTGAGACCCATTCGGAGTCCGGTATGCCGCGAGATACTTTAAGTATTGAACCCGTGGATGTCTCTACCTTAGATGGGTCCGGAGCCGCTGAGCAGACACCAGCTTCTGAGAGTGTTTTCAGGCCTAAAGATTTGTATATTAAACTAACGCCATCTTCAAAACTAAGGCCAAAAACTACTTTTATGTCTAAAAAAAAATGACGCTTGGGCCACGTGTACAGGCCCCAATGCCTAAAAAACAAATTATCAAAATGGCTGAGGATTTAATTACCTTGATCAGGGTTACCCATCCCCCTCCTGCTAAGAGGCAAAGGCAGGGTACTGACTGTGAATCATCAGATCAAGTTTCTATTTCTTCTGATTCCTCTTCTGATCAGGAATTATCTATTCCAACTTATGAGGATTCCGATGCAGAAGCATATGCATATGCTGCTCGATTAAAAAAACTCCAGCTCTACTCAGTTGCATACCGCCTACTTCGAGGCGATCTATGCCTGACATATAAAGCTATGTCCAACCCAGAATTAATGGACATGCTCCACCTCAGTAAATCTAAATCCCTTAGAGCCACGCACTTGAGGGACTTGAACCTCAGCACAGAAATAAATAGAACATGCTGGAGGGACAGATTCATAACCCAGAGGCTCCCTTCGCTCTGGAATAGAATTCCAATTCATGTTAGGCAGAGCACCTCACTGACTCTCTTCAAGAAGAATCTTGATGAGTGGATGGGGGATCGTAGGTTTGTCCCAGGGATTACTTCCATGTCACTATTAGACAGAGGCACAGTAAACTAAACTTTAAAAAGGGCATAGTATACTCAAATCAAGGGGTGGCGTAAGCCAAACACAATCGGGCTAGGCTTATAAATGCCCCAGGGCAGATAGCCTAGTATGAACCTATAAGATTCCATCCCTTCTGCCTCTTTTCCTGAGGATTTTTCCTTTGGAGAAGCTTTGCATACCTTAAGGGAACACTTTCACTGGGAGAGTCAGGATTTCTCAAAATCTAAAAAGAGACTTAGGGATTTTCTTCTTCCTCAGCATAGGCCTTTGGCTATACCTCCTATTCTAGACATTGTTGATGATGTTTTTTCAGAATCCAGTACGACTCCTGATTCCCTGCCTCCGGCTCCTAGTAAGCCAGACAGATACTACAGGGTTCCTGACTCCCACAAATTCCTTTTTAAAACCCCTACTGCTGACCCTGAAACCATTTCTCAGGGTCCCAAGGGCGTTAAGGCCTCTACTGCTAAAAATCCTACCCCTTCTGATAGAGATTCCAGGGCACTGGATAGATGGGGTAAGAAGGTTTACACATCTGCAACCTTGGCAGTCGGGGCTTTAAACTGTCAATTTCATATGCTTAAATATCAACAGTATGTCATGGCTTTACTTAAACAGAAGATGATGTTAATTTCTGACTGTGTAGAAAATAGTGTTGCAGGATTTATTGCATTCAGCTGAACAAGTTGGAAAACATACTTTGCAATGTGGTTTTGATTCCTTGGAGGCCTCTCTCAGGGCTGCTGTAACTGGATCTGTGATAAGATGGCATGCTTGGTTCAAGGAGCAAAGTCTGCCTGACCATGTTAAAGCAAAATTGTTGGATGCTCCTTTACAACAGGATAGTCTATTTGGTAATAAGGCTGAAGTTTTGAAAAAGATGGAAGATAAAGCTAAATCTATGCAAACTGTGAAAGATTTCCTACAAGTGCAGCCACTCAGGTTTAGTAGGCACTGGCCTACTAAGAACTGGTCCTTTCCAGTACCCACTAGAGCCTCTCAGGTCAAACCCAGACATTCCAAAGGCTCCAGGTTTCAGTCGCAAGGAACTTTTCGAACAAAGCAATGGGGTGCCTCCACCTCTAAATCTGGGAGCAACAAGGCACCTTCTTATGGTAAACAGTCTCAATGACTTTCCACTGCAATCACCAAGCACTTATCTTCTGGCCACCCCTTTGGGGGAAAACTGGCACTTCATGTACGAAACTAGCAAGTGATTACCCAGGACAAATGGGTTTTAAATGTAGTATCCCAGGGATACAGATTTCATTTCCACACGTTGCCAGTCCCAAACAGATGGCCAGACCTGCCTCCAAATCAGTGGGCAGAGGCCCAGAAACTAGTTATGTCCCTCATGAATATGGAGGCTATTCAACCAGTACCAGAAAAGGAAAAGGGACAAGGTTTTTATTCAAGACTTTTCCTGGTACCCAGAAAAGACAAATCATGGCATCCAATCCTGGACTTATCCATTCTAAATACATTTCTGGACATTCCAAAATTCAAGATGCTGACTCTTCAACACTTACTACCTATGCTAGGCAAGGATGCCTGGTTGGTAACTCTAGACTTAAGAGGCATACCTGCATATCCCAATCAGGGAATCTTGCAGAAGATACCTCTGCTTCAAAGCAGGCTATTTGCATTACCAGTTGTCTGCACTGCCCTTTGGCTTATCTACTGCACCCAGGGTCTTCACAAAGTGCCTGGCACCAGTAATTGCATTTTGCAGACAAAGAATTATTCAAATTTATCCATACCTGGACGATTGTCTAATTTAGGCAGAAGGCAAGGACACTCTTCTAAAACATCTGGCATTTGTAAAAAGGCTTCTAACTTGTCTAGGGTACACCAAAAACGAAAAGAAATCACAACTGGTACCCTCTCAAATAATTACATTCCTGGGTGCAAGCTTGAATACAACTGCCCAGATGGGCCATAAAAACAAATTCAATTGATGACTTACTTCAAACAGGTGGCCACAAAAACCCAGCTATCTGCAAGACAAATTCTGCAGGCCTTGGGGTTCATGGCCTCATGCATTCTTCTAATTCCGTATGCAAGACTGCATATGAGGAAACTTCAATGGTACCTAAAAAGCTTATGGAGTCAACATTGTCACTGCCTGGAAACAATGATTCATGTCATTCCTTGCCTGCAACTAGAGTTCCTATGGTGGGCAGAGGCCTGCCACCAAAACAAGGGACTGTCATTCATTCCACCCCCTGCCGCCCAAACCCTGACTACAGACGCATCAGACTGTGCTTGGGGGGGGGGGCGCATCTGGCAGGGAGATGCATTCAGGGCCAATGGAGCCCAAATCAAATGCACCTGTATATCAATCAGAAAGAGATGCTAGCTGTACAGAATGCTCTGACAGCCTTCAAGGACTATCTTCATCCAGGACAACTACCGATAAAGACAGACAACACCACAGTCATGTGGAACATAAACAAGCAGGGGGGTACACATTCCTACCCCCTTTGCAGACTAGCCATGGCATTGTGGAACATGGCCTTGACTTATCAGATTCATCTACAAGGTCAATTCCTGCCAGGAAAGCAAAATACTCTGGCAGACGAACTAAACAGAAATCTTATGGACCCACACGAATGGAAACTGGATCCACAAATCTTCAGCATGTTGATATGCAAATGGGGGAGCCCAGACATAGATCTTTTTGCTTCACCCCAAAACTATCAGTTGGACAAATTCTGCACAGGGATTCATCACAAAAAAGCTTGGAAAGTGGATGCTCTATCCTTCAGCTGGGAAAACCTATCAGTCTATGCCTTTCCCCCAGTACCTCTGCTGTCCAAGGTCTTCCTAAAAGTCAGACAGTTCAAACCAAAAATTTATTCTGATTGCTCCAGACTGGCCTCGCCAACACTGGTTCCCGCTCCTGCGCAATATGTCACACCTTCCTCCGTGGTACCTGCCTCAGACACCTCACCTGGTGTCTCGGCAGAACTATCAAATTCTGCACACTCAGCTCTAAACTTTGAATCCGGCAGCATGGCTAATCAACTAATTTCACCAGTTACATCTCTCAGCAAACCTGTGATGGATGTCATTTTGGAGGCTAGAAGGCCTAGTGCTAGAAAATCTTATGCTGACAAATGGAAAAGATTCTGTGCCTGGAACCAAGCACAAGGAAATAAGCACAGCAATGCCCAATATTCCTCAGATTCTGCAATATTTAACTGAGAGGCTTCACAATGGCCTATCTTTTTCTTCCATAAAAATCCATGCCTCTGCCATTTCAGCTCATTACAACACAGAGCCTCCCCTCTTTTCTTATCCTCTGCTAAAGCAGCACCTCAGAGGGGCCAACAATTTAAGACCTCCCAGGAGAGCACCAACTCCTGCATGGGACCTCAAATTTGTTCTGGAAAAATTCACTCTACCTCCTTTTGAGCCAGCTGCTACTGTGGACCTAAAATTTCTGTCTTGGAGAACAACTTTTCTTTTAGCAGTCACTTCAGCTAGAAGGATTTCAGAACTACAGGCTCTTATGGCAGTGGAGCCTTTCATTATTTTTTACCCTGACAGGGTGGCTCTCAGGACCAATCCATCCTTTATGCCTAAAGTGGTATTTAGTGTGGCCCTTAAACAGATCATTCATCTGCCAACTTTCTTCCCAAACCCACAGAACAAGGGTGAGCGGATCCTGCATTCATTGGATGTACACAGACAACTAAGATTCTACCTAAACAGGACAAAATCTCTAAGGAAATCTGAACAATTACTGGTGACATTTGCTGCAGGGGGCAGAGGGAAAGGCTATTTCAAAGCAGACTATTTCCAAATGGATAAGCCATTGTATTCGTTTCTGCTATATGCACCATGGTAAATCCTATCCCCAAGGGGATCAGATCTCATTCCACCAGGGCTGCATCTACTTCTGCAGCTTTTCTCAGAGGAGTTCCTACCAGAGACATTCTAGAAGCTGCTACCTGGAGCTTAGTTCATACGTTCACCAAACATTACCATTTACCTCTCTTCTCTAAATCCAGAGCAGGCTTTGCCACTGCTGTCCTGCAGGGCCTTATAGCTGCTCATAATGCTGTATACATCCATCCTTCCAACCATAGCTTTGGGATTCTACCCAAATGTAATGACTGCAACAGTGAAACAAGAAGAACATAGTACAGTTGTGTACACTTACCATAAATGTAGATGTTCAAGTGTATTCACTGTTTCAGTCCTGGTTACCCTCCCTCCAGCCCCCTGTTTTTCTCTAACTATACCTCTCATTTCTGTTACTATCTTTAAAAGCCTTTTTGGTTTATTTGCTTTTGTTTGGAGGTATATGTTTTGTGTTTTTTATTCTATACACACACACACACATATATATATATATATATATATATATATATATATATATATATATATATATATATATATTGCTCCCCATTTGGGGGGTCACCTGACATCTGGGGAAAGAAAAACTGATGTAATGGCATCGGCTGTATGTTTTATACCTCTGACGACCTGACGTCATGGAAGAAGGGACAGCAACCGATGCAGGACCCAAGACTTTGTTAATCAGGCCAACTGAGGGCAACCTTGCCAGCAGATTACCCTAATGTAATGACTGCAACAGTGAATACACTCGAACATCTACATTTATGGTAAGTGTACACAACTGTACTTTCCAGAGTTCCTCAAATAACATTATAACTTTTAGGTTGAGTATTAGGAAAAAAAAGCCTATCTAATATGGGAACACCAGCATATCTGGAGGGGGGGCATATGTTACTGCTTAATAAGGAGACTGTACTGATGGGTGTCATCTTTCACATTTTTACATCTCTTTGCCCTGGCTGCCTGCTGATCATTGCCCCTCTTTGACCAGTTATCCCATTCATTTCCCCATCATCAGGCAGAGGGGGTCGACTATGAAAGGCCGTCATGCAGGCAGCCATAAGAGATGTTAGGAGATTCTGTCACTCTCCCTGTCCACTTTTTTCCTGCCCAAAGAAGGAGTGTAATGGGCATCAGTGCTGCTCGATCCCTCACTATTGCAAGTGAGTGACATCAGGATTGCCCTGTCCACTTGTAGCAAGCACTGTGATTGTTTTATTGGCCTACACCAGAAACATCAACCTGTGTGTCTTTGTCACTGACTGTAAGCCCCCCATCCCATGATGGACACACCCTTACTCCCTGCTTATACCATCAAACATCCAAGCTGCTGCTTGAACTCTTTGCCTAGGCCTTAGACAGGACCATGTCCCTCTACACCACTGACTGATTATCTTTCACATAATTTAATGATCACATCTTAATCCAATTAAAAGGGGATTTTCATAAAATATGAAAGAATAATAAACGTTAGGATTGAAATATCCAGTAGTTGTGTTTGATGTCCTTGCCCATGTTTTGGGAAGTGTGAGGTATAGTTCATAGGAAGTTACTAGGCTATCAACTCTGAGGTAATTTCAAGCCTAGCCGTTTCATCCCAATGTAATACCATAGATACTGTAGTCATTACCAAGGATTGTATTTTGTCATGACTGCCCATGTCCAGGAGGGTTGTTGGCGCTATCCTTGGTAAGAATTTACGGTGCCCCATCCACATGTCCAGGTTCCTTTTGAACAGTGCCATAGAGGTGCTCTGCTTCACATGAATTGTCAGCCGATTCCAAAGACACAGTAATCGCTGGGAGACAAATATGTCCCTCCATCGCGTCCTATTCAAGTCGTAGGCCCTAGTTAGGTCCTTTGAATGGGTAGCTCTAGTCCTGTTTCATTTATGGATGTGCAACAGGTTAATTAGGTTTGGGCCGGAGACTGCATTGTAAGCCAGGCATAAGTTTCCACCAAGAAGTCTATACGATACAGAGCATAGTGACAGGGACTTCATTCGGTTTGTGTAAGGCACATGCTGGAGTCTCTTGATCTTCGTTGTTAGAAACCACTGAGGTCTATCTAGTTGCTGCAGGTGTTTTGTATGGTACATGCCAAAAGGGGTGTAGTACTCAATTATGGGCCTGATTAGTGACAAGTATAGAGGGGTTAAAACCTCCTTTGCTCTAGAGGTGATGCCTTTGCAATCAAGTGTGCTACATAGAAGGCCTTTCTTACTAAAGTAGACATACGGTGGTCAAAGTTAAGGTCGCATTCTACTTGTGATCCCAGATCCCTTACCACTTCATTGGTACATAGGGTGTTGTGGTTAATTTGATAGTGTGAAGGGACATTTTTCTTACCGAAGGAAATGATGATGCATTTCTTTGCATTCAGTTTGATACTGTGACTAAGACACCAGTTGTTGGTGTGCGTAAGACCCTCCGGACGTATACCAACATAATTTGGGGATTCAGTAATTGCACCTAGTTTGCAGTCATCCACAAACTTGGTCAGCCACAGCCCCTCAGTTTTGGCCTGAACTTGGGCCCTTCACTGATCCTTGTGGTACCCTGATGGTGACATGTCTGCTGGTTGATGTGGAGTCTCTCACTTTGATAGTGTGTAACCAGTTTGTGAGCCAGTTGGCAACCCATCTTACAACAAAGGGGTTTACATTCAGTTTACTACGTTTATTGGTAATGCATGAGTGTGGAATTTTGTCAGAGACCTTTGCCAAGTTGAGGTATGCTGTGTGCACAGTTTTGCCCTCATCAATGGCCCTGGTCACATTTCAAAGAATGCCTCCAGGTTTAATAGGCAGCATCTGCCTTTGACAAAGCCAAGTTGGGCAAGATCCAGGGTTTGGAGGTTGCCTGTGTCTTTATTTATGAGGTCCGTGATACGTTCCATGGCCTTACAGATGAGGCTGGTTAGACTTACAGGTCTAAAATTCCTTGGGTCTGTTGCTAAGCCACCTTTGTGGAGGGGAGTAACTGTTGCTATTCTCCATTCCGCAGGAATAAAGCCTGTGGATTGGCTATGATTGAGTAGGTTACTTAATGGTGAAGCTAGATCTTGTGTTAGTTTGTTTAGAAGACAGCCTTGGAAGCCGTCTGGTCCCATAGAGTCTGTTTTTTCTTTTGCGTTAGACAAGTTTTAATGTAGGTTGGGGGGTGATAGGGGAGTGAAATTTTCACCAAATCTGTCTGCTAGCAGGTTTGCTGTCTCTGCAGGATCAGTGCATGTGATAACGTTAGTCACTAGTCCGGCACATGCTTGGGTCCCATCTTTTAGGCTATGTATGTAGCTGTAAAAGGCCTTATGGTTATCCTTGGATATGATTGCTAGGTTTTTCTCAAAGTTACCCTTAGAGGATTTAACATGTCTTATTTGCCTGTTAAGGCTAAGGAGGGTGCTTTTTTATTGTTGGGACCTTGCCTTAGTTTTCTTAGACAGCAACTTTTTGCATTTGTTGTAAAGTTTGTTGGTGTTGGATGTCTACCAGGGTGGCTTGTTTTTTACTTGGGGCTCTAGCTTTGATTCTGTCTGGAACAGCCGAGTCTATACATTAATTCAAGTGATTGTACAGAGCTTCAGTGTAAGCTTTGGTGTAATCACCACTTCCAGCTGGGTTGGGGCTTGGAATGCATTTATACCTTCCTCTAGGAGGGTATGGTTTGCCTTGATGAAGTTTTTTTAGTCTGACTTTGCCCTTTGTGAGTTCTGGTGTTAGTGCCAGTTTGAAGGGACTGATTTGTGGTCAGGTTTAACTAATGAGGGTCCAACAGTTGTGGTGGTGCATCTGTTTGTCATGTTAGTGAGGACCAGATGTAGTATGTTTCTTCCTCTTGTTGGGGTTTAAACAGTTTGTTCCAAGGCATTTGAGTTAACAAAGTCAAGGAAGTTTTGCACATGTGAGTTAGGGCTAGAGTAAGTTTCCCAGTTGATGGTGGGATAATTCATATCCCCCATGACCTGAGTGTTGAGCATTATTTGGATTGACACTAGTTTGGTCAAGTATGCCTCGTGTACATCATGATTCATGGAGGAGGCTCTATAACTAGCTGTAACCTGAATGGTGGTCTTACTCCAAGTTCAGATTACTGTGGGTAATTCCATGGAGTTGTTCAGTCTAACTTGTCGGGAGGGGAATTTATCTCTAGTATAGGTAGAAACACTGCCTCCTTTGTTTCTCACATGCTCATCTTATGGTTGGAAGGTGTGAAAGGTATTGTAGCCTTGCAAGGCCGTGGTACTCTGAAGCCTTGGACCAGGGTTCCGTGACTGCACAGACATCTACATCTTCTAGTGATAGAAGTCCTTCCAGGGTGTGCAATTTTTGGTTTAAGCTCCTAGTGTTTAGCAGCATAACCCTTGTTTTGTTGTGATTGGCAATTTTCACATCGGCAATTTTGTTTTTGAGACATTACCTAAAAAAAGGCACTATGGAGAGGCAAGAGGCTTTGCCAGCAGCCGAAAGCCTAGTGGTGCCAGATGCAAACAGTCTCTGGCAAACTACCGAGGTTTGTCGACCATGTCATCCCAGTCTGACAGAAACTGGATCCCCTTTGAATGACACCAAAAACTAAGCCAGTTATTAAAATCGCTCTTTTTTTTGTTTATACTGTGGCATCATTCTAGGTGAGGGTAATATGCTGCTTAAGGTTAGGGACATACCTGACTTGAACACATACTCAGAGAGCTCAATCATGTCCCTCTTCATAATGGCCAGTGAGGTACATTTCGGTGATTCACTCCAGCATGAACTATGACAGAGTGATAATGGTACTTGTAACCGAGTGAACTGAGTGAATGCATGATCTGACAAGTCCTGGCACTGGACAAGCAGTTGACCGTGACTTTCTCCTTATCTAACCTGATGAGTGGAACATCTGTGTGCATCACTGGAGTCTCCAATGACAAGAACATTTGTTTTTTGATTGTTATGCCTTAAGGGCTTGGTAGGTGAGACACTGGTGTTGCTATGTGTCTTGGGTGCTGTGGGAACTGTTACTTGTAGCAATCTTGTGTTTTGGAGGTCTCTGGTGTTTTGGTAAGTTTTTTGAGAGAACCTCTGTGCATGTAGATTTATCCGTTTGTATGAATAGTGTGTGTATGGGTAGTGGTACTATGTGCCTGAGTTGTGGTGGGTGAATTGATGACCTCTTCTGTGTTACTGTTTTGAGTGCGAGAGAGCAGGGATACAAGATTCTTGGTGTAGATGCATCCCTCGCATTCTGTACTAGAGTGAGTTATTAGTAGAGGGTTGTCAGTCTACATGAGGCAGTTGCTACACTGCTTCAGAAGACCTAAGTCGACCAGACTGGCAGGAGAAACAGGGGTAGTCCAACTCTCCATAATGATAGGTTTGAAGAACTGTTATCACAAAGGGGGTGCTTTCAGAAGTGATCAAGGAGGTCCTCTTTAGATAGGTATTTCTGACGGGGTTTTTGGCTGGTGTTTTTATAGGTCACAGCTCACTAACAGTATGTTTTAGATTGGTAATGTACTAAAGATGAGAGTTACACTAAAGTACCATGTCTGTATCTAAGGGAAAAATTGTCGAATTATCTGTCTGGCTGTGGCACACAATTGCACGGCAGTGTGCGGTGCTGCATGACAAACAAGCAAGCAGAAACCTACTGAAATGCAGGGCTTAAATACCAGAAGCTAAAACTTAAACCTCAAAAGAACCAGTGAAGGTGCTTACTCCAAGCCCTAGACCAATCACCCTTCACTGGACAGGTTCCAGTTTAGCACACTTCTTTCACAAGTGTCCAGAACAACCCTTTTATATTCAAAGATGACTTGGGAAAATGTGCCCAGAATACAACAGCCACTACAAGCAGATCCAAATGCAGTAAACCTGTATCAGGACTATGCTACAGCTGCTAGTTACACTGATTTAGTCGAGAAACAGCAGAAAAACAGCAGTGAGACACTAAATAGTGTTTTAAATAGCTAACAAAACATGAAGGAGACACCAAAGATTGTTTTAAACAGCAAACAAACTGGCTATTTAAAACGCTGCTTAGTGGGAAGACAGAAGAGATGCTTTGCAAACAGTGAAAAGTAGCAACATTTACTTTGCAAACAATGAAAACAGCAACAAAATACGATTTAACAGGCACAGTGAGGCAGACAAAAGCAGTACAAACAGTTGATTTTGGGATTTGAATACAAAGGGTAAAAGAAGACATTTTTAGAAGAAATTATATGCAAATGTATAGAAAGAAAATGTGGCTGTGGAAAATATACAATAAGTTTTGCAAGATGAGCAGTAATGGTATAATATGATTATAAATAAATAATATTTGGTGGAGACATAGAAGGAATTAACACCAAAAGAGTTTTTCAACAATGGAAATGTTTGTTTTAATATTCTTTGTTTTCTTCTATGGATTACCTAAACTGTGTCTATTGTATTGCTTCTTCTTTTTCCTGGGATGAGACTGAAATTGGTCAGTAGTGAGCAGTCCTTTCTGCCTGTTAACAAATTTAATTAAATAAAAAAGGCCA
This sequence comes from Protopterus annectens, assembly GCF_019279795.1. Lineage (NCBI taxonomy): Eukaryota > Metazoa > Chordata > Ceratodontiformes > Protopteridae > Protopterus > Protopterus annectens. Next base: position 658,018,584 of record NC_056733.1, on the reverse strand, counting down.
TTTGAGATAGACAGTAAAGGTTTGAGGTGGTATGGGAATGGATGGATTTTCTGTGGAAGCTGTTTCTAAATAACCAGTAAAATCCGTGATGCAGTACAAAAGGGAAGAAAACTAAAGAAAGAAAGAGAAAATGTAATGTATGTAAAATAGAAGAAACTATCCAGAACACGTGTTTGGTATGCAAAAAGCCTGAGCCATAGCCAGCTAATGTAGTGCCTGGTGTTATTTCCTATTGAGCTGTAGAGCAAAAAAAAAAGCCCTTATTTTTATGACCTTCATATCTGGCGTGAACAAAAAGTCCCACTGTAGGACTAACAAAAAAGCTCTACTAAATTTAAAAACTGCTACAAAGCAGCTTGCTGTAGCTTAGACCATGCACAAACAGAAAAGGGTTAGAGTTGCAGTATCTGCTTTTATTTCTGCACCAGCATTCAGAAATGGCAATATGAAAATAAATGCCAGTATTGCACTAACAATCGATCTACATCTCACTGACAACTTGCACCTGGGGCAGCTGCTCAATTTGTCCCACCCTAGTTACTGTTCTGCAAAAGGGAGAAAATGTTTTGGGAATTAGTTAAAAAGAAATTAAAAAATAAAATGGAGTTAAAAAGATGAGTTAATTTTGTATGATATGTTATTAGCGATTGAGAAATAGAATTGATAAAATATGTATGACATGTTTGTGGTTTATATGGAAAGGAAGAACAAGAGAAGCTGTTTATCATGAAATAAATTAAAGCTGCATTAAAGAATATTAAGTTAATGTTATGGCAAGATTTTAAGTAAAAGAAATGTTGTAGAAGTATATATATATATATATATATATATATATATATATGTTTGTATTTTTATATGATATTTTAAAATATTGAAACAAAAATGTAAATAATGAGTATTGTAAACAAAGTACCACTACTCTTTTGATAAGTGCCATGGGATCTTTTACATCCACCTGAGGTACCACCACCAGCACAGGGAGATGAGACTTTGGTTTAAAGTCTCATGCGACAGATAGTACACTCAGGAGTGCAACACCCCTCCCCTCATACTGCACTGCAGTGTTAGTGTTGGAAAAAAAATTAATCCAAGCATCAGATGTAGGAATAGAACTCTTACTCTTCTGATATTTGAGCACCAAAGACAATTGTGACACCTGCTGAGCTATTGACACGGTTTTCAACATATAACAATCAGTACAGAAAATGTTTATAACACGTATAATATAGATTTTATGAATACATTTTTGAATCACTATATGAATTCATTGTACTAGAGTTAAGTAAGTTGACATAAAGTAAATATGATTTTTTTAAAAAATAAATGAGATACAGGCATGTATGAACTGTTGAAATGTTTTCTAATCTTAATGGGGATAAAGAACTGACATCTGTGTTTTCCTAACTAGATTTCCCTTCCAAATTGTATGATTCTAAAACAGTATTTCGTGTGAGTCAATTGAATTTACTTTGAAATCCATAGAAATTAAATGATATCAATAAATTACTACATAGTTTTCATTTCTTGGGAGCATGATTCCATGTAGCTGCATTTTTCAGAAATGTCTTCTTGGCTGTCTGGAAGCCTTCCTACTGAATGCGCTCCTTTAGTTCCCTCCTTATTGTGCTGCTACCCCACAACTCCTTGGATGACTTCATTTTGGTGAAGATGGCAACATTTTTTTCTACTTTTCCTTCAGGTGGACTGACTTTAAAGTTTATTATATTAATTTAGTAGGATGCAGGGATTTGGATTGTGTAGAAGTCTTTGCCCTGTTCCCAAGAAAAAAACTAATTTAGCCACTTTGCCATTAGCTATGTTTCTTAACTGATTTATCATTTGGCCTGGTTGTATTTGCCAAAGCAGGCTGATAACAGCATTACCTTAACTAAGACTGTATGTTGCCCGTCTGCTTGATTCCATGTTAATAGACCTGTGTCATGATTATTGACATTAAACTTGCTTTGTCTTTTCTTATGAGGCATGGTCAGGAATTCATAGGGATCCATGCACTTCTTTGAAGCCTTGGACACTTCGTCAGCACAATGCAGCAAAACAGGGAGTCATTAAATATCCAAATAAAGACATTTTGAGCTCCTGTGCAGCTTGCTGCACTACTGGCTAGGTAAATGAGCAGCACCATAACTATACAGTGTAGACATCTATGCAGTAAAACTATGCAAGTACTCCCATCTGTGCAGTGAAACCCATACTCTGAAGCTCAGGAGTACGTCATAGAGTTGTTACGTGACACAGAGTGTGATCTTCTAAGAAGAGAAAATATGAGCTCACAGATCTGTATTGCTGAAATATAAAGCACTGCAGATATTAGGAAGGCAGAACATGTTAATGGATCCCTTGACATGGCTGGACAGAGCATTGCAGAACGCTTTGTAATCACAACAGCACTGCAGGTGGAAATACTTGTGTCCATATATGTGAACTTTAGTCAAATACATAAAGTGGAAGGAAAGAAATGGATATGAACGTTAAGTGTAAGGGGAAGGACAAGCAAAGGGCCACACACACAAAAAAGATAACCTATAGAAGTGTGCGCCATGGGGAGCATATGAGTAACTTTTAATTATGGGGATAGGAAACAAGGTAGGAAAGTGGAGTTAGGATGGTGCACAGAAAAACAGATACATGGAACAGACAATTGGAGGCAGGCACATTTTATGATTGGGAAACATGGGATGTGTAGTTAAAAATGGAGAAGAATGTTGTTGGAAAAGGTTTGACAGTGCTTAGGGTATAAGGCATGACACAAGAGGAAGAGAACACACAAATTGCTAGGGGTAGGGTGAAGTTTTACTGGTCATGTACCATCTGCCATCTTGACCCAGAGGGACATTACAAGGATCCATAACTATGTGATGAATCAGGATGCCAATTGATATTGGCCAGCCCCTTTCCTATGGGGGACTGGCTGCATGAGGCAATCTGCAGTCTGTGCTAGGAGTCGGTTCATCCAGGACATGCAGCTGCCCTCTGTACTACCATAGCATCCACTACCTGTTGCATGGTAGCTGGGCCACATTAGGCTGTGCAGGTAAGCTACCTGGTGGTGAGGAGTCACTATCCTCTCCATTGAAGAACTCTAACCCTCATTGGCCCTCATGTTCCTTAGCCACAAATTCAGCAGGGCAAGACCTGTGGAGGATATCCATCATCCAGACTTGTACTGAGGAGACAGTTGAAAGTTTGTCAAAAATGAATCAATTTTGACAGTGGACTGAAAATGTCAAACATATCTGCACTTATGAGTGGAACTAACTGTGGCTTACCACAAGCTTTTTCTGCCTCCTGTAGTAGACATCATGATTACTGTCACATTCTGTTCATGCTGAAAGAGAAATGGAATAAGAGAACTGAGATAACTGTATGGAAAGATGCTAGAACAACAAATAGAAGTCACAGGCCAGTGTTTGTGTTATTTTCTGGAAGCGTGTGTTCAGTGCCCATAAAGGTGCAGACAGTGTCCCAGTTAAACATGGGAACACATCTGTACATACGTATGCATATGTACCATGAGGTGATGTAGCATAGCCCTACCCTGGTTCCTGCAGAAACCCACACAGCAGTGGTCATATTAGATGATTGCCACCTCCACCGGAAATAGAATAAGTAGGCAGTAGCAAACACCTTTTTCTTAAGGTTACATCCAAGAATACTTGCCAGTGGTTACAACAGTCCCAAACATATCCGAGTGGGGGGGGGGGAGACAGATGTCTGGTTGCCATACCTTTTGGGGTGGTGGTGCTTAACTACCACTTAATATGCACAGGGGGCCATCAGGGTTTTTGTACTGCAGGTCAACACAAAGATGCCTACACTGTTCCTTCATCATGGTGATGCCCGTGTCCTAAGAACAGCTCCTCAGCCAAGTCGTACCAGTCATCATCGATGTCCTTCCATTTCAGTGTTACAGTATTCATTACAGTAGGGATTCCCTGCCAAGGGCGGCCCGACGTCCAGCCACTATACGAAAGCCTTTTGGTTGCTTTAAGGTACACCATATGTCACACATATGCTCCTTGCATAGAGTAAGGCATAAAGGTGACATCCGGATGTACCATCCTGAGAACAGCTTTGCCGCCAGTCTGAATGCCATCTTTTGATCATTGGTCTAAATACCCATTCCGTTGCTGGTTCATCAAGCCATTTCAGATAAGTGTCTCACTGGGGTTTTTGTAACTTATCTTCTCCTTTTGTTTTTGTTGCTTGTGCAGTTTCATGTCATCCAAGAAGGGTAAATGAAAGTGTGGGAGACAGATTGCTTATAAACAACGTCATGAGCAGTGCTTGTTTTGTCTCTGCACTTCCCACAATGAAACATCCTGTTCAATTTGTCAGGCCTTTGTTCCTAAGACCCTCCATAGTCAACTATCTTCTTTAACCTTGTATCTGGAGAATGAGCATCTTAAGTTTTTAGCAAAAGACACAATGGAAGGAGCTTCCCGCTCTGAGGGTCAGGCATTCATGAAGAAGGCCAAAAAATCTAGGCCAGATTCTTCTGCTGTTCAGCCTCTGGTGGATATCGCTTCTGAGGCAAGTGAAAGCCAAAGGATCACCCGGCTCCACCTTTGGATTCTTCTGCCATGATCATTTTAGAGTCTGGCATAGATCCAACTTTAAGCATGTCCTTGGCGGCTTGCAGACATCCACTTTGGATGTTCAGGTGGAGCTGTGGCTATTTCTGAGGGACCTAGGGGTGTTCCTCAAATTTTGGTCAGAGAAGAAGTCCTGACTACTACAATTGGATGACGTCCGGGGTCTAAGCCTAATACGTTCTATAAGGCGGATGTCCCCTTGCAGGAAAAAGCAGAAAACTAAACATATTTCTCCAGCTCTTAAGGATCCCCAGAGTGAATAGTAGAATTTCATTCAGGGGTTGTTTAATGCTTTTGACGGCTTTGAAACCTCTTCACGGAGTTTCTGTTCCAGCTCCCCCTTGGTCATCTTTTCCCCTCAACAGACCCAGGGAACAGGGTTCCTCTGATAAGATAGTCAGATGAGGAATCCCTTGTCTACTTCTCCCAGATTCCCTCTCTTTTAGACTGTGGGTCTGAGGAGGAGGAATCTACTAGTCCTGGCACTCCTTTCAAGGAAATTTCTTTTGGGAACACAGTCTCTAGAATGATGGAGTTTTTAAAATCAGATTGTTCCCAGGTTTCTGAGGTACAGAAAAGGTATTATGAGCTCCTGTAAATGGACTCTCCTAGATCTTCTGCTGTTCTTCCTGGTTTGGGTGCTTTGTTTGATTCCTTTTTTGTGGCCTCCAAGGCTCCTGATTCCCAGCTCCTTGCCCCCAACAAACCCAATAGGTTTTATACAGTTCCTAAGGACTGTAACTTTCTGTGTAGGCGTCCTTCGTCTGACCCTTGTGTGGTGTCTGTGGCTTCTGACAAGCCTTCTCATTTACTGCCTTCTACTAAGTTACTCCCCTCTGATAAAGATAGCAGAACTATGGGAAGGCTAGATAAGAAAGTTTATATCTCTGCTACCTTAGCTTTTAGGGTTGTCAGTTATCAGTCCCATATGTCCAGGTACATTTTGGCCCTTCTTTACCAGGCCTGTCATGTAATTTATGATTTCTCTGAAATTTAGGCACTGGAGAAACAAAGAATAAGTTCCTGTAAAATCTTGCCCTTAACCTGAAGGGACTTAAATCAGCAGCAGCTTCACCAAACAAGTGTTTGTTGCCCAGAGGAGCATCCATCAACTTAGCCTTAATGTCATCAGGCAAAGGTTGAAGCTGAAGCCAGGAATATCGCCTCATCATACAGCCAAAAGCAGCAGCCTGAGAAGAAGTATCTGCTGCATCATAACTGCACTTAATCGAATGGTGAGCCACCTGGGAAGAAGTCCCTAACAGGGAAAGAGCAGAAGTCTTCCCGGAACTTATTCTTTGTTTCTCCAGTGCCTAAATTTCAGAGAAATTATCCCAGTAAGCCAGCCTTTGTTTGCAGGCAGTCTTGCCATCCCCCAAAGGTAAGAAGGGTGGGAAGCATGCTCCTCCTGCTAAACCTACCCAGACTTCTGTGCCCCAGAAGTCTCCTTTTTCTGGCAAACCAGGTGCTGTCTAACTATCCTGTTCTTTTCAACCACATTCCTCTTTCTGTTAGTCTGTCCCTTTCTCTTCCTGTTAAGTTAAAGATTACTCAGGACTCATGGGTTCTGTCCATTATCCATCAAGGGTACTTCATGGTCTGGAACCCCCCCCCCCTGATTTTTTATGGGAATCCCTCAGTCCCCTCAGGAGCAGTTGCCCTTCTTCCCAGGGGTGCTTCGGGATCTCTTGAGTCAGGGAGCTATTCAGGAAGTTTGTTTCATAGAGGGGGAGGGGGGTTTACTCCAGAATGTTTTTATTGCCCAGGAAAGAGGGCACTTTGAGACCTATTCTAGACCTTTCTCATCTGAACACCTTTCTGAAGGTCCCCTCTTTCTGGATATTGCCCCTTCAAACTCTGTTCACGCTTCTGCTTCCTCAGGCTTATATGGTTTCTCTGGACCTCGAGGATGCTTTTCTTCATATCCCAATCTATTTCTTATTCAGGAAGTTTTTACATTTCTCTTTTGCTTCCTGGCACTTTCAGTTTTCTGATTTGCCCTTTGGCCTTTCTACTGCCCCAAGGGTATTCACCAAATGCCTCACTCCTGTGATTACTTTTTGCAGACTAAGGAGGATCCAAGTCTTTCCCTACTTGGGTAATCTCCTGTTCCAGGCATCCTGTCCAGAGAACTTGTTGCAAAATTTTCATTTTTGCTGTTTTCCTTCGGCAGAGCATGGGGTTAACTATAAATTTCTGAAAGTTCATAATGACTCCTTCTCAGGATCATGTCTTTCTGGGGTGCAGAATCCAGACTGTTCCTATGCTGACATCCCTGCCTCCTCTTAAGGCCCCAACTCTCATTACCCTTTTTTCAGCCCTTCTTTTGTTTGGCTTCAGTAACAGCCAGGGAATTTCTGAGACCTCTGGGGTTCATGACTTCCACTATTCGTATGGTTCATTTTGCCATCCTCCACGTGAGAAAACTTCAGTGGTTTCTAAAGTCAGTTTAATTTCAGCATTTTCACTCCCTCAAAATTTTAGTTCCTCTTCTTCCATGTCTTAAGCAGGAACTTTAGTGGTGTATTTAGCAGTTGACCCCAATCCAGGGCTCCCTTTTCATCCACTTCGTCCCCTTACATGTAGAAGCATTAAATCAAGTAACTTGAGTATACTAGTACCCGGAGCACTTTGACATACCTTGAGTGACCTCACTTAGTCTCTGAAAGATTCCTGTACCTAGAATAGAAAGAATTTGCACATACCTTCATATCCACAGGTTTGCATTTTTGTTGATTCTGTGTGTGAGCAACACATGTCAACAACTCCATGATCAAAGATCTCTTGATCAGTAAAATTATTTCATGTGAGCTGATAGTGGTAATGTTTGCATTAGAACTAAATGCCACATCACTAATACCGTCTGGAGCTGGAAGTTCAGAGCAAGACTGTAAGCTGTGCTGCTGCTTTTAGCATTTTCGTTACCTGCAGCTCAGAAATTCTTAATGTCAAGTGCACATTGGTGCGCATCATCTTAAACATACAACTGTGAATCATGACTACACTCACCTAGCATACATGTGTATATTATTAGGACCTCATTTCCCTATCCTGTTTCATTTGCATAGATCTTCTTTTGCACATTTCGCCTTACTGCATTACAATGCAGCATGGGACTATGGATCAGTACTGGTCTATGCCAGTCTGCATGGGGCTGATTCTGGTGCAGATGCAGTCTACTTATTTTACAAGTGGTCAGTGAAACCCAGCTTTGGTCTTCTCTCAACACTATACCTCCACTCCAGATCAGACTGATGTGTCTACCTGCTGTTTCCTTAAAATTGATCTTAATAGTTACTGTGCTTGGACTTCATCATGGAGATCTTGTTTGGATTTCTGTCTCATTTTGGTAGGGACTTAATATATTTTTACTGCATTATACTCTGTTTTATCTTTCTCAGTAATGCCACTTTCATTCCCTGTTTTTTTATATAACAGGTTTTGTAATGAATTTCTGTTCAGTGGTATTAAGTGGTGTTTTAAAATAGTTATATATATTTTCTGCTTTCAGAGTCTCTCGTTCTACGACAGTTTAGTCATGGACAGTCTAACCCCACGTATTATGTCAAAATTGGTAACAATGAATTAGTGTTAAGGAAGAAGCCACCTGGCAAGCTGCTTCCTTCTGCACATGCAGTGGAAAGAGAATTCAGGTAAAAATATACTTTATTGAATTGCTGTATAGCTTTTATACCTTTAATAAGCTCTTATATAAATGTGTGTGTGTATAATAGAGAAAGGTACACACACACGCACAGTGTATATGTACGTATGTGTGTGCATATATATATATATATATATATATATATATATATATATATATATATATATATATATACATACACACACACACACACACACACATATATATATATATATATATATATATATATATATATATCTATAAAATACATGTATAGTTACATGTTGAAGCCTCTGAAGCCTTCTTGTACAAAGATTGTTTTCTGCTCTGCTGCATAGTAAGATTGTTTTTAAAATAAGCATATAGGTGCCAAGGGAGACCTTTAGATGTATGCTTTGCTGTTAATTTTGATTAGTGCATGCTTGCTGGTCATGCCTGCAGCAATGAAAAAAAGAAAAAAGTTTATGACAAGAATCTGCATGGAACTTTGTGCTACCTGGCGAAAAATCTCTGCTCCCCCATAGAGAGAAAGACCATGGCAGGCAGACACACAGAGTGAGATGATAGTGTAGCTGGGCTTTCTGAGAGAATGGGTGCACATTTCTTTCATTTTTTTTGATGTTCTTCATTCCACATTGCTGCAGTCCTAACTATTGGGTAGTCCGCTGTCCAGTCGGCCCGAATACCAAAGTATATGGCTGAGGTCGGTCAGGGCGCATTAGACTGACGTCAGTACGTCAGGGTACTAATGCGCATGACCGACGCCATATCCTCAGTCTTTTTGCCGCATGGTCCGATGCAGAAGCAATTTTGCGAGTGCAGGTTGGCGTTCTGAAAGTTTCTGAAGTCAGAGTTTCAGACCGAATCAAAGTTGGCTAAGTACCCAGTTGGGGAATACTTTGGTGTTTGCTTGCCTCAGTATTTAACCGGATGTCAGAAAAGTGAATAACTGTATTTCTTGTGGGAAACAGATACCTCATAGGGATTACCATACTTTGTGTATACCTTGTTTAGGGCCTGAGCACGACGTTGTTGGATGCCGCTCTTGTGCTAGATTTAACAAACGCACTATTAAGAGAAGGTTAGTCTGTGCCAGGTTAGTGTTTGGGAAGCGTTGTAATTATAAAATGCCGCCGGATGCTCTGGCCGCTTCGCTAAAAAGCGCAAGGATAAAGCAGCAAAGCCTAGGGTTGAGGAACCGACAGTCCCAGACGTCGGTTCTTTGGAAGGCTCAGTGGAGCCGGAGGTTTTGCCAGGTGTCTCTTTGGAGTCTCAGGCAGAGACTTTACTGTTACAGGATGTATCCTCTCAGGAAGTAGGCCAGGCTGAGGGGGCTTCTCAGGTGGCTGTTCTTCCCTCTCTTCCTAAGGTGGTTAGAGCCTCCCTTCAGTTGCCAAGGCTTCTTTGAGGGGCAGGCCAAGTTTAGCTTCTGTGGGGTTTCTCCTAGTGCTTCAGGATCTTTGCCTAAGAAACATATGCTTAATATGGCAGAGGATTTGATTACTATGATTAGGGGTTCTATGCCCCCTCCTGATAAGAGGCCTAGGGTGGAACCTGAGTTTGAGAGTTTTGAGCAATGCTCGGAGGCTTGAGTCTTCTGTGGAAGACTTGCAGGAGTACCCTCCTTATTCTGATTCTGATGTGGATGATTCTACTCCTTCTTCTTCTCCTCCTGAGGATTTTTCATTTTCAGAGACTCTGCATTCCATGAGGGAGCATTTTAAATGGGAAGGTCAAGATTTCTCTGATTCCAGGAAAAGGCTTAGGGAATTCTTGTTTTACCCCAGCATAGGCCTTTAGCTATACCTCCTGTTTTGAATGTGGTGGAAGATGTTTTGCAGAGGCTTCCTGAATCCTGATTCTTTGCCTCCTGCCCCAGTTAAGCCGGATAGGTATTATAGGGTGCCTGAAGCTCATAAATATCTTTTAAGAGTCCTAGGGCAGACCCAGAAACTGTCTCTCAGGGGCCTAAAGGTGTGAAGGCCTCAGTTGTTAAAAATCCTGTCCCTCCTGATAAAGAGGCAAGGGCTTTGGATAGATGGGGAAAGAAAGTGTATACTTCTTCCACTTTAGCCATGAGTGCTTTGAATTGTCAGTTTCACATGTTAAAATATCAGAATTATCTTCTTTCACAGTTGAAATCTAAGGTGGATGCTCTGGCTGAAGGTATTGAGTGTAAAGAGTTGCAGGATTTAGTTCATGTGTCTGAACAGGTGGGTAAACATTCCTTGCAGTGTGGTTTTGATGCTGTGCAGGCCTCCTCCAGGGTGGCTGCCACTGGTTCTGTTCTTCACAGGCATGCCTGGTTGAGAGATCAGAATTTAGCTGAGCATGTTAAGACAAGGATTTTGGATGCTCCTTTACAGTCTGATGTGTTGTTTGGTTCGCCTGTGGAAGCAGTTTTAAAGAAAATGGAGGACAAGGCTAAGTCTATGCAAACTGTTAAAGATTTTTGCAGGTGCAGCCTCCAAGTTTAGTAGAAATTGGCCTACTAAGGGATGGACATATCCTGCTTATGATTCCCAGTCTAGGGGTAGGTCTAGACGTGGTAGGGGCAGAGCTCAGGTTCTTTTAGGCCTAGGACAGGAGTTCACCTGCTCAGACTTCTGGTGAGGGCAGGGGTCAGTCCTTTCGTAAGCAGACCCAATGACCTGCCTTTTCAGCTGCCAGCAGATTCTCGCCTGGCAGCACCTTTGGGAGGAAGGCTGTCTCTTTTCAAAGAAAATTGGGATTTAATTACCCAAGACAGATGGGTTCTGGATATTATTCACCACGGTTACAGGTTTTATTTCCATACCTTGCCTCCTTTCAAAGGCATGCCAGACATCCCTCCTCTTCAAAGAACAGAGGCTCACAAGCAAATTTCTCTGTTGCTCCAAATAGGGGCCATTCAGTCAGTTCCTGTGTCAGAAAGGGGCCTAGGATTTTATTCTCGCCTGTTCCTAGTACCAAAGAAGGGGAACACGTGGAGACCAATTCTGGATTTATCTATCCTCAACACTTATCTGGACATTCCCAAGTTCAAAATGTTGACGTTACAACAGCTTTTACCTCTGCTGGGCAAAGATCACTGGATGGTAACTTTAGATCTCCAGGAAGCTTACCTTCATGTGCCAATAAGACTAAGTTGCAGGAAGTATCTGCGTTTTCGAGCTGGAAATTCTCATTATCACTTCTCTGCATTGCCCTTTGGCTTATCTACTGCCCCCAGAGTATTCACAAAGGTTCTGGCTCCAGTGATAGCTTACTTCAGGCTAAAAGGAATTCAAATCTATCCTTACTTGGACGACTGCCTGATTCTGGCTCAAGAAAAGGAAGATCTTCTACAGCATCTGGAATATGTCATAGCAGTGCTAAGATGCCTAGGGTATTCTGTGAACGAAATAAAGTCCAGTCTAGTACCCTCTCAAGACATGTGCTTTCTGGGTGTGAGACTGAATACAGCAGCCCAGATGGCCTTTTAACCCCGGACAAACAAAAGAATCTTTCCAGTTACTTCCATCATCTATCTCTTCAGTCCGGCTGACTGCAAGGACAGTCCTTCAAGCCTTAGGGTTCATGGCATCTTGTATTCTGGTGCTTCCCAATGCCAAACTGCATATGAGGAAGCTACAATGGTATCTCAAAATCTGTGGACACAGCACTGCCAGGATTTGGACACTGTCATTCAAATAATACCTTGCATTCAAAAGGAATTTTTGTGGTGGGCTCAGGAATGTCACCTAAACAAGGGACTCTCTGTGACCCGGCCAGAGGCAAGTCAGATTCTAACGACAGATGCCTCAGATATTGCTTGGGGAGCTCATCTAAATGGAAAGTGGATACAAGACAAGTGGCCTGCCAGACTACAGCATCTACATATCAACATGAAAGAGATGTTAGCAGTTCAGTTTGCATTAATTGCTTTCAAGGAGTTACTTCTTCCAGGGCAGGTGTTGATTCTAACAGACAACACAACTGTCATGTGGTACATCAACAAACAAGGGGAACACATTCTTACCCATTGTGCAGACAAGCAATGATTTTATGGGAGACTGCGCTCAGTCTGCAACTAACTCTTCAGGCAAGGTTTCTGCCAGGAGCACAGAACTCCTTAGCAGATGTATTAAGCAGACAAATCATGGATCCCCACGAGTGGAAACTGGATCTTCATGTATTTCAAAATTGACAGTGTCATGGGGAACTCCAGACATAGATCTGTTCGCTTCTCCACTAAACCACCAGCTGCCAAAGTTTTGCACAAAGGGTTTCATCTCACAGCTTGGAAAGTGGATGCTCTTTCTTTCAGTTGGAAAAATCTTCATGTGTATGCCTTTCCACCTCTGCCTCTTCTTCCAAAGGTGCTTCTAAAGGTCAGACAAGACAAGCCAAGGATGATTTTAATAGCTCCAGATTGGCCTCGGCAGCACTGGTACCCATTACTGAGGAGTCTGGTAAGGAAGCCTCCATGGCCTTTACCCTTGATTCCACACCTGTTGTCTCAGAGGGACGGTCATATGCTCAATGTCAAGCTTCACTCTCTACATCTAACAGCCTGGCATATTCTGTTTTGAAAGATAGCAGGTCTCACCTTCCTCAACAAGTTTTAAATGTGATTATGGAAGCCAGAAGACCTAGTACAAGGAAAGTGTACGCAGAAAAATGGAAGAGATTTTTATTTTGGAGTGCAGCAAACAATTTGGAGATTACTGAGCCAAATTTGAGTGTGGCTCTTCAATATCTTACTGAGTTACTGGACAAAGGTTTGTCTTTCTCTTCCATTAAGATTCATGCTGCAGCAATTTCAGCTCACTATGATTGTGACCCACCATTGTTTTCGCATCCTCTGTTCAAGCAATTTCTTAGAGGGCAAAGAATATAAGACCCCACGTAGAGCTCCTACTCCTGCTTGGGATCTCAATTTTGTGTTGGAGAAACTTACTCTACAACCTTTTGAGCCTGCGGCTACGGCTGAATTGAAATACTTGTCATGGAAGACTGCTTTTTGTTGGCCATTACTTCTGCAAGAAGGGTTTCTGAGTTGCAGGCCCTTATGGCAGTGGAGCCTTTTTGATTTTTCATAAGGATAGGGTATCATTACGCACTAATCCTTCCTTTATGCCTCAGGTGGTTTCTAGTGTGGCTTTAAACCAAACTATTCATTTGCCTACCTTTATGCAGATCCCCAAAATAAAGGGGAAAAGATTTTGCACACTTTAGATGTACACAGGCTATTGCGTTATTATTTGAGCAGGACTAAGGATTTTAGGCAGTCTCAGCAGTTGTTTGTTTCTTTTGCTTTGAGTTCAAGGGCAAGCCTGTGTCAAAACAAACTATTTCTAGGTGGATTGGCTTTGCATTACATTTTGTTATTCCCATCATGGCAAGGAGATTCCAGCTGGGATTAGGCCTCATTCCACTAGGGCTACTGCCACTTCAACAGCATTTCTAGGGGTGGCAACTAAGGATATTTTGGAGGCAGCTACTTGGAGTTCAGTGCATACTTTCTCTAAGCATTATCACCTTCCTCTCTACTCTAAGTCTAGGGCTGGTTTTGCCACAGCTATTTTGCAAGGCATGTTGTCAGTTCCTGCTTCCTTATGATTTGCCAGCCTCCCTTACCTCTGCTTTGGGATTCTACCCAATAGTTAGGACTGCAGCAATGTGGAATGAAGAACATAGTACAGTTTTGTACCTACCATAAATGTAGATGTTCGAGGATCCACATTGCTGCAGTCCAATACCCTCCTCCTTCCCTCTGTGTTTAGGGGTGGTTGTGTAGGTGAGGTTATATTCTGCTGATTGTGTATATATTGTATATATATTTTTGGTGCAGGTATTTTGGGAGTTTTTGGTTTTGGCCTTATCATTTCAGGGTCTTCTGACATCTGGGGCAAGAAAAGACTGAGGATATGACGTCGGTCATGCGCATTAGTACCCTGACGTACTGACGTCAGTCTAATGCGCCCTGACCGACGTCAGCCATATACTTTGGTATTCGGGCCGACTGGACAGCGGACTACCCCAATAGTTAGGACTGCAGCAATGTGGATCCTCGAACATCTACATTTATGGTAGGTACAAAACTGTACTTTTTCTGCTCTGCTGCATGAAGTAGAGATGTTTTGATAAAACTGTGCATATGGTGCAAGGGAGACCTTTAGATGTATGCTTTGCTGTTAATTTTGATTAGTGCCCAAATGCTGGTCATGCCTGCCAGCATGAAAGAAAATTTGAAAGTTTTATGACAAGATCTGCATGGAACTTTGTGCTACCTGGCAGAAATCCTGCTCCCATGTAGAGCAGAAGACTCATGGCAGGCAGACATACAGAGTGATAGATGTCTGTAGCTGGGCTTTCATGAGAATGGGTGCACATTTCTTTCATTTATTTTGTTTTACACCATATCACATTGGGGCAGGGATGGGGTAATCCATTTTAAGGCATAAAATAAACCCAGCCTTGCATTGTCTGTGTTTGAGATTCTGAAGCCCATTTTTAACTTCTAGAGGTTAATAGGGACATGTGGCAATGGAATATAGAAATTACTGTCCCTGGACTGGAAATGCTATTGTAAACAGTACAGCTATGCTAGTGTATGTTTTCCTCAACTGTGTTTTTACTTATTGTTGAATGGTGACTGATCTCCTGCCTTCTGACTTTTACTTTTGCAACTGGTAGTGGCAGACTAGCCTGACCCCCTCTCCCGCCGTCTATTGAGCCCCAACTTTGCTAGCTGTTGCATCTTCCTCAGTAACACTGCTTATAATAACTCTTGCATAAGGTCGTGCTGGTCTTGTGATAAGCTTTTAAGCAACCTTCCTTTGTTCTGATTGCTGGCTGTTCCTAGCACAGTGTAAAATCTACTGCCTTGGTACCTGTGGCAGCTTTTGGTTATTGCTAAGGAGCTTACATTATGTAGCTCCCTTTGCCACCTTCAGTCTGTTCTGTACATACTGCATGTCTGTAAAACTGTAGGAATAATGTGCTTTTTAAATGCTCCTTGTATGGTAAAGGCTGTTGTACTTGCACTGCTGCTTTTATTATTATGTTAGTTGCACTGCTGTTGATTTTATTTTTAAAAATGTATCAACTGTGATATTTTTGTTACTCTGCCTGCCAAACTGTGTCTTACAGAGAGAACTCTGCTACTGTTTTGTTTTTCCTTCTGCTTTATCTTCCCCTACACCTTCTCTTTATCTGCTAACAGTACCATTTGCGTTCTTTCTCCATAACTGCCTTATCTACATTTCGTACTTGTCACAGCTTATCTATTTACTACCACCGACTCCTGTTTGTATTAGTTTTCCTTCTCTATCTCACCTTATTATCTCTATATCCCTGTGACCTCCCTTAATGTGTTAACACTTTTACGTCCTCTACACCTGTACTTACCTGACCCCTAATTTCTCTACTTTTATTTTATTTTTGTTAGGTTGTTACCCCAGCTCAAGTCAGAGTTGACGACTAGAGCTGCTTGCCCCAACACAGATTCCTGAATCTTCTGCTTCCACTGGTCTGTGCTAAGCCTTCCTGGTAATAAGCACAGGTCAGCTTTGTATGTTCACCCTAACCTTCCTTATATATGTGTATTAGGTTATATGCTGGTACTATATACTGAGTTGGCTGGCTGCACCTATCTCCTGTCTCTTTTCCCTGCTCCTGCTCAGTTTTTCCCCACCTTCTCTCTCCCCTACTCTTCCCTCAAACTACTAAACTTTATCCACCCTTATTTTCTGCTCTCAAGCTATTTAACCTGTATTATTAAAATCCACCCTTATCTTCATCTGTAGATACGTTACTAGACTCCCGTCCCTCCTGCTCACCCCTCCCTTACCCTGCTCCGCTACAAGCTCTCTTACTTGGTTCTCTCCCACAAACAGCCTTTAGGAAGGCTACATACTCTTTTGGACTACCCTGATTGTTTTTTTTCCTCTGGTTGTGTGGTGTTTCTCATTGTGGCTTAACCTGCTCCGTTCGCCCTTGCTAGGCTTGGGCTCACTCCTCTCTCCTACCCTACCCCCATTCCCACCCATTCCTATATCAATTTCCTTTATACCTACCCTCCTTTACTCCACCACTAGACACTCTCTCTCTTCCTCCTTCACCTCCAATTCGGTCCCTACCTACCTCTTCCTAGCCCCTCCCCTTTTCTATTCACTCTGTAACTTCTTCCGCCCTCTTAAACTTTACCCTCTTTTTCCTCCCCTCCCCCTTTACTCAACTCAACTAATTTCTGTTATCTAGCTCGCATCTACTTTGTTTTCACTTCACACTTTGTACATACCACTGTTTCTCCTACATCCCTTTTACTTGACCTTGTCCATCCTTCTTCTTCCAGTACGACACCTCACTACCTATCACATTCATCTAACCCTTCATCCAAACTCTCCTACGTCCCCCTACCATACTGTTAACTTTACCCATCTCACCTCTCCCATATTACCTTCTCTCTTCTACTTTACTGAATTCTCACTACCTAAAATAAAGGTCTTGCCTATTTTCCATGCTCACAATAAACCCAGACCCAAATTTCCCTTACCTCACTTTATCATATCACATCTATTTCATCTCTGTCACACCCTTCATCTCTCAGGTGATATCACCCTCAACCCAGGCCCCAACAGTAACTCAACCCCTCCTACTTGCTCAACTATCACTGTCCCACAAACCCCTAACTCAAGCCATAAACACCTCTCCTTTCTTCTACTCCATTAACATCCACAGTATTCTGAACAAGATAACAGAATTTCACTCTTAGATACACCTTTATGCCCCAGATATAATCTCTCTTTCTGAAACATGGCTTAAACCACATACCACAGACAATGAATTTCTCCCTCCCAACTATAACATTTTACGCCTTGACTGAACACAGAAAAAAGGACCTCTTAACCATAACCTCTCTCACCACCCTGCCTCCCCCATTTCTCCCTACTGAACTCCTCATTGCTAATTGCAAACTCAAAAAGTAATAAACCCTTACAATAGCTGCTCTCTATATTCCCCCAGTTGATAACATACCTCTTCTTGAAGATATTTTTCATTGGTTGGCTAATAACATACCAAATGAAACTGTCATTCTTGGAGATGTTAATATTAACTGGCTCACTATCTCCTCACACTCCTCATCCACTAGCATTCATCTTCATGGTTTCACCCAGCTTATCTCCTCTCCTACTTTTATCCACAAACCTACAAACTCTAGTTCCACTACTGACTGGATTCTAGTCTCTCAACCTAACCTTTATCATCATCCTGAATCTCTTCCAGACTGTATTAGTGATCACTCCCCTTACAAGTCCTAAGGTCCTCCCCTTACCTCCCCAAACTTCACAAATTCAAAGAATGTAAGCTAACCAACTACAATCCAGAGACTCTTAATAATCTACTCTTTTCCATTGACTGGTCCTTTCTCTTCCACCTCCCTTTAGACAAAGCTGTTCTCTAATTCAGTACTATCTTCCTTAATATTTTAAACTCATTGGCACCCCCTAGAATAGTTAGTCAAATCTTACTACTCACCTTGGCTCACCTTGGCTCACCCAGTCTACCCCAGAGACTCTGCTTGGAAACATTGGACAAAAACAAAATCTCTCGCGTATTACAACAAATATAGGGAACTTCATAATCTGGCCAAGAAAAACATACGCATTGATAAGAAAAACTTCTACCATGACTCTTTGTCCACACAATCTAGTAACCCTAAAAAGATTTGGAATTCTGTCAGTCATATTTTCCACGCTGGAAGCCCCTCTACACCCAACCCCTGCCCCAGTAATGCTCCTCTGGAAGACGCAGACACTTTCAACACTTCATTGAGACCATAAGTAAGCTCATGTCACCCTCTATTCCAACAAATGGCTCTCCTCCCACTACCCTTTACCACAATATTGCCTTTTCTTATTTAATCTTATCCCTACCTCCTGTATTAAAAAACTCCTACTCAATATTAAAGTGTGTTCCCCTTCTGCTAACAACTTGCCCTCTGTCTTCCTAAAGGATGCTGCCAGCTCCATAGCATATCCAGTTTCCATCCTCATTAATCGCTCTGTCTCTGAATCTACTGTCCCAACTCTTTGGAAGAAATTTCACATTATACCTATTCACAAAGGGGTTAACTCTGTTGAACTTTCTATTGCCCCATTGCTATACTCTCTTCCCTCTCCAAAATTATTGAGCAGTGTGTGCATAAACAACTTATGTCCTATCCCTGTCATAAAAACCTTATCACCCCAACCCAGCTTGGCTTTTGCCCCATCACAATACTACAGCAGCTCTCATTTCCTTAACTAACTCCATCTCCATAGCCAGAGATAACAATAAGCTAATGTCCTGCCTTTTTCTAGATCTCTGTAGAGCTTTTGATACCATCTCCCACCTTATCATTCTCTCTAAACTGGCTGAACTTAATCTCTCCCCTTCTGTCTCTTGGTTTGCTAGCTACCTCTCTAACAGACATCAGTCAGTCAGATGGCATAATAGTCTATCACCTTTTCTCCCCATAAAAATGTTTTTTCCACAAGGCTCTATTCTTGGTCCTCTTCGCTTTAACATGTGTACTAACTAGCTACATACATCTTGCCCTCAGACTTCCGTTATAATGTATGATGATGATTCAGCTATCATCTCCATTGCAGACAATCCTTCTGACCTGCACTCACTCACTCAAACGTTGTTCATTCTTGCTGAATCTTTGCTCTCTAACAACCAACTGATACTGAACTCCAAAAGGACAAAACGTCTCCTGTTTCTACCTAAACCTCTTAATTATCTCAAATCCACTTTCTCAATTTCTTCCCTCAATAACACTACTATTTCACCTGACTCTCACACAAAGCTCCTAGGAGTAATTATTGATGACCAACTTAAATTTGACCTCCATGTCCACCATTCTATAAAGAAAACCCATCAAAAGCTTGGCTTACTGTATAGATACCGATGGTTCCTTACTCCTAACTCCAGAATTTCACTTTCCCAAGTTTTTCTCCTACCTTACCTCTTCTACTGCTCTCAAATCCTTACTAACCTATAGTCAACTCTGCTATGTAAACTGGAAATCACATAAAATAAAGTTGCTAGATTCGCAGCTAACATGCCATCTAAATCTCACCACTGTCTTGCTCTTAAAACTTTTAATTGGCTTGAATTTCCCAACCACCTCTTAATTACTCAACTATTTATTATCCACTTTGTCTTAAAAAAAGCATCCTCATGCCCTAGCATATCCTCTATCATCTCTCTGTATAACCCACTATGTTCCCTTAGGAGCTCTGATCTAAGACTCCTACAAGTCTACAAACCCAAAAAATAATTTGGACAAAACCTCTATAGCTACCTTCCCACACTAGCATGGAATAAGCTTCCTATGTCCCTTAGAATTATAACCCATACGCATGTTTTCAAGACTGCCCCCAAACATCACCTATTTTCTGCCTTGAAATGTAACTGCAGTCACCCCACTTCATACTTTTCCTTCAGTTTTCCCTCCTTCTCTTCTCACTTCCCCTTCACTTTCCACCCCTTCCTCTCCCTGTTACTACTTATTTCATTTCTCTGCTTGGTACTGTTTCTACTACCTACTTTTCACCTTTACCCCCTCTCATTCCTTACCCCCCTTATTATTTTTGATACCTTTTATATCTCTCTCCCCATGTTATCTTGCAGCATAATAGTTAACACTTGGTACTAGATGTGACGCCCATGCCCTGGCCCAGCAATCAAGGACCCTCAGTCCTCACCATTAACACCAGAGAGGGTGTCTCGTATATGAGGAAAGGATAACAAATGCACATAGTAAAGTGCAATTTCCCTTAAGAGCACACAGAGATCAGAGTCAGTCCGGGGCTGGTCGCTCCCTTGCTCTCCAGGTCCCCAATAAGACTCCCCACTGGCACAGCTATAGGGTCCAGATCTCAGCCAGCTGGGCAAGCTAAAATCTCCAGCACCCTCTCTGTCCAACCAGTGCTTCATGTCCCTGCCCAAGTAGCTGACACACACACACACACACACTTTGAGATAAGAGTTTATACAACCACACAGACACTTATGGGGAAGGCTGGCACAGGTTCTCCAGCTGTGCCCCCCTTTCCCAGACTATACGGTAGTACCATGCCACCACCCAGCTAATATTTATCAGCTACTCAGAGGCCCGTTAAAAGGGTGTCCAATTATTACTGTGCAATATTATTATCCAATTGGTAGTTGTGACTAAACAGTCAAGGCTTATTTAGAGTGACTTGGACAGTAAATTGTATAAATATGCAATGTGCTCTAGAGCTTAAATTATCTCTACACAAAATAGCCACAGTTAAAAGGTTTTAAAATATTTAATAATAAATGATTAAAACACAAGACAATACTTTCTACTACACAGTGCTAGTCAAGAGTTCAGACATTACACAGAAATACTTAAAATAAATCAGTAATACTGTTCTGACATCACAGAAAAACACTTAGTCTAATCTTTCTAGTTCCTAGCTATTTCTAAAAGAAAACACAAGTCTAAGATAACTTAAATATGAGCAAGACAGTGCTGCGAGTTGGATGATCAAGACATAAACCACTGGGTGCTCTTCTCCCTTTGAAGAAATCTGGCTAAGTACAGCCACCACCCCATGGTTCGAAGCATCCACCTGCACAACAAATTATTTGCTGTAATCTGGACTGGCTAACACAGAGGGGCCTCCTAAAGCTTCTGTAAGCTTCTGGAATGCCTGCTCACATGCTGGGGTCCACACTACCTTATCTGGCCTGTTCTTCATTTTCAGGTCTGTGAGGGGAGCAGCTATGGTACTCTAACTGGGGAAGAACTTTCTGTAGTACCCTGCTATCCCTAAAAATGCCCTCACCTTATTTTTGGTAATGGGTACAGGCCATGCCTGAATGGCTTCCACTTTGGCAGGTTCTGGCCTTCTCTTACCACTCCCCACTCTATGTCCTAAGTAGCAGACCTCTGCCATACCCACTTGACATTTGCTCGGCTTAATGGTCAACCCTGCCCTCTGTAGTCTGCCCAGCACTTCCCTGACATGCTAAAGGTGCTCTGGCCAGGAATGGCTGTAGATGGCAATATCATGTAGGTAAGCAAGGGCAAACCCTCCTGCTCCTGCTAGGATATGATCTACCAGCCTCTGGAAAGTCGCTGGGGCATTCTTCATCCCAAAGGGCATCTTTGTGAACTCATACAAGCCAAAAGGAGTCACAAAGGCTGACTTCTCTCTAGCACTTTGAGTCAAGGGCACCTGCCAGTAACCCTTGATAAGATCACTGGTTGTAAGATACTTAGCCCCACCCAGCTGCTCTAAGGTCTCATCTGTTCTAGGCATGGGGTAAGCATCCAACTCTGTGTGACTATTTAATTTCTTGTAGTCCACAAAAAACCTGGTGCTGCCATCCTTCTTTGGCACCAGCACCACTGGGGAGGCCCAGGGACTGTTGGACTCTTGAATCACCCCTAGTTCCAACATCTCCTGTACCGCCTCTCTCAGAGTCTGTTAGACTCTCTCAGGCATTCTATAAGTGGCCTGCCTAATAGGCCTTTGGGGTCCTGTATCCACCTGGTGCTGCCCCAGGTGGGTGCACCCTGGTTTCCCAGTGAACATGTACCCAAATTCCTGCAACACTACTTGGATTTCTCGAACCTGGGTATGAGATAGCTGCTGGGACATTGCTACCCGTTCCACTGAGGTGTCAGCCCGAGCCTTACTGAGGGGATCAGTCCCCAGATCTCCCTCAGACTCCTCCTGCAGTCCACTGCAAATGCTCAGCACAAAGGCCTTCCTATCATGGTAAGGTTTCATCATGTTAACATGGTACAATTTGTGCCCCTGCCGTCTACATAGCAGTTCCACCATGTAGTTAACATCACTTACTTTTCTTACCATCTTGTAGGGTCCCTCCCAAGCTGCTTGCAGCTTGTTGTGTCTGACAGGAATGAGAACCATTACCAGCTGCCCCACAGCATACCCTCTAGCTTGACCATTCCTGTCATACCACACCTTTTTCTGTTGTTGGGCTTCTGCCAGGTTCTCCTGGGCCAAGTCCATGAGTTTCCTCAGCCTTGTCCTAAGGTTTAGGATGTATGCCGCAACACACTCCTTGTGAGACTCACAGTCACCTTCCCACTCATCTCGAATTAAATCTAGAAGTCCCCTCACCTATGCCCATACAGCAACTCAGAGTGAAAAACCTGTGGATTCCTGGGGAACCCCTCTGTAAGCAAACAGATGGGGCAAATATTTGTCCCACTCCCTCTTAAGTTGATCTGCAAATGCCCGTAGCATGGACTTGATTGTAGAGTTTAACCTCTCAACAAGACCATTAGTCTGGGTATGGTAGTGGGTGGTCTTCATGTGCTTTACCCCATGGGACTTCCATAGACAAGCCAGCAGGTCTGACATGAAATTGGCACCTCTGCCAGTCACTATTTCTTTTGGGAAAACTACCTTGCTGAAAATCTCTAACAAAGCATTTTCCACCTTCTCTGCCTCAATGGAGGACAAAGCCACTGCCTTGCCCTCTGATTCCTCACATCTCTGTTGAAACTGTCTTCCCACCCCCACCCCACATTTTGGTTTCTATAGCTTGTATTAGGTTCCCTTAATTTGACCTGTTAATAGCAGCAGTCTGCATTTAAAGTGGAACCTGTGTGTTGAGAGACAGCCTTACAAGACTATCTGCAAATATATAGAGCTGAGTATATTTTTCTGTATTATTCTGTATTATAGAGCTAAATTGTTGCTTAGATATCTGTTGTCTTACTGTTGTGCAAATATACAGAGATCAGTATATATTTTTGTGGTTTTATAATTTGCACTCTGATTCCTCACATCTCTGTTGAAACTTTTCCCCAACCCACCTCCCTGTTCTTGGTTGTAGTTTAAATTTGGTGGCTTTTGCAGTGCCCGCTCCACTGTAGATTTGATCTAGGACACTCCCCCAGTCCCATCTCTTTACCGCATTCTACCTAATAAACCCTTTCTGCACTTGCTTTTAGTCCTTTTTAATTTAATTACATTTTTTCAAACTGTGTGTGGACTAATATTGCTACATACTCAAGTGTGCCAGCTTGCACTGCATGTGAATTGTTTTTACTACTGTTTTTGCTACTTTTCTGAAAAAAAAAATTGTAAGCCTGTTTCCTACCTTTCCTGTAATTAGTGTTCCAGATACAGATTTGCTGTATCCAGGACTATTTGTAAGCTTCTGAGCCCCCCAAGCCTTTCTGTGTTGGAGCGAAGCCTTCTAGCTTATCAGTGGGAGTGGTAAGCACTAGGTAACCTGTCTACCACATAAGGAGTGATTCTGGCCCAGAATTTGTAATTATTGGCCGTTTGGGCGGTCTTCCATCTCTCTCAACTTTCTGATTTGAAGGCATGCATTTGCACTTGTTTCTGTCCTGTAACTCCTGGGCCCATCTCATTTGCTCACTCAAAAAAAAAATGTATTTCTTCCTACTTTATTTTGCTTTTGCGTCATCTTAAAAGTACTCAATTGTATTTATTACTGCTTGGTGTAACTCATTCTAAGCCTTTTAGTTTAAGCACTTGGGCTTCAGACCAGTTGTTTTACATTAAGAAGGTTTGTGGTCTGCACTGTAGTGGCAGAACAGGTAGCTTACATCCTTCTAAGTTGGGAACTGCTGATTGAGGGCTCAGTGTCTGTTATTCTAAAAGTGTATTAATTCTGGTTTAAGCACTTGGGCTTCAGGCCAGTTATTTTACATTAAAAGGGTTCGTGGTCTGCACTCTTGTGGGAGGAGAGGCTGGACTCTGCCCTTCTGAGCTGGGAATTTCTGGTTAAAGGCTTATAGTGCCTGCATATTTAAACTGCTTCTTACTGAAATTGGTACACCTTGTTTGCTATAGCATAGACTAGATCCAGGCCTGCTGAATCTAGCTTTGTTTGTATAACTTGAGCACTATTCCAGACTTTCTTTAAAGTATTCAATTGTATTTATTACTGCTTGGTAGTAACTTGATTAAAGTGTAGCTATCATTCTAAGTCTTTTGGATTAAGCACTTGGCCTTCAGACTAGTTGTTTTACATTAGGAAGGTTTGTGGCCTGCACTGTGGTGGCAGGACAGGTAGCTTACATCCTTCTAAGTTGGGAACTGCTGATTGAGGGCTCAGTGTCTGTTATTCTAAAAGTATATTAATTCTGGTTTAAGCACTTGGGCTTCAGGCCAGTTTACATTAAGAAGGTTTGTGGTCTGCACTGTAGTGGCAGGACAGGTAGCTTACATCCTTCTAAGTTGGGAACTGCTGATTGAGGGCTCAGTGTCTGTTATTCTAAAAGTGTATTAGTTCTGGTTTAAGCACTTGGGCTTCTGGCCAGTTATTTTACATTAAGAAGGTTCGTGGTCTGCACTCTTGTGGGAGGAGAGGCTGGACTCTGCCCTTCTGTGCTGGGAATTTCTGGTTAAAGGCTTATAGTGCCTGCATATTTGAACTGTTTCTTACTGAAATTGGTACACCTTGTTTGCTGTAGCATAGACTAGATCCAGGCCTGCTGAATCTAGCTTTGTTTGTATGCTTGTTGTTTGTTTGCTTGTTATTTCCCTGAAACGCTAATTCCACCTACAACGTGGCTTTTCAGCACTTCTGTGGATCCCTAGTGATATCTGCATTGCTTACTGTACTTATTTCCTTGTTTCACTTGAAAGAAAGTTACTGTTTGTCGTTTTTGCATTTAAGTTACCTGTAACACATTGCATTTAAGATACCTGGCACTTGCTCACTAAAGCAATTATGTAAGTCAGCACTAAAAAATTAAAAGCACTACACCCTCACAAACTCCCCTTGAGTACCTTGTTCCCCATTGGCCCTTTTATTTCAATTATAAAGGAATTCCCAATACTATTCTAGCATGTCCAGAGGTCAGTTGTCAATCTCCTCTCCGGTCCAGCTGGTGAATCTGGGAATCTTGAGGCAATGTTACAACTGCCTCATGTACACAGACAACCCTCTCCTCCTCCCAACAAATTCCAACACATGTGAGAGATGCAACCATATAGCCATACTGGAGGCAAAGCTCTCTCAACTCAGTACTGGCGAAACCAGTCAGGAGGAGAAGGAAACCACACTCACTACAGTTCCAGTCTCACATAGACCTACCACGACAGCAAACCAAACACATAAACAAACAAAAACATACTCGGAGGCTCTAAATAAAAATCTGCCTAAGCAGCAGAGACCTCCAAAGCAGACACCCAAGCAACCGCTACCCCAAAACAAAACACGTGCAACACATAGCTCACAAAGCCAGTGTGCCGAACAGTCACAGCCCTTAAGGCTAAACAATACACCTGATACACTTGTAATAGGTGAGACTATCGTCAGGCACACTGATGTCCCACTCACCAGTCTGAACAAGGAGAAGGTCACGGTGAGCTGCCTGTCGGGCACTAGGATCCGCCACATAACACAAGCACTCAGGTCTCTCCAAGGCAAGTACAAATATGACTCAGTCATTGTCCATGCTGGCATGAATGACCTGAGACGTACCTCCCTGGACTACATGAAAAGAGACATAGAGGAGCTCTCTGAGCATGTAGCCCAGGCCGGTATGACCCTGACCTTGAGTAGCATCTTACCCTCACCAAGAATGATGCCACAGTATGAAGACAAGATGATCAATTCCAACAATTGGCTTAAGTATTGGTGTCATTCAAAGGGGATCCAATGCCTGTCAGCCTGGGATGACATGCTCGACAAGCCACGATGCTTCGCTAGGGACAGCTTGCACCTGTCACCCCTGGGCTTTCAGATATTGGCAAAGGCTCTTGCTACCCCCATAGTGCCTTTTTTAGGCAAGGCTCAAAAGACAAACCCACCTCCATAGGTATCACAAGGGGTAAGAAACTAAGAGTAATGCTACTCAATGCCAGAAGTATAAACCTCAAGATGCACGCACTCAAAACTCTCCTTAGCTTGGAGAACATCGATATCTGTGCAGTAACAGAAACCTGGTTCAAGGCTCCCGAGAGCACCCCAGCACTACCAGGTTATACGTCATACCATGCTTTTCAGCCTCAAAACTTGGACCGAACCACAAAAGGAGGGGGAGTATCAATATTCGTCAAAGATTCCCACACCTCCAGGTTGGTGGCACAGCACGAAGCATCAGAGACTATCCATGTGCAACTAACAGTGGGTAAAACTGCCTTCCAGTTTATATCCTGCTACAGACCACCCTCCCAAACCCAGGAACCCCACTCGGCCTTCCTGAGAACACTGGAAAATATGAAGGTCTCTCCAAACACCATTATATTGGGCGACTTCAACTACCCAAACATAGACTGGGAGCATTACTCTAGCTCCAACACCCTAGCCCAAAGGTTCCTAGAATTTATAAACTCAAATGCTATGGAACAACGTGTTACGACTCCCACAAGAGGGGAAAACATACTGGACCTGATCATCACCAACATTGGGACTCTATGCTCCAGACCAGAAGTGTATCCCTCACTGGTAAGATCAGACCATAAACTAATTTCACTGGATATTCACATCCCGACTCCACCCCCTGCCCTGTAAACCACAGTGAAAAACTTCTCTAAAACAAATTTCACACTCCTCAAAACCGAGGTGGAATCCTTCAAAGCCCCCAGGCCTGTGGAAAATACGTCCCAGACCGCAGAATCCTTTATAAACGCATTCTGTCAACACCTTCAGGAATGCATGGATCATGCAATCCCAAATAAAACCAAGACCCAATCCTCCAAAGGCAGACGTCCTGTCTGGTGGACCCCAGCCATAAACAAACTATACAATAGAAGGAGGAAGCTACTACATGATAGAGCAAAATCCCAAAAAGGGAAGGCATCTCTGATCAGTATTAGCAAAAAACTACGGGCACTCATAAAATCGTCTAAGGCCAGCTTCGAGAGAAAAATTGCACAGGACACTAAGGATAATCACAAGGCTTTCTTTAGTTATGTTAGGAACCTGGGTGGGAATTCCCAGATATGCGCAGAATTAGTCTAAAATGACAAAAAATACACCGAACCCACAGACGTTGCCATCATCCTAGCTGACAGGTTCAGCGCAAACACCCCCCCCCCACCAAAAGGGCAAATATCTATCCCAGCAGAGTGCTGCCCCCCTGACATCTCAGATGCGCAGGTAAGAGCTGCCCTCTCCAAAGCAAAAAACACAGCATCAAAGGGACCAGACGGTGTCCCAGGCTGCGTCCTACATGAACTCCAAGAAGAGCTAAACCCAAACATTAAACTACAGTTCAATCTCAGCCTTACTACATGATATGTACCCAAAGAGTGGCGTACAGCAACAGTGGTCCCTCTCCACAAAGGTGGTGCCTCAACGGATCCTGGAAACTATCGCCCCATAAGCCTGACTAGCTTGGTCTGCAAAGCTATGGAAAGGGTCATCATGGACCTCATAAATACAGATATTGGGGACCTACAGACACTGGATCCTACCCAGTTCGGCTTTGTTAAGGGCAGATCCTGCCTCTTAAACCAGGTTGATTTCTTTGAAACAGTCACCAAGGCTGTTGACGAGGAGAAGGTGGTCCACACAGCCTGCCTGGACCTCGCAAAAGCCTTTGATACAATACCCCACTTGGGCATTATAGATAAGCTCACCAGCTTAAATATAAACCCCTATGTCACTAGATGGGTTGCAAACTGGCTCAAGGACAGAACCCACATGGTTAGAATTGCTGGAGCCATGTCAGACTCCAAACCAGTTACAAGTGGCGTCCCACAAGGCTCAGTCCTGGGACCTCTCTTGTTCGGTATATATTTCTCGGAGGTACAGGCCAACACGTAAGCACTGTGGCTGACCAGGTTCGCAGATGACTGCAAACTGGGCACCATAATCGACTCTCCAGCCGACACAAGCATCTTCCAAAAGGGCCTCATAGAGACATACAACTGGTGCTAGAGCGATGGCCTCAAGCTAAACGCCAAAAAGTGTGTAGTCATCCCCTTTGGCAAAAACAAAGTGCCCACAAATTACCACATAGGTGGTAATCCATTAAGTACAGAAGAAGTAATTAGGGACCTGGGGACCCAAGTTGATGGCAGTCTCTCATTTGACAACCACGTGGCCAAAGTGGTTAGAAAAACATTTTATATAGCCCACCTAATCATGAAGGGATTCACATCTAGATCAGGGGAGGTCATCATGCCTCTTTACTCATCCCTCATCAGGCCCATAATTGAGTACAATGCCCCTTTAGGAATGTACCTTACCAGACACCTGCAGCAACTGGAAAGACCCCAAAAGTACCTCACCAAGAGGATCAAAGGGCTCAAACAGATGCCATATGCTGCCCGGTTAAAGAAACTCCAGCTCTACTCAGTGGCATACCGCCTGCTCAGAGGCGATCTGTGCCTGATGTATAAAGCCATGTCCAACCCAGAATTAATGGACATGCTGCACCTCAGAAAATCTAAATCCCATCGAGCTACGTGCTCGAGAGACTTGAACCTCAGCACTGAAATAAATAGGACATGCTGGAGGGACAGATTCATAACCCAGAGGCTCCCTTCACTCTGGAATAAAATCCCAGTTCAGGTTAGGCAGAGTCCCTCATTGACTCTCTTCAAGAGGAATCTTGATGAGTGGATGGGAGATCGTAGGTTTACCCCGGGTATCACTTCTGTGTCACTGTTAGACAGAGGCACAGTATACTAACCTCAAAAAAGGGCATAGCAAAATTAATTTAAAATGGGTGGCGAAAGCCAAACACACTCTGGATAGGCTTATAAATGCCCTAGGGCAGGTAGCCTAGTATGAACCTATGTAGCATAATCCACTACCAGTAGGATATACATTTTCCCTGTGGAACTTGGGGTACTCAGAGGACCCACAGTATCTATAGCTACCCTCTGAAATGGCTCCTCAATCACAGGCAAAGGAATCAAAGGAGCTCTCACCTTGCCTCCTGCCTTGCCTACCTTTTGGCACTGCTCACAGGTCCTGCAGTACCCTGTTAGATCTCTGGAAATTCCAGGCCAATAAAAGTTTTGCATAATATGCCTCTTTGTACGTTTTATGCCAATATGACCTGCAAAGGGAATATCATGGGCTATTGCTAGAAGCACCAGACAGTAGGCTCTAGGCACTACCAACTTCTGTACTCTCTCACCTTCTAGCCCTCCCTCAGGGGTCCACTCTCTGTATAGTAACCCTTTGTCCCAGTATACAGATTCCCCCTTTCCTTGAGAATCAGGTGGCTCCCTATCTACCTGCCTCAGGCCTTGCAATGTAGGGTCTGAGAACTGAGTCTGTCTCAACTCTGTCCTTGTAACCCTTCCCAGCTCCCCTTCCACAGGAAGTCTGGCATCCTGTGACAGTGGTGCCTCACTGTCAGCCTGGGTACTACTACTCACCTCTACCTTTACAGTCCCTCTGTCCAAGGGAACATCAGTACCCACACGCAGCTGTGGCTCACCTTCACTGCTACAGAGTAGCTCCCTCCCTGAAGTAACCACCTCACCAGTCCTGGCTGCAAGTATGCAGTCTGTCTGGGTCTCCCCCAGGCTACCAGACCCACATCCTTGTCTGCTAGCCTTACTGCGTGTAACTGCACATGGCACTGCCTCATCCAAATCCTTCCCTCTCAGGACATCTGCAGAATGGTAGTTTAGTAACCCTGTTGTCTCAAGACAACCTACTGTTGGCATTTTGTCTTTCCCACTTACTGGCTCCCTCACCTTTTGTTCCCCACCTTGCCTCCATGGACACCTGTATGCCACATGGCCGCACTGGTTGCATTCAAAACATTTAACCCTAGCTCCTTTATGTGTACCTGGACTAGTGGCTTCCCCTGCTACTGGCAAATTCTGTTGTGGCAGTCTGTGCTGCCCACCATGGGTTCCTTTAGACCCATGAGCAGTACTGGGGTTCCCCTTCCTGTGCAGGGCTGCCCTGCTTGCCAGGTATAGGCCTCCCTTCTTCCCCAACTCATGTGAAGTAACACATTGTCTATCAGCTAACCAGATCCTCATGTCCACAAGCAAAGTGCTAAAGGTTTGTTCCCTCACTAAAAGGTCCGTCAGCCCTTCAGAAGTGGTGACCTGACATGAACTCACCCACCTATGGAAATAAGTGCTCAATTCAGCATCATATTCACACACACTTTCATCTGCCATGCGTCTGTGCTCACGAAACGTTTTCCTATACGTTTCAGGTGTTAGTTTAAAAGCTCTAATAGACATTTTTTACAGCAGTATAATCAAAACATGCAACATCAGACATTTTAGATAATACAATTACAGCTTTACCATGGAGTAAGGGGGTCAGGAACCATACCCAGAGCCCTTGGTCAACTTCATACAGTTTACATACCCTCTCAAACATGTGAAGGAAACTATCAAAATGATACCCCTCTTTAAACTGCGGAAGAAATTTACTGACCTTTTGTGCTTCTGGGGTCCAATTACTCCCTTCTCCATTACCTCCATGACTCTGGCGAAGAGTTAGCATCTCCTTCTCATGCTGCCTCTGCCTCTCTTTTTTTCCTCAGCTTCTAGGTGTAGCAGTTTCTCATTCTCCTCACTTTCTAGACACCTCAGTCTCTCAGCTGCTTCTAATTCCACACGCCTGGCCTCCAACTCTTTAGCTCCAGCTGGATTTTTAAGTCCACTGCAGAAAGGTTAAGCTGTCCATTTTCCGAGGGTATTATATCTCCACTGCCAGTCTGATTGTCCTCCTTGTTGCTGTTTTCTGATGCAGTTGTAACCAAGGCTGCAATCAGGTCTGCCTTAGTCAGGTTTCCATGCACCAGTCCCCTAGCCTGGCACATCTTCGTCAGCTGGCTCCTTGTCAGCTTTCCATACTCCTCTGCTGACATGCTGCCTGCTCACCCTGACTAGGCTAACAGAAGAAATAAAACAATTGTGATCTGAACTCTGAGTATTCACTGCGTGGCTGTTTTAGAGTACAAAAACACCTTCATAACTCACTGTACACAAGCTACAGGATTCACTGTACCCACACCACTGCAAGCCAGTTAGTATTTGCCAACTAATTAATATGTGATGTGGATATCCCACCACTGCCAAACAATTAAGATGTGATGCCCGTGCCTTGGCCCAGCAATCAAGGAGCCTCAATCCTCACCGCTAACACCAGAGAGGGCGTCTCATATATGAGCAAAGGATGACAAATACACACAGTAAAGTGCAATTTCCCTTAAGAGCACACAGAGATCACAGTCAGTCCGGGGCAGGTCGCTCCCTTTTTCTCCCTCTCCAGGTCCCCAATAAGACTCCCCACTGGCACAGCTATAGGGTCGAGATCTCAGTCAGCTGGGCAAGCTAAAATCTCCAGCACCCTCTCTGTCCAACCAGTGCTTCATGTCCCTGCCCAAGTAGCTGACACACACACACACACACACACACACACACACACACACACACACACACTGAGATAAGAGTTTATAGAACCACACAAACACTTCTGAGGAAGGCTGGCACAGGTTCTTCAGCTGTGCCCCCTTTTCCCAGACTATACGGTAGTACCCTGCCACCACCCAGCTAATATTTATCAGCTACTCAAAGGCCCTTTAAAAGGGTGTCCACTTATTACTGTGCAATATTATTATCCAATTGGTAGTTGTGACTAAACAGTCAAGGCTTATTTAGAGTGACTTGGACAATAAACTATAAATATACAATGTACTCTAGAGCTTAAATTATCTCTACACAAAACAGCCACAGTTGAAAGGTTTTAAAATATTTAATAATAAATAATTAAAACCACAAGACAATACTTTCTACTACACAGTGCTAGTCAAGAGTTCAGAGATCACACAGAAATATTTAAACTAAATCAGTAGTACAGTTCTGACATCACAGAAAAACACTTAGTCTAATCTGTCTAGTTCCTAGCTATTTCTAAAAGAAAACACAAGTCTAAGATAACTTATATATGAGCAAGACAGTGCTCTGAGTTGGATGAGCAAGACAAAAATGTTTAATGCCTTCTGATTCTCTCTTTTTAAATTGCTGTTGCAGTCCTGATTCCCATTACATATTTTTTTTACACTTTCCTGGTGTTCCCAGGCTGACAGAAACTGCATTTACATTGTTTTACACCTAGGCAGAAACCAGAGCAATAAAGGACATTCCCCATGTAAATTCTGGTCATTAACCTTAGCCTAAAAGCAATAGGCAGGAAGCCTTTATCTAGCCCAGTCGGAGCCGAATTGTAAACAGCAAAGACAGTCATGAAATAATTTCAACTTCAAAGGACAGATAAAAAATGCTTGACTTAGCTTTCTTTACAGCAGAGGGCAATGTTGCTACATTGTTTTAAGTTCAACATTTCACAGCATATTCTTTCATTTAAGAAAACAAGCCTGTAATTCAACATTCATATTTACAAATTACAGAATTGTATATAAAATCCTATCTGGCTAGGCTGGCAGTCTTCACACTAGACATATTTCCTCTTCCTCATCTCTCCTTTCTGTTACTGACCACTTCTTTGTTTACTTCTCTTTTTCTTCCCTACTTGCATAGTTCTTTATTTAATTATGTTATAAGTTCCACTCCTGATAAATTTGACTTTATACTTATTGTGAAACTTACTTTTTCTCAAAACTGTACTGTGCATTTTATCATTTAAGTCTGTATTTGTGAATTTATATATATTATTACTATTTAAAACTTGTTCTTTGGAGATTTTCTCCCCGGGCCTCCGCTGAAAAAGGGCACAAGTTCAGACGGATTATCCCGGTCAACAAATGTCAAATAAATACCAAATAAAATGGACCAGCCCCTATTAGCTGAGGTTAGCATGGCGGAGGGATCAAAACTAATTTAAAGAAGTTTATGTGATGCAGTATTTGGGTGTGTTTTTGAGTATCAAAGAAAACTTTGTTGAGAGGGGGAGATTACATTTACACATAGATGCAAAAATACTTGTACCTCTTAGCTCAAGAAACAGGGATAGCACCAAGCATAATAAGGGACAAAGGCCCAAACCAGAAACACTTTTTGAATACTGCTTGTTAATAAAATACATGGATTTTCATTAATATGCCTCGTTTTTAGACCTTTAATGTTTGACATCATTAATGACTGTAATTCTCAGTAACTTATTAGGAAGTCAGTAATTTTATGAGATAACAGGTATTTCAGGCAAAATCCAGGGATATTCTGCAAAAGCATTGATGGCTGAGAGGTGTATACACACGCACACACTCACAAAACCACACAGCTACCTTACATCTGGTTGACTAACTGGCAGTATCATAGCCTATGAAGAACTAATGAGGTATTCTTCTTCTTCTTTTGGCTTTTCCCAGTTAGGGGTCGCCACAGCAGATCACCTGTCCGCTCATGATGGGCAGTGGAGTTTTAAGGTGTTGAGTTGTCAGCCCGGCACCCAACCTTCCACAGAAGGCACACACACACGTGCACTCACACCTAGGGCCAATTTAGAGTGTCCAATCCACCTACAGCATGTCTTTGGGATGTGGGAGGAAACTGGAGCACCCGGAGGAAACCCACGTGACCACAGGGAAGAACATGCAGACTCCGCACAGAAGGCACCCCAGCCAAGGATCGAACCGGAGAACCTCTTGCTGTGAGGTGACAACGCTAACCTCTGCACCACCGTGGCCACCCAGAGAACTAATGAGGTATGATTATTTTTAATTGAAAACTTAACCCAATCTTGTTTTCCTGTTACCTTTCCTTGACCAAAGTTTGAATTAAGTGATTTGACTGCATGATTACAATTTGTGCAGCTGTTGTGATTTCACCCTTGCGAGTTTTCTCTTTTGTCCATAGTTGTATGACATTGGCTATGTGTAAGTAAGAGGAGTGTGAGGGACAAAGTTGTAACATGGTGAGCACAGGGAGCCTTGCCCCTCTTACAAAAAAATGATAGTGTGTTTTTCTGCTTTTTATCACCCTATACTCTACTGTGCTCTCCCCCTGCCTGGTGTAATGCCCCTTTCGTTATCCTGGTAAGGGCTCTGCAGCCTGCTTGTTTCTTGGTAAAGATCAGGCTAACTAGGATCAGGACTGTCATATACATGGATAGGTGAGATTTTCTTGCTTAATCCCCATACATGCCCACTAGTTGCTTAGGAAGGCATACATTGAGCTTAGTGTGGGACTGTCGCTCACTTCTGTGAGTGACATAGGCCTACAGATGACTCCATCTTCCAGAAGAAACATACTGTACACATTTCTGTTGTCTTCTACAGGGAATCAGTGTACTTTGTGTGTTGCTTGCATCCCTGCCACCCCTCAAGAGTGGTGAAGTGGCAGTGCCATTTTACTGCCCTCCTCACCAGGTTCATCAGATGCTCAAGTCCCCCCTTGAACTTGGGTTGACTGGTTCATAGTCAGTATTTTATCAATCTACTGAAGTGGAGCTATCAAAAAATGGTGGTTATGTTGTGCAGTTTCTTTGCAGTCTGATGTTCTTCGTCTTCCATTGCTGCAGTCCTGACTATTGGGTATAGTCCGCGTCCAGTCGGCCCGAATACCAGAGTATAAGGCTGACGTCGGTCAGGGCGCATTAGACTGACGTCAGTACGTCAGGGTACTAATGCGCATGACCGACGTCATATCCTCAGTCTTTTTTGCCGCATGGTCCGATGCAGAAGCAGTTTTGCGAGTGCAGGTTGGCGTTCTGAAATATTTCCGAAACCGGAGTTTCAGACCGAAACAGAGTTGGCTAAGTATGCCGTTGGGGAACAATTTGGTTTTTTCTTGCCTCAGTATTTAACCGGATGTCAGAAAAAGTGAATAACTGTATTTCTTGTGGGAAACAGATACCTCATAGGGATTATCATACCTTGTGTATACCTTGTTTGGGGCCTGAGCACGACGTTGTTGGTTGCCGCTCTTGTGCTAGGTTTAACAAACGCACTATTAAGAGGAGGTTAGACTGTGCCAGGTTAGTGTTTGGGAAGCGTTGCAATTATAACATGCCGTCGGATGCTCCGACGCCCGCTTCCTCTAAGAAGCGCAAGGATAAAACAGTGAAGCCTAGGGTTGAGGAACCGGCAGTCCCGGACGTCGGTTCTTTAGAAGGCTCAGTGGAGCCGGAGGTTTTGCCAGGAGTTTCCATAGAGTCCCAGGCAGAAACTATACTTTTACAGGATGTGCCTTCTCAGGAGGTAGGCCAGGCTGGGCGGGCTTCTCAGGTAACTGTTCTTCCCTCTCTTCCCAAGGTAGTTAGGGCCTCTCCTTCTGTTGCCAAAGCTTCTTTGAGAGGTAGGCCTACTTCAGCTTCAGTGGGGCTTCTCCTAGCATTTGGGTTCTGTACCTAAGAAACATATGCTTAAAATGGCAGAAGATCTAATTACTATGATTAGGGGTTCTATGCCCCCGCCTGATAAGAGGCCTAGGGTGGAACCGGAGTTTGATAGTTTTGAGCAGTGTTCAGAGGCTTCCGAATCTTCTGTGGAAGATATGCAGGAGTACCCTACTTATTCTGATTCTGATGTGGATGATTCCACTCCTACAGCTTCTCCGCCTGAGGATTTCTCATTTTCAGAGACTCTGCATTCCATGAGGGAGCACTTTAAATGGGAAGGCCAGGATTACTCTGATTCCAGGAAAAGGCTTAGGGAGTTCTTGTTTTTACCCCAGCATAGGCCTTTAGCTATTCCTCCTGTGTTGAATGTGGTGGAAGATGTTGTTGCAGAGGCTTCCTGAACCCTGACTCTTTGCCTCCTGCTCCTGTTAAGCCTGATAGGTATTATAGGGTGCCCGAAGCTCATAAATATTTGTTTAAGAGTCCTAGGGCGGACCCAGAAACTATTTCTCAAGGGCCTAAGGCGGTAAAGGCTTCTGTGGTTAAAAATCCTGTTCCCACTGATAAGGAGGCAAGGGCTTTGGATAGGTGGGGAAAGAAAGTGTATACTTCTTCCACTCTAGCCATGAGAGCTTTGAATTGTCAGTTTCACATGCTAAAATATCAGAATTATCTCCTTTCACAATTGAAATCTAAGGTGGATGCTTTGGCGGAAGGTATTGAGTGTAAAGAGTTGCTGGATTTGGTTCATGTGTCTGAACAAGTGGGTAAACATTCTTTGCAATGTGGTTTTGATGCTGTACAGGCCTCCTCGAGGGTGGCTGCTACCAGTTCTGTTCTTCGCAGGCATGCCTGGTTGAAGGATCAGAATTTAGCTGAGCATGTTAAGACAAGGATTTTGGATGCTCCTTTAAAGTCTGATGTTTTGTTTGGACCGCCTGTGGAAGCAGTTTTAAAGAAAATGGAGGACAAAGCTAAGTCTATGCAAACTGTTAAAGATTTTTTGCAGGTGCAGCCACCAAAGTTTAGTAGAAATTGGCCTGCTAAGGGGTGGACATATCCTGCTTATGATTCCCAGTCTAGGGGGAGGTCTAGACGTGGTAGGGGCAGGGCTCAAGGTTCTTTTAGGCCTAGAACAGGGAGTTCGCCTGCTCAGACTTCTGGTGAGGGCAGGGGTCAGTCCTTTCGTAAACAGACCCAATGACCTGTCTTTTCAGCTGCCAGCAGATTCACGTTTGGCAGCTCCTTTGGGAGGAAGACTGTCTCTTTTCAAAGAAAATTGGGATTTAATTACTCAAGACAAATGGGTGTTGGATATCATTCACCACGGTTACAGATTTTATTTCCATACAATGCCCCCTTTCAAAGGCATGCCAGATGTTCCTCCTCCACAAAGAAAAGAGGCTCACAAGCAAGTTTCTCAGTTACTTCACATAGGGGCCATTCAGCCAGTCCCTGTATCAGAAAGGGGCCTAGGATTTTATTCCCGACTGTTCCTAGTACCAAAGAAGGGGAACACGTGGAGACCAATTTTGGATTTATTTATCCTCAACACTTATCTGGACATTCCCAAGTTCAAGATGTTGACGTTACAACAGCTTCTACCTCTGCTGGGCAAAGATCACTGGATGGTAACTTTAGATCTCAAAGAAGCTTACCTTCATGTACCTATCAGGCTAAGTTGCAGGAAGTATCTGCGGTTTCGAGCTGGAAATTCTCATTATCAGTTCTCTGCATTGCCCTTTGGCTTATCTACTGCGCCCAGAGTATTCACAAAGGTTCTGGCTCCAGTGATAGCTTACTTCAGGCTTCAAGGAATTCAAATCTATCCTTACTTGGACGACTGCCTGATTCTGGCTCAAGAAAAGGAAGACCTTCTACAGCATCTGAAATATGTCATAGCAGTGCTAAGATGCCTAGGGTATTCTGTGAACGAAATAAAGTCCAGTCTAGTACCCTCTCAAGACATGTGCTTTCTGGGTGTGAGACTGAATACAGCAGCCCAGATGGCCTTTTAACCCCGGACAAACAAAAGAGTCTGTCACTTTACTTCCATCAACTATCTCATCAGTCCGTGCTGACTGCAAGGACAGTCCTTCAAGCATTAGGGTTCATGGCATCTTGTATTCTGGTGCTTCCCAATGCCAAACTGCATATGAGGAAGCTACAATGGTATCTCAAAAATGTATGGACACAGCACTGCCAGGATTTGGACACTGTCATTCAAATAATACCTTGCCTTCAAAAGAATTCTTGTGGTGGGCTCAGGAATGTCACCTAAACAAGGGACTCTCTGTGACCCGGCCAGAGGCAAGTCAGATCTTAACGACAGATGCCTCGGACATAGCTTGGGGAGCTCATCTAAATGGAAAGTGGATACAAGACAAGTGGCCTGCCAAACTACAGCATCTACATATCAACATGAAAGAGATGTTAGCAGTCCAGTTTGCATTAATGGCTTTCAAGGAGTTACTTCTTCCAGGGCAGGTGTTGATTCTAACAGACAACACAACTGTCATGTGGTACATCAACAAGCAAGGGGGAACACATTCTTATCCTCTATGCAGGCAAGCAATGATTTTATGGGAGACTGCACTAAGCCTGCAACTAACTCTTCAGGCAAGGTTTCTGCCAGGAGCACAGAACTCCTTAGCAGATGTGTTAAGCAGACAAATCATGGATCCCCACAGTGGAAACTGGATCTTCATGTATTTCAGAAACTGACAGTGTCATGGGGAACTCCAGACATAGATCTGTTCGCTTCTCCACTAAACCACCAGCTGCCACAGTATTGCACAAAGGGGTTTCATCACACAGCTTGGAAAGTGGATGCTCTGTCTTTCAGTTGGAAAAACCTTCATGTTTATGCCTTTCCACCTCTGCCTCTTCTTCCAAAGGTACTGTTAAAGGTCAGACAAGACAGGCCAAGGATGATTTTGATAGCTCCAGATTGGCCTCGCAACACTGGTACCCACTACTACGGAGTCTGGTAAAGAAGCCTCCATGGCCTTTACCTCTGATTCCTCATCTGTTATCTCAGAAGGACGGTCATCTGCTCAATGTCAAGCTTCACTCTCTTCATCTAACAGCCTGGCATATTCTGTGT
This sequence comes from Protopterus annectens, assembly GCF_019279795.1. NCBI lineage: Eukaryota > Metazoa > Chordata > Ceratodontiformes > Protopteridae > Protopterus > Protopterus annectens. The sequence goes on along the minus strand of NC_056733.1, from coordinate 657,979,985 downwards.
TGAAACACAGCAGGTCTCAACTTCCTCAACAAGTTTTAAATGTGATTATGGAAGCTAGAAGACCTAGTACAAGGAGAGTGTATGCAGAAAAATGGAAGAGATTTTTATTTTGGAGTACAGCAAAGAATTTGGAGATTTCTGAGCCTAATTTGAGTGTGGCTCTTCAATATCTTACTGAATTATTGGACAAAGGTTTGTCCTTCTCTTCCATTAAGATTCATGCTGCAGCAATTTCAGCTCACTATGATTGTGACCCACCTTTGTTTTCGCATCCTTTGTTCAAGCAGTTTCTTAGAGGGGCAAAGAATATAAGACCCCCACGTAGAGCTCCTACTCCTGCTTGGGATCTCAATTTTGTGTTGGAAAAACTTACTCTACAACCTTTTGAGCCTGCAGCTACTGCTGAATTGAAATATTTGTCATGGAAGACTGCTTTTCTGTTGGCTATTACTTCTGCAAGAAGGGTGTCTGAGTTGCAGGCCCTTATGGCAGTAGAGCCCTTTTTGATTTTCCATAAGGATAGGGTATCATTACGTACTAATCCTTCTTTTATGCCTAAGGTGGTTTCTAGTGTGGCTTTAAATCAAACTATTCATTTGCCTACATTTTTTGCAGACCCTCAAAATAAAGGGGAAAAGATTTTGCACACTTTAGATGTACACAGGCAATTGCGTTATTATTTAAGCAGGACTAAGGATTTTAGGCAGTCTCAGCAGTTGTTTGTTTCTTTTGCTTTGAGTTCACAGGGCAAGCCTGTGTCTAAACAAACTATTTCTAGGTGGATTGGCTTTTGCATTGCATTTTGTTATTCCCATCATGGCAAGGAGATTCCAGCTGGGATTAGGCCTCATTCCACTAGGGCTACTGCCACTTCAACAGCATTTCTAAGGGGGGTGGCAACTAAGGATATTTTGGAAGCAGCTACTTGGAGTTCAGTGCATACTTTCTCTAAGCATTATCACCTTCCTATCTACTCTAAGTCTAGGGCTGGTTTTGCCACAGCTGTTTTGCAAGGCATGTTGTCAGCTCCTACTTCTTTATAATTTGCCAGCCTCCCTTTCCTCTGCTTTGGGATTCTACCCAATAGTCAGGACTGCAGCAATGGAAGACGAAGAACATAGTACAGTTTTGTACCTACCATAAATGTAGATGTTCGAGGATTCCATTGCTGCAGTCCAATTTACCCTCCCTCCTTCCCCTCTGTATTTAGGGGTGGTTGTGTAGGTGAGTTTACATGCTTATATTTTTGTATATATTGCTGTATATATTGTATATGTTTTTGGTGCAGGTTTTTTGGAACTTGTCTTTTTAGGGTCTTCTGACATCTGGGGCAAGAAAAGACTGAGGATATGACGTCGGTCATGCGCATTAGTACCCTGACGTACTGACGTCAGTCTAATGCGCCCTGACCGACGTCAGCCTTATACTCTGGTATTCGGGCCGACTGGACGCGGACTATACCCAATAGTCAGGACTGCAGCAATGGAATCCTCGAACATCTACATTTATGGTAGGTACAAAACTGTACTTTTCTGTTATACCTGTGGTTTTATTTAAGCAAGACGCAATGTGGGTGGAGAGAAAGTCCCCCTCATGGGTGGTGCAGGGAGGCTTGCCTCTCAAAAAGAAATGACAGCTGAGTAGTTGGTAGCTTTAGGGAAATAATTTTTTTAACACCTTTATTAAATTATGACACAGCCAAAGATTCAGTAACAGAAAAGAAAACAGACCATATTAATATTTTGTTCTACTTGTGTACATTATATATTTTCTTTCTTGTAATTATCATCAGACCAGCATTACATAAATGCCTGACTTCCTTCCTTCTCATAGACCTCACTCCTCTTTTTCTAAGCATTATTCTGCATGTATTGTTCCCCGAATTTCCATTTATTTCTTTGTAGCTTGCTCCTTCTCTTTTCTAACGATCCCTCTTCCATTCTTTTATCTCTTTTATAATAATTTGTACTTCAAATACAGTTGATTTAGACTTTGATTTCCATTTTGTAGTAATTGCTTTTTTGGCAGCCAACAGAATGAAACGTGATAAGGTCTTACTACGTCTAAGCAATGCCAGATCCTGTGTCTCAGGTCAAACAATTATATCCTTAGGTGCAGCCATTTGCTTGTATACTCTATGGAATGTTTAATATCTGTCAACTCAATAAACTCCCAAAACACATGTTCCCAGTTACCTCCCCATCACACCTCCAACACTTGCTGTCTACTTGAGGAAAAATTCTTTGAAGTCTGCTTGGGTATAAAAATACCTATGCCAAGACTTCCAAGCAAAGGTCCTAAACCTTCTGGACTTTGTTGCATACTTGGGAGCCATGCATATATACTCCCATTCTTCTCTTGTAAATTTCTTTTCCAATCCCATATCTCAATCTTTTCTAATTTCCGGATTGATTGTTATAGCTGTCATGCAATATTTTATATGTCCTAATAATTATCCCTTTTTTTTTAACTGCAGTTTCTGTTCTTCATTATACTAAACCCCCCACAGAGCAGGCAGGTCTTTCACTTACAATTCCCCTGTCCCATTCTCGTTGCCTATGCTCTGATAGCAATCACTGTTTAGGGAGAGCAGTCTGTAGCCTGCAGTCCAAACATTATCTTGGCTCATCCCACTCTGTTACTTTTCCCTCTTGAGTTATTTGATCCCAATTCTTTGTTTCCTTTGCCAGTTTTCTCCAGTAAATTCCAGCCCCTTCATGCCTCGTTTCCGTACTGCTAGTTGCAGTCGTCCCTATTACAAAGTCTCCTTTCTCTATTCTCATGTTGGTTTAGTTAGAGGACTTTATGCTACTTTGTGAATATAATATTCTGTATGGTTATTACTATTCTCCTTAAGGACCTGCATCCAAAATCCTACTCTCTCTCATTATTTCTTCTCCCATGATTCATCATCATGCCTTTCCATTTTGAATTGGAACATTGTGCTCATGTTATGTGTGTGAGTCTTAACTCTGTAGAGCTAATATATTCCTTCAGATTAGGTAATCCTAAACCACCTTGCTGTATTGGAAGAATCCACCTACCCCACTTAACTCTTACTGTCTTCCCCTGCCAGGTAAATTCCTTCAACTCTTTAACTGTTGTGCACAGCTTTTTCCTCTGGTTAGTAAAAATATGCCTGACCTAAAATTAAAGGGAATAAAACATTTTCATCGCTTCTGTCTTGCTATCCATATACATAGACAAGAACTTCCAGTTTCTCATTTTTGTATTATTTTTGTTCAGTCTCTTCCCACATATCCTTAGTCGCTGCAACAGAAACCTTTTTAATCCATACTCATAAATAATTCATCTTATCGTGTCCCCATAAATTTGAGTATTTTGAACCAATTTGTGTGTTTGTATATATAATTTATAGCTAAACCCTTTGTTTTATTTTCATTAGTTTTATTTCCCAAAAATACTTAAAACGGTCTCAGAATGTTTACAACACTGAGATTCCTTTTCTGAATTTATCGGTTACAAAATATCATCACCTGCAAATAAAAGCCGACCTTTCTTGATTACCATACTAATTATATCCTTCTGAGTTCCTTATTTTCTTGGCTCTAAATATAAAGCAGATAAAGGGGAGACAGGACACCCCTGCCTGGTTTCTCTGTTCAAACGCAACTTATCAGAGAGGAGCCTTCCCACTTTAGTTCTTGCTTGCAATCCTTTATGTATCCTCTTAATTAACCTTATTATTTTTTCTGAGAGTGCAAATGCTTCCATTCCCTACTCAGAAAATCCCAGCTTACCCAGTCGAATGCTTTCTCTGCATCAACGCCCACCAACAGCAGTAGCATTTTCTTACATTCTGCTTCCCTGTGGATCATCTTTGTTCTGTTAAAACTGGCAAATGCTGAGCTCCCCTCCACAAAACTACATAGATCCTATATATCATAGAAAACCAACACCCCTCGACTGACCAGAAAGGAGATACATTTGTCTGCAGTGACCCATCATGCACATACTGAATTTTTATGAGCAAAACAATATAGCTTCTGTCTCAACAATCGGAAGAGAGGCTTGGGAACTGTAACTCTGAAAAGGTGGTCTACTGGGTATAATGCAGGAGATGTCCTTCCTTTTACATAGGAAAGATCATAAACAAATTGAAAACCAGGATCGCCAGGCACAACTACGACATCCAGTACGGGGTCCTATCTAACCTTCTGTCATCCCAAGCCAAAAGCAAACCAGGTTACAACTTCTTTACCTTCCACATTCTTGACCAAGTAGAAGATATACCACTCAGAGGTAACCTGAATGACCAGCTAGAGAAAATGGACTTGAGTGGCAGATAAGATTGCAGGCCAAGAAGTACTTGGGACTGAACACAATGGAATCCCTTGTCCCAGTGTTGAAATACGAAGGCTGGACCATAAAAGAATCAAATAGACACCTAAAAGGACTACTCAAACAGATATTTCTGTTCCCGAGGCATTGGCCTTTGGTAGAAAATTTCTAAATAACATAGGTACCTTTCTAAGTCGTTTTTCTGCAGTTGTTTTGAAGTATAAAACTTGGTCTGTTTCTGTTACTGTAATTTCTCTTGGTTTTAGATTGTATTTATCATTGCTTCTGATTTGGGTTGTTTGTTATAATGTGTGTGGGTGTCTAAACATTGTAAGCATAGGTTAAATGGCTGAAATAGAACAATGTTGAGATTAAGTGTTTTAGGTCATTGTTTTGACAAAATTCACCACGGTGCGCCACCTAGGTCTCTATTGTCCCCTCCCCACCTCTCCTTCCCCTTACTACAAATTTACCTGTTGGTCGCTTGGCTCATTTTTATTTTTGTATCTTATTTGATTTCATTGTTTGTTTAATTGACGGCCTAAATGCCCTCTGTTACACTCTATTTGATTAAAGTAATAGTAAATTTATTCAGACAAAGGATATATGAATTCTAGCTCCCTCTGTCATTCAACCCAGGTACACTCTAACTCCCTTTCTAACACAATTTTAAAAACTCCCTCTGTTGATCAACTCCGGTGCACTCCAAAGCCCTTCCTAGTACAATGGTAAAGGGATAAATTATTTCAATTATTTCCTCCTCTAGCCCCCTCTGTTGGCCAACCTCGGTGCATTCTGAAAGCCCATTTGTGTTTTTTAATTGATAATCATCTTTACTGTTTTCACAAAAAATGGTTTTGTAGCTCTGAAAGAGATGATTTGAAAGCTCCGCAGCACTTAGTTGATAGACTGGACAAACTTAAGTTCTTGAAACTTTCGAACAACGTAAAATAAGGCTGACTCATGACTGAATGGATAATACATACATATAAGGATTTTTTTACGTGTCCCATGTTAGTTGTAACTTATCACATTTTGCTTGTTATCCTAAAGTTTAGGGTCTGGAAATAGAAACTCAGTAATGGATTTGTTATGTACAGCTATTGTATCTGGCTAAGCCTACCCTCAAACACACAAAGGCAGTACCTCCACTTTATTAAGTCTGGTTGCAGTAACGTCTAACCCCCTCCCCCCTATACACCCCTTTGATGAAATGGGTGGAACTGACCTTGGCTACTCCCATTGGAACAATAATAAATTCCCCTCCCCCCTATACACCCCTTTGATGAAATGGGTGGAACTGACCTTGGATACTCCCATTGGAACAATAATAAATACCTAGCCGTAACCACTTGCTACTCAGTCTTCTAAACAGTGCTTGGCTGCCAGTAAAAGAAACTTGAAACAAGGACTGAGCATCAGAGCATTTTTATTCTGATTTGCTGATGGCAGACTACTTGGGCAGATACAAGGCAAACCCTCATGAATGGATATGTAATAAATCATGATGTTGAACTGAGAGGTCTTCCTTCAGATTGCCAGTCAGTGGGGAACTCCTAGGATAGATCTTTTTTTACCTCCACTGTAACAGCTCAGAGTTTTTTGCAGCAGAATCCATTGGAAAAAAATGCCTGAAAAATGGATGCCATCTCTTTTGCATGAAAGGGAAATTCTTGTATGCCTTCCAAAGATCCTTCTGAAGATTCAGAAAAACAATCCGGAGATGTCGTTTGTATCCCCCTTTTGGTCCAAACAGCACTGGTTCTTATTTTTCGTAGCCTAGCTGTCACCACAAAGTGCACTACAGGATGAACTATCTCACATAAGAAAATGGCCGTCTCATTCACCTAAAACAAAAGAACGTGACCCTCAAAATCGGGATGATAGGCTTCTGATTCCTTTCAGGCAGTTTGCTCTGAGGACATGCTACAGCTAATAAAGGAGGCAAGAAAATCTGCAAAAAGAAAATCTTCTGTTTCTCAGGCAGACAGCATATGGTGCTACAATAAAAGACAGGAACCATCCTCAAATATTTGTTTGGACTACTCAACTCAGGTCTAGCATGCTTCTATTGAAGTACGTGTCAGTCATTTCAGCTCGTCTGCCTGTTGTTAAACTTCCCCTTCACATTATAAGGTCAAACAATATCAAAAACGCCCTCCACTTCAGGCCTCCTAGGAAATGCATTCTTCTTCCTTGGGACCTGAACTGTGTTCTTGAAAAGTTAACGTCCTCTTTTGAACCTGCTTCTGCTTCCTTAAAATTTTTGAATTGGAAGACCGTTTTGTGTGTGTTAACCTCTGCCAAAGGTTTTTTGTGTTTCATGCTGTCGTGTGCTCTCCTTCCTTTTCTGCCTTTCCTTAAGACAGGGTTAGGCTCTGACCTAACCCTTCCTTTATGTCAAACATTGTTACTGAGCTGCCTCTAAATTGATCCATCCATCTTCCCAACTTCTTTTCTGATCCCCAAAATAAAGGAGAAAGAATTCTACACTTGTTCAATGTCTAGAGATAGCTGTGATTTATATCTAGGAAAGGATAAAATTGATCAGAAAATCTGATCAACTTTTTTGTCATAAAGGAAAAAAAGGCCTTACATTCTTCAAACAGAACATCTCCAGGTAACGATCCCTTTCCATTACTTTGTATTATTCCTTCCATAGCAAATCACTTCAGGGACAGGTGAAAGTCCATTCTACCAAAGCTGTGGCTTCTTTTGGAGCCTTTTTTCAAGGGCCTTTATTGTAAAGTCCATTCTCTTCTCTCTACACTTTCACAAAACACTACAAGATAGATACCCTTTTCCAGAGCCAGAGTAAATTTTGCCTGAACAGTTCTTCAGGATTTATTGGACTCAAGTGTTATTGCTTCAGGCTCTACTCTTTCCTTTTTCTTCCAAAAAGCTTTGGGAATTATTCTATAAGTCAGGAATATTGCAGTGGTGATCTAAAGAAGAACGTAATGCAGTTGTGTTAAGACCTTGCCATAACAGTAGAAGTTTGTATAGATCACTGTTGCAATGTAAACACCCACCCTCCTTCCCCTGTTTTGCTTTTAGTCAGCGGTGCTGCCAAGAGGTGTAGTGTATAGTAGATGAAAAATAAGAGTATAACAGAAAGTTCTACTTTATTCTACTTGGAACAAATTTAGGAGAATTCCAGAGTTTTCTCTTGTCTGTGATATTTGGCCTAAATGGGTTTTACAGTGTGTGAAATATAGCCAGCAGTCCACTTTTGTTGTGCTAATGAGGTCATGACAAGGCTGAAACATGCATGTCCACTGCTAGTGGGGTTTGGTGTTATTGGCCTGAATGTATCCACAAAGACTTGAAAAGAAAAAGTAAAAAGCCATTGACATTCGGAAGCCCTATAGCTGAAACACTTTTATGCCCTTAAGGGACCTCTATTACAGCAGGTTTAAGGTATCACACAGTGAAAAACTTTAGCTTGTCTGTTTTTGTAGTTTTTAGTATTTGGTTTGTGTGTGTGACCTTTTTACTTTTTTTTTTTTTGTTATGTTAGTTGGGATATTTTGCAGACACCTTAATGGTATTGGACATCAGCTCAGTGTAAAAACCTTGCTTTTCTGAAGTATAGCCAAACAGTCCACTTATGCTGTGCTGACAAGGTCATAAGAAGGATGAAACATGCATGTCCACAGGTAGTGGGGTTTGTTTTTTTTAGCCTGAATGACAAAAAGTGGACATTCAAAAGCCATATAGCTGAAACACTTGACATCCTTAAGGGTCTTTTGCATATATCCCATGGCCCTCTATTACAGGATGTTTAAGGTATCACACAATGAAAACTCTATCCTGGCTAGGTTTTTTGTCATTTTTACTAATTGATTTGTCTGTGTGACCTTTTTACTTTTTGGTTTTGAAAGTTAAATACTCACATGAGTGGTTACAAACCCTATTTGCTAGCTATATAAACTGCTGTTGAATTTGAAAAAAAACGTAGTGGTAAGTACAGGATTGGATGCACTAGGGAACTATACCTGCAGTTGGGTATGGAGATGTGTGCAGGTCTGATATGCCATACACTCCCAGAGATTTAAGTTTTTTTTGGTTGGCAGTTCCAGTTTATGCAGAATGTTCCCCTAGCACTGACCTATTTTATGGGAGATTTCATATGGAGCTGTAGGAGAATGGGAGTTGCACATGTTTTGGGCCTGCCCATCCCTTTCAGAATTTAAGATGATGTTTCAAGAAATGTGTGATATATGACCTGGGGAAATTAATTACAACTCCAATTTAAGAGTGATTTGGATGATTGGATGGGAAACTGCCTTGATATCCTTGGGAACAGGGTTTGTACTTGGCTAGGCTTGTAAGGGCCCTAGGGCCTTTAAACTATTAACCTCCTATGATCCTATTATATTTCTTGTGGGATATCCCACATTCCCTAATCTGAGGGACTCCATCCCTTACTTGCTTAATGTTATGTTGCTAGGGGACAAGAAAACTATTTCCAAAAGATTGCAAACACCTTTAACCCCCCCCCCCCGTTTATTGTGGTTTTACACTTGTTCTTAGAAGAACAAACATCTTAAGCTTATCTCATCCAGTCTTATGCGTTTATTAATTAATAATTAATCTTATTATTATTAGTATTATTACAGTCCTGTTTATTGAGGTTTTATATTTGTTCTTAGAAGAACAAACACCTTGAGCTTATCTCATCCAGTCTTAAAACTGAAAAAAAGTGGTCCCCATGGAAATAATTTGTTGGCGCACATCATGTTTTTTGCAGAACTAAAGTTTCCTTGCATCTAATACTAACATTTGAACTATAACTTGAATTGTTGCTTTTTTTCTTTGTTATTTTAATAGGAGGGTTGATTTTCCAGTTGTTGTTAAGCTATCTTGTTGTTTGTTAATGTATTTATAATAAAATTGCTGGAAAAGTCATAAAGTAGAGTAATAAGGTGAAAAAATGCAATGTTCACAGTTTCCCATTGCTAATGTGATATTTGTTTGCACATAATTTTCAGGATGATTACAGAAGTCCATTCTGGGAATCGATTAACAGCAAATGTATACACATAAATGTACTAAGTATTCAAGTGCATGCACACTGCCTGAGTTTGATGAAAACACTTATGTGGCGGTGCTCAGTTAGCAGAGTGGAATGCTTAGGACAAAGTAGAGTCTTCGCTCATATGAGTATTTTGGGCAGTGCATGTTGAGGAAAAGCAGCTTGGAGTGTTCCTCATTCATTCTTGTGTGCAAAATCTCTAGATGACCTTCCATATCACTGTTGCAGTAGTCCTTGTACTAGAGATTCCCTGCCAAGGGTAGCCTGATGTCCAGACAGTATACCAAAGCCTTAGGATTACTAGTATGTCATATGTCACATGTATGCTCCCTGCTCAGGGCATAAAGGTGACGCTCTGACATACTTTCCTCAGAACTTCTATGCCACCAGTCCAAAGACCATTTTCGATTTTGGTCTGAACTCTTTTTCATGTGCTGGTTACCAAGCCGTATCAGATAAGTGCCCATTGGGGGTTTTATTCTTATTTTGCTTTTATTTACTTTTGTTTTGAGGTTATATGTCATCCAGAAAGGGGAAATGTCAGTGTGAGGACAGATTCCCCATAAAGACCATCACAAGCAGTGTTTATTTTGTTTGGGTGCTTCTCATGACTATTTCTTTTGTCCGATTTGTCAGGTGTTTGTCCCTAAAACTCTTCATAGTCATCTCTCCTCTACATCCATCTACCTTGAGAACCAACATCTTAAGTTGTTGGCACAAGGTGTAGGGATGGAATCATCCTGGCCCAAGGCTCTGCCATCAGCCAAGAAGAAGAAGACCAAAAAAGTTAGGTCAAATTCTACTACTGTACCTCATCCCCTGGACGTCTGTTTCAAGGCTGGTGGAAGTCTGTAGGATCATCCAGTCATTCCATCAAATTCTTCCGCCGCAATGTCTTTGGAGGGCAACATGGATCCAGTATCTTGCACATCCTTGCAGGCTCTACAGACATCCATTACGGATGTTGAGAGGGAATCACGGTGGATAATATCCAAGGGACGGATGGATGTTCTGCAGATCCATGGCAGAAAGGAGATTCCTACTACGTTGATTGAGTGCAGGCAAGGGTTTGAACCTCCTAAAGTTTTTAGGGCTGATGTTCCCTTGAAAAAGAAGCAGGCAACTATGCATATTTTCCTACTCCTAAGGATCCTCAGCATGAGTAGCAGGATTTTACACTGAGGTTGTTCAATGCACACATGGCCTTGAAGTCCCAAAGGAGGTTTCTATTCCTGCCCCCCCCCCTTGGTCTTCTACTCCTGTTAAGAGGCCTAGAGAGCAGGACTCTTCTGATGAATTGGATTCTGATGAAGAAGAATCTTTAGCCTTCTTCTTCTCTTATTCCTTCTCCATTAGAATATGGTTCTGAGGAGGAGGAGGACTCAATTAGTCCAGATTCACACTTGGAAGAGCTTTCCTTTAGGATACTATTGCACGAATGATGGAGTTTTTAAATGACACTGTACACAAGTTTCTGATGTCCAAAAGAGATACTGTGAACTCTTCCATATGGAGTCTCCTAAGCCTTCTGCTATCCCTCCTGTCCTTGCTGCCTTGTTGGATACTTTTTCACCAGCTTCTTAGGCTCTTGAATGTCTGCTCCAAACTCTTAAAAAACTGATAGGTTTTATAAGGTGCCTGATGATTTTAAATTTCTTTACAGATGTCCTTCTGCTGATCCCTGTGTAGCTTCTGTTTCTTCAGACAAACCTTTTAAGCTCTTACCTTCCACTAAGTTGCTTCTTTCTGACAAAGACAGTAGGGCATGGAAAGGTTAGGGAAAAAAGTGTACATTGTTGCTACCCTGACCTTTCAGGCTATCAACTACTAGGTCCATATGACCAGGTACGTTTTAGCTGTTTTCTCCCAGGCCTTTCAGGTTGTTTCTGACCACCCTGACTCTGAGGGAAAGGCTTCGGCCCTCTGTTTGTTGGGTTCCTCTTAAGTAGCTTGTCATTCTATTAAATGTAGTTATGATGCAGCTGGTGCTTCTTCTCGAGCTACTGCCTTTGCTGTTAAGATGTTATTCTTGGCTTCATCTCCCACCTTTGTCGGGATGATATTAAGGCTAAAATTGATGGATCCTCCTGTTGACAAAAATTGCTTTGGTTTTGCTGCTGCTGAGCTTTTTACGTTTTTGCAAGAGAAAGGTAATTCCTTGTAGGAATTGAAACATATTTTTGTTTCTTGTATTGCCAAATTTCAGAGGAATTATCCTACTAATTCTTCCTTTGTACGTAGGCAGTCTTGCCCTCCTCCCAAAGGTAAGGGCTCTAGAACAGCCCCTCCTGCTAAGTCTATTTGGACTCTTACAGCTCAGAAACTTCCTTTTCCAGACAAACCAGGTTCTGTTGGACTATATTCTTCCCTCCCTACCTCCCAAGTCAAGTTCCTTCATCTTTGCATTTTTCCCTTTCTCTTCACAATTGGTTAAGGATCATTCAAGATTCTTGGGTTCTAGCTATCATTTGTCAGGGGTAGTAGTACATGGTATGGAAATATCTTCCTCCTTTTTTGGGCATTGCTCAACCTCCTCAGGAACTACTGCCTTTTTTTCCGGATGTCCTTCAGAGCTTTTTGTCTCATGGCACCATCCAAGCGATTTCTGCTCCTCAAAAGTGGAAAGGTTTTTATTTCAGAATGTTTCTGGTTCCCAGGAAAGAAGGCACCTGGAGTCCCCTTCTGGATCTTTCTCAGCTCAACAGCTTTTTAAATGTTCCTTCCTTTCGAATGCTATCCATTCAAACCTTGTTTCCTCTTCTTCTGCCTCAGACTTTCCCAGTCTCTCTGGATCTCAAGAATGCCTCTCTCTGTAATTCCTATCCATGCCCATTAGAGGAAGTGTTTGCATTTCTCTGTTTCTTCCTTGCTTTTTCAGTGTTCTGCTTTGCCCTTTTGCCTGTTTACTTCCCCAAGGGTCTTCAACAAATGCCTTGCTACTGTAATTGCTTTTTGCATGTTAAGGGGAATACAGATCTTTTCTTATATGGATGACCTGCTCATTTAGGCTTCCTCAGCAGTGACCCTGCTTTACGTCTTACAAAGCCTAGGGTTCACAGTAAATTTACAGAAATCCTTCCTGACTTCTCTTCAGGATCATGTTTTTCTTGGATGCAGGCTCCAGACCATTCCTATGCTGGCATCCCTTCTGTCTCCCAAAGTTTTAACTTTGATTACATTTTTTCAATCCCTTCTTACTCTGGTCTGAATTACAGCCAGGGAGTTTCTAAGGGCTCTAGGGTAGATAGCTTCCACCATTCTGATACTTCCTCTGACAGGCTTCATATGAGAAAGCTACAGTGGTTCCTAAAGACAGACTGCTTAAAGTCCTTTTGACTTTCCAATTCCTCTTCTTCCATGCCTTAAGCTAGGGCTTCATCAGCTGTCTCTCAACCCAAGGCTTCCTTTACAGCCCCAAGTCCCCCTCTCAGGAACTCTTTTCATATGCCTCAGACATGGAATAGGGAGCTTCTTTCTGCCCTGTAAATGTTCAGTGCCTTTGGTACCTTCAACAGAAGAAGGACCATATCAACATCAAAGAGATGAGAGCTCTTATTCTGGCTCTCAAGTCTTTCCAGTTTCTAGTCCTTCCAGGGCTCCTAAAATCTTTACAGACAATGCCACAGTGATGTGGTACATCAACAAACAAGGAGAGATGTGGTCTTATCTGTTGTGCAGACTAGCTGTTCATGTTTGGGATCTGGCTGTCCAGTATCAGGTGACATTTCAGGCTGTTTATATTCCTTCATAATAGAACCTTGTGGCAGACACTCTGAGCAGGTCCATAACACAGAATCATGAATGGATGCTTCACAGAGATGTGTTTCAGGGCATTGTCCACCAGTGGCGTACTCCTCAGGTAGATTTTTTTGGCTGCCATCTGAACAGACAACATCCTCTCCTTTGCACCAGAGTCCCATGTCCTCCAGCTTGGAAGCTGGATGCCCTCCCTTTTTCTTTGAAGGGGATGTTTCTTTATGCCTTTCCTCCCCTTCATCTCATACTGAGGGTCCTATTCAAGATGGAACAAGTCTCTCCCAAAATTTTGATGGTGACTCCCTTTTGGCACAAATAGCATTGGTTCCCTCTTCTTCTGCCCTTAGCCAAGAGCAATCATCACAAATTACCTCACAGGGTGGACCTAATCACACAAGACATGGGGGTCTCTTATCCATCCCCACTTGCCACTATTCAACTGACACTGTGGGTGATAGTGTATTGATCCCTTTTAGGCATTTTTTTTAGAGGATGTGCTTCAAGCTTTGCAGAAGGCCAGAAAACCCACTGCCAGGAAATCTTACTGGTATAAATGGAAGAGATTTTCTCTTTGGTATCTTGCTGGTAATTTGAATCCACTCCCTGTGAATGTTCCGTTGGTTCTCTTTTATTTGTGAGAATTGCTCCATGCTGGGTTGTCGTACTCTTCAGTTAAAGCCCACCTTTCAGCTATTTCTGCTTGTCTGCCTTTTGACTTCTCCTTTGCCTTTTAGATTTGAGGTCAAACAAAGTTTGTCCTTCATATTAGGCCTCCTAGGAAGCCTATTCCTCCTCCTTGGGATCTTAATTTTGTTCTTGAAAAATTGACTCTGGCACCTTTTGAGCCTGCAGTTCAGCTTCCTTACAGCACTGTACTTGGGAGACTGTCCTTCGTTTGACCCTTACTTCAGCTACAAGGTTGTCTGCTGTCCCTCCTTTTTTTTTTAGTTTTTTCATTGAGACAGGGTGTCTCTTCGTACTAATCCTTCTTTTTATATCCAAGCTGGTTATTGAGTTGTCTCTTAATTAGTCTATTCATTTGCCCACTTTTTTTGCTTCTCCGCAGTCTGCTAGTGAGCAGGTTCTTCACACCTTGGATTTGCATAGACAACTCTGGTATTATTTGGATAAAACTAAAACCATTCATAAATTTGAGAACCTTTTTCTTTTCATCCTAGGTCTCTAGGTTTGGCTGTTTCTAAGCAGTTTCTTCCTGGATCTGTAAGGCCATTTCCTTTTATTGCTCTTTTCATGGGAAAAGCCTTTCTACTTCTGTTGAGGCTCATTCTACCAGGGCTGTAGTTTCTTCTTGTGCTTTTTCCAAGGGATTGGATACCAACTCCATAGTTCAGGCAGCTACTTGGTCTTCTGTGCATACTTTTACCAAACATTATAAGCCGGATGTGGTGGGCAGAGCTAGAGCTGGATTTGCCAGGGCTACCCTGCATGGCTTTCTTGAGAGTACTGCTGGACCTTCTTCCTCCCAAGTTTTCTCTTGAGCTTTTGTATGCTTTCTAGTGTAAGGAATACTGCAACAGTGATATGGAAGGACATAGTACAGTTGTGTAAAATCTTAATATAACAGTAGATGTCTTTCCTTTCAGTGTTGCAGTATTCGCTTCCTCCCTTCTCCTCTTTTTTCCTTCTGGATGCACATGTCTTCCTTTACTTTTTGTACTGTTGATGTCCTTCAATTTCACTGTTGCAGTATTCTATACAATAGGAATCCCCTGCCAAGGGCGGCCTGACGTCCGGCCAGTATACCAAAACGTTTTGGTTGCTTTAAGTTAGGCCGTACTTCATGCATATGCTTTTCGTGTAACTTGAGGCATAAAGGTGACATCCAGACATACCATCCTCAGAACTTCTTTGCTGCCAGTCCGAATGCCATCTATTGATCATCGGTGTGAACGCCCGTTCCTTGCTTGTTCACCAAGCTCTTTCAGATAAGTACCCCATTTTGTTTTTTTGATCATATCTTTTTCTTTTAGTATTGTTGCTTGTGGGGTTTAATGTTATCCAAGAAGGGTAAATGCCAGTGTGGGAGACAGATTCCTCATGAAGACCATCACAAGCAGTGCTTGCTTTGTCTCGGGACTTCCCATGACCATACGTCCTGTTTAGTTTATCAGGCTTTTGTTCCTAAGACAACCTGTAGTATGTTTTTTTCTTGGCCTTGTATTTGGAGAATCACTGTCTTAAGCTTTTAGCTATAAACACTATAGAAGGAACTTCCTGCTCCAAGAGACAGCCATCTGTGAGGAAGAAGACAAAGAAGCCCAAATCTGATTCTTCTGCTGTGCAGCCTCTGCTGGGCGTTTCTCATGAAGCAAGTGAAATCCTAGAGGTTCGCCCAGCTCCGCCATTTAATTCTTCTACCACAACCATTTCTGAGGCCAACATGGATCCAACCTTATACTTGCTATTGGAGGCCTTGCAGATGTTCAGGGGGAACTGCGGCTGAATAGTTCTGAGGGGCCTAGGGGTGTTCCTCAGATTTTTCAGGGAGGAAGTTCTGACTACTGTTATTGAATGCCGTCTAGTCTCTGAGCCTCCTAAGTTTTATAAGGTGGACATCTCCTTGAAGAAAAAGCAAAAGACTAAGCATATTTCTCCAAGCTCTGAAGGACCTGAAGAGTGAATGGCAGAATTTCACTCAGGGGTTGTTTAATGCTTTGTTAGCTTTGAAACCTCCTCATGGGGTCTCAGTTCCAAGCCCTACCTTGGTCCTGAACTCTGCTTAAAACACCCAGAGAACAGGTTTCCTCTGAGGAGGAGGTAGACTCCAATGAGGGATCTCTTGCTTATTTAACTCAGATTGTCTTTCCTTTAGACTATGGGTCTGATTAGGAGGACTCTACTAGTCCTGACACTCCTTTAGAGGAAACTTTTTGGGGACACCATCTCCAGAATGATGGAGTTTTTAAAATGAAATTGTGCCCAGGTTTCTGAGGTACAGAAGAGGTATTACGAGCGCCTGCAAATGGACTCTCCTAGAGCTTCTGCTGTTCCTCCTGTTTTGGCTCCCTTGTTGGATGTCTTTTCTACTGCATCTAAGGCTCCTGATTCCTGCATCTAAGGCTCCTGATTCCCAGCCCCCTGCCACCAGGAAGCCTGATCATTTTATAGAGTGCCTGAGGACTGTACATTTATATATAGGTGCCCTTATGCTGACCATTATGTGGTATCTGTGCCTTCTAACAAGCTGTCTCAGTTGCTGCCTTCTACTAAGTGACTTCCTTCTGATAAATACAGCAGAACTATGGAAAGGCTAGGTAAGAAGGTCTATACCTCTGCTACCTTAGCTTTTTTGGCTGTCAGTTATCCGACCCATATGACCAGGTACAATTTGGATCTTCTTTCCCAGGCTTCTCAGGTAATTTCTGATCTCCCAGATTCTGAAGGGAAGACTTCTGTGTTAGGGACTTCATCCCAAGTGGCTTACCATTCCATCAAGTGTCGTTATGTTGCAGCAGATGCTTCTAGAGCTTCTGCCTTTAGTTCTGTGATGAGGAGATATTCCTGGCTTCAGCTTCAACCTTTGCCTGATGATATTAAGGCCAAGTTGTCCTCTGGACAACAAACACTTCTTTGATGAAGCTGCTGCTGATTTGTTTGTCTCTTCAGGATACGGGCAAGGCCTTGCAGGAACTTAAACATGTTTTTGTTTCTTCTGTGCCTAAATTTCAGAGAAATTACCCCATTTAGCCAGCCTTTGTTCATAGGAAGTCTCACCCTCCCACAAGGGTAAGAAGGGTGGCAAGCAGGCTCCTCCTACTAAAGCTACCCAAATTTCTGTACCATCAAAGTCTCTCTTTCCTGACAAACCAAGTGCTGTCTGACTATCCTGTTTTTCTCAGCTACATTCCTCTTTTTGTTTGTTTTTCCCTTTCTGTTTGGTTAAATATTACTCAGGATTCTTGGGTTCTGTCCATTATCCACCTAGGGTATTTCATCGTCTGGAAATCTCTTCCCCCTTTTATGGACATTCCTCAGTCCCCTCAGGAGCAGCTGCCTTTCTTTCCAGGGGTGCTTCAGGATCTCTCGGCTCTGGGAACTGTTCAGGAAGTTGTGATTTCCCAAATGGGGAAGGGGTTTTACTTAATGCTTTTGGTGCCCAGGAAAGAGGGCACTTGGAGACCGATACTGAACCTCTCTCATTTAACACTTTTCTAAAGGTCCCATCTATTTGAATGTTGTCCTTTCAGACTTTGTTCCCTCTTCTGCTTCCGCAGGCTTATTTGAGGTCTCTGGACCTGAAGAATGGTTATCTCAATATCCTGATTCATCCCCTTTTTAGGAAGTTTTTACATTTGTCTGTTGCTTCTTGGCAGTTTCAATTCTCTGCTTTACCCTTTGGCCTTTCTACTGCCCCAAGGTTATTCACCAAATGCTTTGCTGCTCTGATTACTTTTTGCAGGCTAATGGGGGTCCAAGTCTTTCTCTACTTGGACAACCTCCTGTTTCAGGCATCTTCTCCAGAGACTTTGTTACAAAAATCTTAATTTTTGCAGTCTTCCTTCTGCAGAGCTTGGCATTCATGATAAATTTCAAAAAGTCCTTTCTAACTTCTGCTCAGGATCAGGTCTTCCTTGGGTGCATGCAGGATCCAGACTGTTCCGATGCTGGCATCCCTGCCTCCTTCTCCTTCCAAGACCCGAACTCTCATTTCCTTTTTTTAATCCCTTCTTCCTCTGACAGCAGTAACAGCAAGGGAATTTCTGAGAGCTCTGAGGTTCATGGCTTCCACCATTCCCATGCTTCCTTTTGCCAAATTCCACATGAGAAAACTTCAGTTGTTTCTAAATTCAGTTTGGCTTCAGCATTCTCATCCCTTTTAGTTCCTGTTCTTCCATGTCTCAAGCAGGAACTTCAGTGATGGATTCAACGTTGACTCTCAATCCAGGGCTCCCTTTCCATGCACCTCTTCCCTGTCAGGAGCTGTTCACAAGATGCTTCAGACATGAGATGGGGAGCAGCCTTCAGCTCCCTAAAGGTGCAAGGAGTCTGGTTGCTATATCAACAGAAAGACCACATCAATGTCAAGGAGATGGAAGCGTTTCTGCTGGCTATTCAGGCCTTTCTTCCTCTTTTCTCCCCAGGACCTCTCAAGGTTTTTACAGACAATACCACAGTGATGTGGTGTGTCAACAAACAAGGGGACAAGGTCTTATCTTCTTTGCCAGTTGGCACTGCTATGTGTGAACTAGCTGTCCAGTATCAACTGCCTCTTCAGGCAGTCTACATTCCTTCAGGTCAAAACATTGTGACAGACTCTCTGAGCAGGTCCATAACCCAGTTCTGTGAATGGATGCTTCACAGGGATGTGTTTCTGGACATTTTTTTCTTTTTTAAAACACACCTGTATTGAATTATCACTTGTGACACAGGCAAATTTACATTTATACAAAAATAATGAATCTGTATTAACATATCAACAAACATTATACTTCACATATATTGCTATATATTATATAACCTAAACAACATTAGAAATTATTCAATTCCTGCCCCTTTTTTTTTGCTTAAACAAGAAACATCTTTATTAAACCATCTCTTACGAAATGAGCAATCATACATTTATATAAATGAAAACAAACCACACCAACACAATCTTACTTGCAAGCATTTTACATTACAAACCATACTGACACACTCTCCATTGCAACAATTATACATTACTTATCTACCTAATCATTTTCAGTCAAACATTACATAGGTCATTTAAGTCCGGCCCTCTTTTAAACCTCATTCCTCCCTTGTATGTAAAGTTCCCACAATTCCCATTTTTTTCCTATGTAGTTTGCTCCTACCCCTTTCTAACGATCTCATTTCCAATTGTTTTATCTCTGTTACTGTAGTTACTTCTTCTAATATAGTTGGTTTAGATTTTGATTACCATTTTCCAGTAATTGACTTTTTTGGCAGCCACCATAATTAAACACAGCAAGGCCTTACAATGTCTAGGCAATTCTGATTCTGTATCATAGCTCAGAAAAAGCATCTCCCTCATCACACCAATCTGTCCACCCAGCATCTCTTACTGTACATCCCGCAGGAAATCCTTAAAGTCCGCCAGTTCACCGCACTCACAGAAAATATGTTCCCAAGTACCTCTTTCTTCCCCATCGCACCTTCAACATTTGCTGTCTACCTCAGGAAAAACTCTCTGGAGTCTACTTGGGGTATACAAATATCTATGTAAACATTTCCAAGCAAAAATCCTAAATTTTCTAGCTTTTGTTGCATATCTGAGAGAGACACATATACCTTGCCATTGTTTCTTTTTGAATTGCTTATCCAGTCTCTCTTTCCAGTCCTTTCTAACCTCCTCTGATTGATTCTTGTAGTTATCATGCAGTATTTTTTATGCTCTACTATTTATTCCTTTTTTAATGGTAGCTTCTGTTCTTCCTTTTAGGACCCCCTATTTCTTTCTGTTTGCCTATACTCTAATATCTATCCTTGATAGGGAAGGCAATCTCTAAGCTGCAGTCCAAATAAATTCTTCTCATCTTCCCATTATATTACCTTTCTCTCTCTAGTTATTTGCTCCCAATACCTTGACTCATCTGCCAGTTTTCTCCAATATATTCCAGCCCCTGCTTGCCTATTGTCTATATCACTAATTGCAATCATCCCTATCGGCAGAATCTCCTTTCTCCATTCTTGTGTTGGCTTAGTTCTTAGAATTTTTTCTGCTACTGTATAAATATAATATTCTGTATGACTATTGTTATTCTCCTTAAAGGCCTGCATCCAAAATCCCTGTCTTTCCTTGTTTCTTGAGCTCCCCCCGTTTTAAAATAATCGCTTTCCACTTTGAATTATAGTTTTCTTCTTGTGCTTTGTATAAGGTCTTTAACTGTGTAGCTCTGAAATAACCTTTCAAATTGGGTGATCCCAATCTGCCCTGTTCTACTGGAAGAATCAGCTTATCCCCCTTGACTCTTGCCATCTTCCTATCCCAGATAAAGTCTTACAGCTTTTTGTTAATTGCTATCCACAACTTCTACTCTGGTTGATAAGAATATGCCTGTCCTGTCTACAAGACTAAAGGGCCTAAAAATTTTGACTGCTTGTATCTTACCATGCATATCCATATAACAAAGCTTCCATTTTCTCAGTTTTTGTATTGTCTTTTGCTAGTCTCTTCCCACATATCCTTAGCTGCCACATCAGAATCATTTTTAATCCATACTCCCAAATACCTCATTTTATCATGTTCCCGTAAGTACAGATATTACTGAACCAACTCATGTGTGGGTACATAATTTACCACTATTGCCTTTGTTTTAGCTTCATTAATTTTGAATCTCGAAAATATTTTAAATATGTCAAAATGTTCCACAACTCTGTAATATCTCTTTCTGGTTTTCTCAGGTATAAAATAATATCATCTGCAAAAAGCGCCAGCTTTTCTTGGCTACTATACCAATTATACTCTTGAATTTTTGAGTCCCTTATTTTCTTTGCCAGTGGTTCTAAGTAAATGCAAATAACAAAGGGGGGAGAGGACTGGTTCCTCTGCTCAAGCAGAAATTATCAGAGAGGACCCCATCCACTTAAAGTTTTGCCTTTGATCCCTCATATATCCTCCTAATCAACCTATTTTTTTCATGAAATGCAAATGCTTCCATTGCCCTGCTCATAAAGTCCCAGCTTACTTTGTCAAATGCTTTCTCTGCATCAAGACCCACCAACAACAATGGTATCTTCTTGCATTCTGCTTTCCTTTGGATCATCAATCTTCTGTTAATGTTGTCAAATGTTTGCCTCCCTTCCACAAAATCACATTGATCCATATGCATCTGTTTTGGCATTGCTTGTCATTCTTTTAGCCATTATAGACATGAACACTTTTTAATCATGGTTTAGTATTGAAATGGGTCTGTATGAAGCTTGGTCTGATGGATCTTTACCCTCTTTAGGTATTACAGATACAGATGCTTCCTTCCAGGATGTTGGTGCTTCTCTTAAAATGTTGTGAGACAAAACCTCCCATATCTTTATAAGTTTTTTCTGTCCTAGCCTTCCAAATGTCCACAGGAGTATCATCTTTTCCTGGGGACTTTCCTGTAGATTGGTTATACATCACAATTTTTATTTCATCTCCTCCTGTCCTGTTAGTAATTGACCCCCATCTACCTCTAACCTTGACATATTTAATTCTTCTGTAAACATTTCCATTTGTATCTTTTCTTGATTTCCATATTTCTCTGCTTTATACAGACTTTCAAAGAATTTCCGATATATTTCTAATACCACTACAGGAACTCCCTGTTACCTTCCTTGTTACAGGCTCCCTAAGCTTGGTGACAGCCCTTTCTACTTTCTGTTGCATGCGTCATCGTGATAAACGTTTTTGTGCTCTACTGTTATTGTCAAAAAGCAGTTGCTTAAAAGCAATGTTTCGAAACTCATGCATATTATCGAGGTAAGCTCTTATTTTTTGCTTAGCATTGTGCTGTGGATCCTCTTCTTTTTCTGTGAGATTCCCCCTATTCTGCAATACTTTAACATTTGTCAGTCCCTGTAATAATTCATGTTACTTTTTAACCATAACTCTTTCTTTTATTTCCACCTTATTTTTAAACTCCACCTTAATTTTATCCCACTCCCTAGCTTATATTTTCAGAAGAAATTCCTATCCTCTCTAATTGCTCCTAAATAATTTCCAGTACCAATTCCTTAAATTCCTATTTTCAACAGATAGGTGGAAAAGTGCCAGTGTCTCATTTTTATTTCATTACCATATGTTTTCACTTTAGTTATTACTGGCGCATGATCTGAAATAGTCATTAGCTACATATCAAGACCTTCAATTAAATGCACATGTTCCTGTGAAATTTAAATTTTGTCTATCCTAACCCAGTTTTTGTATCTTGGGGAATAATATGTAAATTCACTCTGAACTCCTGCTACTGAATTCACATCTTCCATGCCAAATATTTTCATAAATATCTTCACAAATCTACCCTCATTTGTTATATTTTACCTTCTGGGCCCCGCAGAAGCATCTTCACTGCTGCAAATCATGTTCCAATCCCCAGCTATAAGTAATATTCCTTGCTGAAAACTGATTATTTCTCCAAAAATATTTATTAAGCTCCATTATAGCAGTTTTAGGTAGAATATAAATACATGCCAGTGTAATCTTCCTCCCTACAAACCTGCCATTGTTATCTTTTTCCCTCTTCTATCACTATTGGAGCTCCTCTTGCAAGTAATATATGTAGTCATCTTTTCCTTTGTCCCAGGTATTCCACTGAATAACCATCCCGAAAACTTTTCCTTATCAAAGTCACGTCCATTTTTTTCTAAGTATGTTTCCTGTGACATAGCTACATAGCAATATACACTCTACATTTTTTTAATATAGTTCACTATTCTTTCTATTTTGTATTTGTCTGAGACCATTAACATTTAAAGACATTACAGAATGGAGCAGTGCATTAAAAAATATTATTCTCACCTTTTATGTATAACACCTTTTTTGTTAAATGTCTATTTCCAGCTTTTGAGTTACAAGCATACACTGTTTGACAGGTTCATTTTTTATACAGTTTTTTGTCATATCCATTTGAGCCTATATCACATCTTACAGAACTATTTGTTTTATTGAAAGCCCTCAAACAAAAAAACAAAACCCCCCAATACCCCCTAAAACCTATTAACTTAATACTAACAGACAAAAATATGTACAACTTTTATTGCTAAAGTTTTACTCTCCTAATAGGAACAAAAGTCCCAAACTGACAGTCACAGACTTAAGTTAACCTAAAAAAAGTTTAAACATGTTAAGATGCATGGTGCAACCTGTGCTTCTACTAAGTGCTTATTGGTTTTGTCTTTTCTTGTATAGCTGTCCCTGCTAAGACAACCCCTGAATGCTTTCAGAAAACATTATGTCCTAGCCAAGTTCTTTTCTCAGTTTTTTTCTTTAGCCAGTCACTCTCCACCAGACTGCAGTTAGTTTCTCTTTATCAGACTGTCGTCATGGAGACACGAGAACCAGACAGCCAGTTTCACTTTATCATATTGTTTCCATGGAAACATGAAGACCAGCTACAGAATTGCTACTGAGCATACATGTATTTGCTAGAAAAAAGCCTCATAATGTTCAGTATTCTTTTTCATTTACTTGCTTAGTCTTAAGACTTGTTACTTAAGCTACAGTCCTTAATCCAGTCATTTCCCCATGCAAGAATGAGAAAAAACACATTATTTCTTTCGTCTTGCTCTTTTAACCAGGCTTTTTTTCATTTCCTACCTTTCTTAAAACCAAACAAGAAGAGAGAAAGGAGAAAGAAAAAAAAAGAACAGCAGCACCTGTTTACAATCCCATTGCACTTAAAAATAACTGAGAAAACTTTACTGTATAGCATGCAAAGAAAACCATACACAACAAAAATAGTGCTAGTAGGAAAAAATATTTACTTATAGTTAACTTTCTCCCTCCTCTTCCCCTCCCCAAAGTATTTTTTGAACATTAATAAAATGAAGTATGGCATATGCTTTAGAGTCCCCCACAAGCCCAGCAAATTCTGAAAAAGTCAAATATTTCCAGTTTTTTCTTGTTCTGTCAAATTTCACGCATATAATTTTTGCATTGTAATCCCACATTAAGTTGCTAGTTTTATTACTGTTCATCTCCATCTCTCATATTCTGTCTCTGCTTCATTTTCAACATACTTTCAACTCGTCTAGTTATCTCTCGTGCTCCCTTCCTTCACTCCAGCATTTTCCGGTGAAACACTGGAAAAAGTTTCACAGGTATAGTATCTCTGTAGTCTTTATTACCAGAAGAACAAGAATTAGAAGCTCTTTCTATTTCACAGTTTACTTTTTGTTGGGCAAACTTTTATATTTCCTCCTTAATATGTACATCAAAAAATTATTTTGTCTGTTCAGGGAAGAATACTTTGAAGACAGCTGGGTACAGCAGTTTGAATCTCACACCTTCATCTTGACGTTCCCTGAATAGTGGAATAAATTTGCTTCTCTTCTGCCTGGTGTACAGTGAGTAATCATTCTCCTGAAACCCTCTGTTGTCTACCACTTTTAGTACTTTGCCCTTCTGCCACAGTTTTGTCAAAATCAACTCCTTCTGCTGGTAGGATTGCATCTTTACTATTAAAGGTCTAGGTTGTTTTTTAGCCAGGTTTGGAGCATACACACAATGTGCCCATTTGAGCTAACAACTCCTGTTGTGGAATACCAATCCAGTTGCTTATTTGTGTTTTCTTAAATTTAATGCAGTCTGTTCCTTCCAGCTTCTCTTGGTATAGCTGAAAATCAAAGGTCTTCTCTACTGTATATGTTCTGTCCTCTAATTCTATTATTTTTCAAAACATTTCTTCCTGAGCAGTCTCATATTCAGCCAGCCATTTCTTCATTTTGACCTCTGATTTTTGTAGCTTTATTACCCCATCTGAATATTTGTTTAATGCTGTTTATATGTTTTCCAGCCTTTTGTTGCTTGTGTTGATATACTCCATAAATGTTTCCTTTATTTTAACTAGGTCTTTGTGCAGTTGTCTTGTATCTTCCTGTAGTTTACTAGAATTCATGTCTGGAGGTTGCATTGCTTTTTGCTCAACAGCTGCAGAACTTTCCCCAGTCAGTGTTTCTTCCTCACTTTTTGTAGATGATTTTTTCCTGGTCCTTTGTATTTTTTTTCCTGGCATCCAGGCAGTAAATTTACTAGCCAATTACTGCAATTTACCTATAAACACGTCTGCTGTGCTTCTCTGCTGAGTTTGTTTACACACTTGTAGAGCTAGAATTAAGCTGTTACTCAATGTGCAGCCATCTTGTAAGTCCCATGTTTCTGGATATTGTCCACCAGTAGGGTATTCCTCAAATGGATCTTTTTGCCTCTACTCTGAACAGACAACTTCCTATGTTTTGTGCCAGAGTCCCAGGTCCACTGATTTGGAAAGAGGATGCCCTCTCTTTTTCTTGGAAGGGAATGTTTCGTTATGCTTTCCATCCCCTTTCATTCTTTATACTTTCCCACCCCTTTCCCTCATTCCACATGTCCTGTTCAAAATATAACATGATGCTCTAAAAATCTTGTTGGTGACTCCCTTTTGGCCATGACAGCATTGATTCCTTTGTCTTCAGCATTTAGCCAAGGGCAGTCAAAATTTATACAAAATATTAGATTCATAAAGTTGCAGAAAGTATTTTGAGAACTAAGCCAACATGAGAATGGAGAAAAAAGATTTTGCCTATAAGGATGACTCCAAGAGGGGGCTGGAGATTACAGGAGAAAACTGGCAAAGGTACTGGAAGCAAATAACTAGAGGGGAAATGTAATAGAATGGGATTAGGCTAAGAAGTCATTTGGACTGCAGAATAGAGACTACCTTCCCTACCAGAGATTGATATCAGAATATAGGCAAAGAGCTGGAGATGGGGGAATCCGAAGTGAAAGACCTACTCTGGGAAAGGTTTTAGTTGAATCTAGAACAGATGCTGTTATTAAAAAAGGGATAATTAGTAGGGCATATAAAGTATTGATAAGAATCCATCGGAGGAAGTTAGCAAAGAGATTGGATAAGAAACTTGTAAGGGAACAATGGAAGGACATATGCATGGCTACGATGTATGCAACAAAGTCTAAAAGTGTTTTTGCTTGCAGATGTTTGATAGTTATTTTTATTCCCCAGGCAGACACCAAAGGAATTTTCCTCAGGTAGATGGCAAATGTTGGAGGTGTGATGGGGAAGAAAAAGGTAACAGTAAACCTATAGGAGTGTAATGAGTTGCCGGATTTAAAAAATTCTTGCAGAGTACTTTGCCAGAAATACTGGGTGTGCAAATGGTTGTAACTAAGGAAATAATTGTTTTGAGTTGGGGCGCAGGATTTGAATTGCCTAGACATAGTAAGGTTCTGTTAATTTTAATTCTGGTGGTTGCCAAAACATAATTAAGTCAAAGTCTAAACCAACTGCGTTTGAAGTATTGAATATTGTAATAATAATAATAATAGAACTGGAAGTGAGATCTTTAGAATAAGGAATGAGCAAATTACATATAAATAGATGGAAATTGTGGAACAATATATGCAGAATAATGTTATGAAGGAGGAGAAGTGAGGTTAAAGGGAAGGCAGGAATTGAGCAATTTATGTAATGTTGGTCTGGTGTTATAAAAGAGAACTTAGAACATATGTTATGCATAATATATGTAACTGGAAACGTTTTTTTCTCTCTCTTTAATATTAATGTATGTTTGCCTGTATCTTAAGTGATAATTTATTAAATGTGTTAAAAAAAATCAGGCCCACTTGCATCAAAAGGGTAAAGTAGCTGAAACTGATCCTTAAGTATATGTGAAATAATGTGTGAAAACCCTAGGCTTACTATGATTTTGTACATACTTTGGTATTGAGCAGGAATGTGGCTATGTGAAGGCACGCTTGAAAGGGTTAATACAAGTTGGTGGACAGTGCAGCTTTTATTCTTAATTTTTTAAAAATATAAAGAGGCTTACTATGTTTTATATGGGGGTATCCTTATATGGTCACCCTGTTTGCTCTGAAGAATGGAAAGGGAGAGATAGTAAATATTGAAAAAGGAAGTACATAAAGAGGGGAACACAAAAAGAAACATCAGGAGGGTTGTGCTTGAGGAGTTGAGAGAAGAGTGGTAGTATGCTTTTGGCGGGGTTAGACTTCCTAGTATTTTTTCAAATATTTTTTGTATCAGAGCAGTCATTTGGGTGGGAAATGGGTAATAACATGTAGAAGACAGAATAAGGGAAAGAAGGAAAAGGGTGATCAGGAATTCACCCCACCCCCATCCACAGGGCCTCAGAACTTCAGTGCC
This sequence comes from Protopterus annectens, assembly GCF_019279795.1. Lineage (NCBI taxonomy): Eukaryota > Metazoa > Chordata > Ceratodontiformes > Protopteridae > Protopterus > Protopterus annectens. The sequence continues at coordinate 657,953,051 of NC_056733.1, read as the reverse complement.
TGATGGTATTGGAGTGGAGGACCCTGATGTTGAGGGGCAGGGACCTGTGGTGGGACTGTGGTTAGCGTCAACCAGGGCAGCGAGTCTTCAACTCAGTGACAAGAATCCAGGACTGCCTGAAGCCATCTCTCTACTACCAGCTCCACCATGTCCTCAACCAAGTCCTGAAGCCCACCTTCAGTGAAGCTTGCTAGGCTGCCACATACCAGGGTGCTTACAAGACTGCTGCCACCTCCCTGACTATGTTAGACATCCCTGGATGGGCAGAGAGTGAATGTTCTCTGACCTGGGAGGAACATAGCTGGGCTGCTCCTAAGAATTCTGGACTTGAAAAAAAAATTACTAGAAATAGGAGAGAAAGAAAATAAAGAAAGACAAAGGAATGCATCATTACAATCAGAGAAGGTAGAAGAAAGAATAAATACTAACAGCTCATTCACTCATAATGTTACTCATCTTTCTAGTATTTATTAACAGTGAATTTGTAGTTTTATTAAGGCTTTATTCAGGTAAAATAAAATTTATGGGAAATGGTAATGGAGACATGTGAATAGTCAGAATGTTGTTATCAAGTGGTTGTGATTTTCACAGTTGCAGTCTACTGATACTAATGAGTTATGCTGGTTTAACCTAACAAATGGGTATTACATTTGAAATTTCTGCCTGATATGGAAATGGCTGCAATACTGTACTGAAAGCATTCCTTCTATAATCTTTGTGTATTAATTATTCTTGCAGTTATATACCTCTCAACTGTACAGATTTTCACAGAATGTCCAGATTTTTGCCTCATATTTTTGATCTGTTTCTCATAAAATTTGTGGTTTTCTGGTAAATTATTGAATGTTGAAGTCACTAAGTAGCACTAAATAAAGACAATCATTTGAGTTTCAGACTTTATATCCTTCAGAAAATATGTAATAACGCAAAAGCTTTTATTCTAGCAACTTTCTAAGTTTATAAGAACAATATTTAAATTCTGTCACTATTTTTGTGTTTTTGTCCCCCATTCTTTCTGGCTTTGTCCAGATTTCTTGCACTAAGAGGTTATGAGGTATGGTGATAGTAATAAAATCAGTTAAAGACAGAAAAGAGCATATCACTTACCATTTCTTTTTTAAACAGTAATTTTTATTTTTTATTCATATTTACTAGCACCCTCAGTCAGCCTTGCCAATCTCCTGTTTTGTTGGGCTGAATTGTACTGTATTTCCTCATCAGCGGTACAGAGAACCTGTAACAGCATGGCTGTTTATCTGTTTTAGATTTTTGTTTCTTAATATTTCTGACATGATTACTGCTACTATTCAGCAAGGCATTGATGTTATCGTTGCACTTGCTTAGTATATGTGCTTATTTCTTTCAACATTTTCATTTTTGAAATAAGATTTAATTTATTAAGTATGGAAACAGTAAGGCAGATATTGTCATACAGACATCACAGCACTTATCTGTGCTGATATTTCCTTCAATGCAATTTGAAATAGTGGGAGTGCATCTTCTTTCAAATGTTTACACTTTTATATACGTGCACAGCTTGTCTGTTTCGGAAAGAGGTGTTTTCTGGAATGTTACTATACACTTTCAGTGTAAGTTCTACTTTCCACTGTGTTGCTGTTTTAAGTAATATCCTGTGAATTTTCTTTAGGCATCACAATTTTACCTTACCCTCAAAGGCATAAGCTGTTCTCATGTACATCTGTAGCAATTGAAAGGAAGTTTTATCATCCCTCCATATTAACTTTCATGAAACACAATATATTTATTGTTACAGATGGATGCAGTAATGCATGGTTTGATATTCTGATTAATAAGTGTAAGCATATATAGAGATTGTGTAGAAATATATATGGGGTAATAAAACTGGTCATCTCTTATTAAACTGTATGCTGGTCATTCACTTGATAATTTAACCATCACTCCCTCCCGAAGTCCTCCACTCTGCCTAGGCTGTAGTGCTTGACTGAGTTTTACCTTCATGTACACGCTGGTTAATATTGTGGAAGAAATGACTTCCCAGATGGCTGCACATTGAGTAACAGCTTAATTCCAGTGCTCCCAGTGTGAAAACAGAAACCTAGCAGAGAAAGCCAGTGGACATGGATTTCTAAGTAAATTTCATTAACTGACTAGTAAGTGCACTATCTGGATGCCAGGAAAAAAGAAATGCAGAAGGATCTGAAGGAAAATCAGCTACAGGAGGCAGCGAAAAAAACACTGACTGGGAAAAGTACTGTAGCTGTTCAGCAAAAAGCAGTGCAAACTCCATACATAACTTGTGTAACCTTGAGGAAAATATAAAGCAACTGCACACAGACCTGACTAAAATAAATGAAACACTGATAGAGTATATCAACTCAAACAATAAAAGGCTGGAAAAATGGAAGAAACTTTAAACAGATACTTAGATGAGGTGATAAACCTGCAAAACTCAGAGGTGGAAATGAAGAAAAGGATTGCTGAATACGAGACTGTACAAGAAGAGATGTTTAAAAAAATAATAGAATTAAAGGCCAGAGCGCATAGGGAAAACTTGAGATTTTCTGCTGTTTCTGAGAAGTTGGAAAGAACATACTGTATTGATTTCATGAAAGCACAAATAAGCAACTGGACTGGTATTCCACAACAAGAATTGTTAATTGAAAGGGCACATCATGTGTGTGCTCCAAATGGGAAAACAACCTAGACTTTTAATAGTAAAGATGCAGTCTTACCAGCAGAAGGAGTTGATTCTGACAAAACTTTAGCCAAAAGACAAAGTACTAAAAGTGGGATATAGCAGAGTGTTTGTGGAGAATGACTACTCATTGTACACCAGGCAGAAGAGTAAATTTATCCCATTATTCAGGGAATTTTGAGAAGCAGGCGTGAGATTTAAGCTGCTGTACCCAGCTATCTTCAAAATATTTTTCCCTGGAGGGACAAAATCTTTTTTGAAGTACATGCAAAGGAAGAAATGCAAAAGTTTGTCCAACAAAAAGTGAGCTGTACAGCAGAAGGAGATTCTGCTTCTTGTTCTTCTGGTAATAACAGGAAACCTTTCCTAGTGCTTCAAGAGAAAGTACTTGACGGGGAAAAGCAGAAGAGTTGACTACAAGATTGGAAAGTGCACTGGAAATGAAGTAGAGACAGGGTTTGGGAGATGAAGATGAAGAGTAGTAGAACAAGAACATCTGGCTGGAAGTATTGCTCTTTTTTAAACTTTTATGGGACTCTAAAGCATATGCCCTACTTTGTCATTAACATTTGGAGAATAAAATCAGTAACTTGGAAATTGACAAATGTGGGGTTTACAAAGCAATAATTGCATTTGTGAAACAGGGCAAAAGAAGAAAATATGGAAATGTTGGACTTTTTTGACTTTGTTAAACTTATAGGGGACTCTAAGGCATATGCCCTATTTAATTTCATTAATGATCGGGAAAATGCTCAGGAGAGGGGAAGAGGCGGGAGAAAGTTAACTCTAAGTAAAACATTTTTTTCTAAATAGTACTTTTTAAATGATGCATGATTTTCTTTGCATGTTATAAAGTAGTTTTTTCAGGGTTTTTTTTCCAGTGTAATGGGGATACTAAGGTAAATAGGTGCTTCTTTTTTTCCCTCCCTTCTTCTCTCTTCTTGTTCAGATTTAAAAAATGGTAGGCACTGGAATGTAAAAAATAGATTTAGTTACAAGAGCATGACAAAAGAAAAAATAGTGTGCTTTTTCTCATTCTTGCATAGGAGAACGACTGGGTTAAGGCCATTAGCTTCATATAGTAACACTTTTTAAGAGTAAGCAAGTAAATGAAAAAGCATATTGAATATTGTAAGGCTTTTTCCAGTAAACTGTTTTGTATCTGGTTCTTATGTCCTTAGCAGACAATTTGATAAAGAGAATTGACTTGGAGAAAATATTTTCTGAAAGCATTCAAGTGTTTTCCCAGCTGAGAGAGCTATAAAGATAAGGCAAAACCAGAGATCACTTAAAAGAATCACAGGCTGTACCATGTGTCTCAGCATGGATAATCTTTCTTTTAGTTTAGCTCAAGTCTGTGTGTGTGTGTGTCTCTATCAGTTTAGATTTAGAACATTTGTTCCTATTAGGAGGGCAAAACTTCAATATTTGAAGATGTAAATAGTTCTGTGTGTTGTTACTAAGTTGATATGTTTTAGGGGGTTATAGGAGATATGTGCATTTTTGTTTGAGGGTTTTCAATAAAACAAAAAGTTCTTCAATATGTGACATAGGCTGAAATGTAGAGAACAAGAAACAGTTGTATAAAAGATTAACTGCCACACAATGCATGCTTGTAACACAAAAGTTGGAAGTAGACATTTAACAGAATAGCTGTTGGCTAACCACCCAATGGTGTAAACCATGGCTATAGATGCTTGTGACTGTTGAAGTGACACCATGACACCAGGTGCAAAAATGGGAAAAGGTTATGGTATAAAAGGTAGCAATAATAATCCCTCAAGAATATGACTATAACGTCTTTAAATGATAATGGTCTCTCAGATAAATACAAAAAAAGAGTAGCTAACTATATTAAAAAATGTAAAGTGCAAATAGCTGTGCTACAGGAGATGCACTTGGAAAGAACTGAACATGTGAATTTGATAAAGATAGGTTTTCAGGATGGTTATGCATCATAATACCTGGGGCAAAGGAAGAGTGTAGTACTTATATTAATTGCAAGAGGAGCTCCAGTAGTAATAGAAGATGATTAAAAAAGACAATTAATGGTAGATTTGTAGTACTAAGTGGCTACTGGCAAGTGAGAAGTATTACACTGCCATGTATTCATATTCCACCGAAAACTGCTATAATTAAGCTTAAACAACCAATAACTATTTCAGATCATACACCAAAATAACCAAAACACAGGGTTATGAAATAATAATGAGAGACTGGTGCTTTCAAATCTATCTGTTGAAAAGAAAGAAATTTAAGGAATGGGTAGTGGAAATTATTCATGAGCTATTAGAGAAGATGGACATTTTTTTCTGAAAATATAACTAGGGAGTAGCAAGTATTATTTAGAGGGACTTACAAATGTTTAAGTATTACAAAAGAGGAGAAATTTCACAGAACAAGAAGCGCAGCAACTACAGAATGCTAAACAGAAAATAAGGGCTTACCTTGATAATATGGATTTGTTTAGAAAGGTTGCTGTTAAGCAACTGTTTTTTTTTTGATAATAACTCTAGAGCATAAAAACTTTTAGCACAGCAACTCCGGCAACAGAAAGGGCTGTTACCAAGGTTAGGGAGCCTGTAACAAGGACGATAACAAAAGGTACTGTAGAAGTAATAGAAATATTTCAGAAATTCTATTAAAGTCTATATAAAGCATAGAAATATGGAAATCAAGAAAAGGTACAAATGGAAGTGTTTATGGAAGAATTAAATATGCCAAGGTTAGAGACAGAGGAGGTTCAATTACTAACAGTTAGGCTAGGAGGAGATGAGATAAAAATGGTGATGTATAACCAATCTGCAAGAATGTCCGCAAGAATGGACGGTATTCCTTTGAAAGTTTGGAAGCTAGGAGGGAAAAACTGATAAAGGTCTGAAAGTTTTTGTTTAATAGTATCTGTACTGTTGTTGGTGGGTCTTGATCCAGAGAAAGCATTTGACAGAGTAAGCTGGGAGTGGTGGAAATGTTTGCATTCCCTGATTAAAATGATAAGGTTGATTAGGAGGATATATGAGGGATCAGAGGCGAAAATTAAGATGGTGGGGTCCTCTCTGATAATCTCTGCTTGAGCAGGGGAAACAGGCAGGGGTGTTATATTTCCCCTTTATTTACATTATATTTAAAACCATTGGCAAAGAAAATAAGAGACTCAAAAATTCAAGTATATAATTGGTATTGCTGTCAAGAAAAGCTGAAACTATTTGTAGATGACATTATTTTATACCTGATAAAACGAGAAAGGGACATTAGAGTGCTGTGTATTGAGACACCTTCAACTGTTTTCAGGACACAAAATTAATGATGTTGAAATAAAAGCAATAGCAGTAAATTATATGCCCACATACAAATTGGTTCAGCAATATCCATACTTATGGGGACTTGATAAAATTAAGTGTTTAAAAGATTGGATTAAAAATAATACTGTTTGGCAGCTAAAGATATGTAGGAAGAGACTAAACAAAAGATAATACAAAACCTGAAAAAATGGAAGCTCTGTTATATGGATAGTAAGATACAAGCAGTTAAAATGTTTTTAGTCCTTTTAGTCTTATACACTTGTCAGGAAATGTTGTGGATAGCTATTAATAAAGAGCTGAAGGATTTTTATCTGGGAGGGAAACACAGCAAGACTCCATTAGGATTAGCTTATTCTTCCAATATAACAGGGTAGATTGAGGTTACCCGAGTTGAAAAGGGTATTGCAGGGCAACACAGTTAAGGCTCCTATACACAGCACAAACAGAAAACTGTGATTTGAAGTGAAAAGAGATTATGATGAAATAGGGAAGAACTCAAGAAACAAGGAGAGACTGGGATTTTGGATGCAGACCTATAAGGAGAACAACAATAGTCATACAGAATATTATATTCATAAAGTAGCAGAAAGTATCTAAGAACCAAGACAATACAGGAGTGGAGAAAGGATATCCTACCAATAGGGATGACTGCAATTAGAGATACAGACAATAGGCAAGAGGTGACTGGAATATATTGGATAAAACTGGTAAAGGAACCAAGGTATTGGGAGAAAATAACTAGATAGGGAAATGTAATAGAATGGGAAAACGCCAAGAAGTTATTTGGGCTACAGGTTAGAAATTGACTTCCCTATCAAGGATTGACATCAGAGTATAGGCCAAGGGGAAAGAAATAGGTGGGTCCTAAACAAAAGACCAACACTGGTAGAGCTTTTAGTAGAATCTAGAACAGAAGTTGCCATTAAGAAGGGAATAATTACTAGAGCTATTAAATATTGCATGACGACTATAATAATCAATCAGAGAAGGTTAGGAAGGATTGGGAAGAAAGATAAGATGAAGAATTCACAAAGAAACAATGGAGGATTATGTGTATGTCTGCTAAATATGCAACAAAATCTAGAAGATTTAGGATATTTGCTTGGAAGTGTTTACATAGGTATTTTTATACCCTAACTAGACTCTAAAGAATTTTTCCTCAGGTAGACAGAAAATGTTGGAGATGTAATTGAGAAAGAGGTAACTGGGAACATATTTTCTGGGAATGTAATGAGTTGGCAGACTTTAAAGATTCCCTGCAGACTGCTGTGTTGGAGATGCTGGGTGAGCAAATTGGAGTAACTAGGGAAATTATTTTTTGAGTTGTGATACAGAATCAGAATTGCCTACACATAGTAAGGACTTGCTGAGTCTAATTATGATGGCTGCCAAAAGAGCAATTACTAGAAAATGTAAATCAAAGTCAAAATCAACTTTACTAGAAGTAGCAAAGATCACAACAGAGATAAAACAGCTGGAACTGGGATCTTTAGAAAAGGGTGGGAGCGAATTGTATAGAAAAAATGGGAAATGTGGGATCAATACATGCAGAGGAAGAATGAGGTTTAAAAGAAGGCAGGATTTAAATGAGCTATGTAATTGTTGACTGACAATGACTGGATTTATTAAAAGTGATTTATAATAATTGCAGCTAAATTTGTTTTGGCACAGTTTGTAATTTATAATGTTTGCAACTGAGATGGTGTGGTTTATTTTCATTTGTATAAATGTAAGTGTGTCTATGTCATACATGATCATTTAATAAAGATGTTTTGTGTTAAAAAAAAAAAAAACATTGTGGAAGAAATGTCTGTCTTGCACGATTTACAAAAATTGCGTGTAGTGCAAGTAATGACTAAAGCTAATACATAGAGTAAATGAAAGCATGTGGGAATGCAAATATGTGTTTTTTGTTTTTTTTTTGTATAACTCGAAACATTTGTACACATGAAAAAAATCTGTGTTAAGTATACTGATGCAGATGTACATCTGTGTTTTCTAGACATATGTATGCATACTTAAATATGTTTCTTTACTCATACATTTGTATTTACAAAAATAAAAGTATGTCATCACATAAACATTCTGTATTGGTATACAGATATGTTTGTTTTGGTATGCATTATAGCTACATATAGATATGTATTTGTAGTGACGTATACATTTCTCCTAGCATATGCCTTCGGTTGTGCAACATTTATTTAGCACGTTTTTAAGCCTATATTTGATATGATTTTAAAAAATTACTATAGAGTTCTGGCCTTCTCACTGTCATCTGATCTACCTACTCAACCTTCTGGTCAGGCCTATGCTTCTGTAGTCCATCATATCTGTGCTGGGTTCCCCTTCAAAACATGTGAATCTCAAAACACTGAGACTATAACATCGAAAACCCAAAACATCTAAAACTCACAACATCGAATTTCAAAACATTGAAAATGTATAACATTGAGTAGTGTATCATCAAACATGTAAGCGCTATAGTTTAATGTGTTAATCTTGTGGTATCACTATAAGATGTTGTAGTTTTTATTTATATAGTTATTATTTATGTAGTGTAGGAATTTATACTATTTATATAGTGTTTATTTTGCCACTCTGTGCTTGTTTTAGGCCATACAGGTAAGTGATTTTAGACATTATGTGTACATTCTTTATGGTGATCACAATACAGTGGGGTTAGGAAATTAACTTTTTCCCACTGTAGTGTGATCTTGGAGTTCGTAAATTTAATTTACGTGGGTGTGGGGGATGCAGCGGGGCTTGCCCCCCTGCAGAAGCATTGTAAAAAGTATGTTTGTTAGTTTGGTGGTGTTATAGGTGGAGGGGATGTTATTTACATGTGCTTTGTAGTTTTCGATGTTGTGATGCAGTTTCAAAGTTCTGAGTTTTTGATGTTATGAGATTTGGATGTTTTGAAGGGGAACCCTGTTTTGGCACTAGGGGTCACAGAGTGTGATCCCTGTTGGGATTGACAGGTACTTAACCAAGAAGCAAAGGATGACAGGAAACCAAGCCAAAAAACAACAAGCTTCAAGCTGAGACCAAACCAACGTAGTCCAAAAACTGGAAGATACCAGTAAGTTGTTACAAGTAGACTTTAATAAATCAAAAAGAACAAGCGCTTTCGCTCGGCTGAATACCGAGCTTTCTCAAGTTAAAAATGAATTAACAATTGCTAACAGCGACGTTAAATAAGTCCTTCCCCATCACATGATTTGTTAATTAGCTACTAATTTCGAGTCAATTAACTGCAAATAAAAAATACTCGTATATTAAAAGTACTCATATTTAAAAAACATTTCTTGACTGAAGACATATACTAAATCCTCTGAAGCTGTACATAAAAATGTATATATATTAAGTCTAAAAAGTATGTATATAAAAACTGTAATATAAACTATATTTTTTATATTTTTAATATATTTAATGTGTCTGTTGAGATACATTTATTTAAAAGTGGAACCCTATTAAAGATTTTGAAAAACTTTAATAACATAAGTACTAATGCTGTATAAAATCATATTGCAACAACAAACTCATACAACAATCAATAATCTACCTTACACCGTGTGTTTACATATAAATCTATAGACATGCTCTTCTAATTTTAAGAGCACTACTGATGTTAACACTCTCATTTAAACACGGGGTTCTACTTGCCTCCAACCTGAGTTGCCAAAGGAGCTCTCTGTATTCTAAACTTGTTTCCCAATCGCCGCCCCTGGCATCAGGAAGTACTTGTTCCAAGACTAAGAATTTAAATTTAAAGTTGTTGCATACAAGAGAATGCTTATACAAGGCATTTGATTCTTTTTGTTTAGAGATGTCATACAAATGCTCGTAGATTCTCTTCCTAAGGGGCCTTTCTGTTTTGCCAATGTAGAAACTAGTGCAGGTGGTACAGAGTCCTAAGTATACCACCCCTTTGCTGCCACAGTTTGTGAAAATGTTGGGCTTAAAAAGAAAGTTCCTAGAAACAATGTATACATTTGGAGTATCAAAAATAGTGTTACATTGTTTGCAGGCACCACATTTAAAAGTGCCTGTTCTAGACAACTGTGTGCTCGTTCTAGTAAGGTGATTTCCTTCAAAAATTTCTTTGAGATTAGTGTCCCTCTTTCTAATAAACTTCGGATGTGGTGGTATTATATTTTTTATTTTTTAGACTTAATATATATACATTTTTATGTACAGCTTCAGAGGATTTAGTATATGTCTTCAGTCAAGAAATGTTTTTTAAATATGAGTACTTTTAATATATGATTATTTTTTATTTGCAGTTAATTGACTCAAAATTAGTAGCTAATTAACTAATCATGTGATGGGGAAGGACTTATTTAACGTCGCTGTTAGCAATTGTTAATTCATTTTTAACTTGAGAAAGCTCGGTATTCAGCCGAGCGAAAGCGCTTGTTCTTTTTGATTTATTAAAGTCTACTTGTAACAACTTACTGGTATCTTACTGTTTTTGGACTACGTTGGTTTGGTCTCAGCTTGAAGGTACTTAACCAACTACTGCCATTCTCAGTTTTCTTCCAGTCTGATCCACAGACAAAGGACTCAGTCTTGTCCAGGTATGAATCCCTAAGAAGGTAGAGCATTATCTCAGTCTCCTTGTCAGACCAGCTCAGAGCTTGGTCTTCTCCTTTCATAGGTGTTGGCACCATTTGAAATGCTGGTACCATAATGAATGCAAGTTCAGGGCTGTTGTACAAAGGTTTAGAACTGATGAAGTCTGAATTAGTGACGAAAAACGTGTTTGTTATACTCGTGACGTTTTATACAATAAACTGGAATTTGATTTTGTTCCTGAGCTGTCCGGTGCATCGCTTTTCTCTACACAGTGCTTTTGTGGTTACTAAGGTTTAGAACTACACTGTGTGGGTGTCAAATTACAAAAAAAATAAATAAATTACCACCTATAGTGACATTGTTGCTGGAATTGATATTGCTGACAAGTTTGGTTTAACTGCATTCTTTTATTACATACCTTTTTAAAGGAATACTTTTCACGTTTCCTTTTCCATGTGAATAAAATCCAGTGAAGAAGTCATTATTTTTAAAATTGCTTACATCAGTTTTTGTTTATGTAAGCCATACATATGTCCTTCCACTGTTGTCTTGTAAATTGTTTTCCAGTCTCTCTTCCCATTCTTTTCTCACCTCCTCTAATTGATAGTTATCATGCAAGGTTTTACAGGCTGTACTAATGCTTCCTTTTAAGCAACAGCTTCTGTTCTAGAGTCATTTCAAAATTCCACCAGAGCAGGTCTTTTACTTAGGGTCCCTCTATCCCTTTCTCTTTGCCTATATTCTGATCTGAATCCATTTTAGGGAAGGTAGTCTGTAGCCCAACTGTCTTCTTGGTCTCAACCCACTCTTATTACCTTTCCCTCTCTAGTTATTTGCTGCCGGTACCTTGGTTCCTTTGCCAGTTTTCTCCAGTAAATTCCATCTCCCTCTTGCCTGTTTTCTGCACCCCTAGTTGCCAGTCATCCATGTTGGCAATCTCTTTCTGCATTCTTGTGTTGACTTAGTGTTTAGAATACTTACTGCTACTTTATGAATAAAATCTTCCAGATCATTATCTCCCTCTTCCCTCCTAACTTCCAGACTTCCACAGGAATACCATGTGTTTTTGGAGACTTTTCTGAAGATTGATTATATATCACAATTTATCTCTCTTCTGTTCTATCTTAACTGTTAGTTGTTGAGTCTCAGCTACCTCTGACCTTGTCATAATTAAGTATTCCATAAATATTTCCATTTGTGTTCTTTCTGGATTTCCACATTTCTCTGCTTTATACAAATTTTCACAAAATTTCCAAAATATTTCTAATATTTCTACTGGATCTCTGGCTATTTATGCTATAGGCTTCCTAAGTTTGAGAACAACCCTTTCCACTTTCTGGTGCACAAGTTGTTCTTCTAAAATTTTTTGTGCTCTGGAGTTTATTGCTTAACAACAATCTTTCCAAACTCGTGCATATTATCTGGGAACTCTCTTATTTTCTTTTTAGCTATCTGCATTTGTGCCCCTTCTAGTTCTATGAGATTCCTACTATTCTGTAATACTTTTTCAGCTTCTGTAAATAATTCATATTACTTATTAACCATATCTCTTTCTCTGTTATTTGCACCCAGGTACCCTGTTTTTAAAACTTAATTTTCATTTTATGCCACTCACTCTATAACTTCTGAAAATATTTCTGTCTTCCCTAATAACTCTCAGATAATTTCCATTATACATTTTTTAAATTCCTCACTTTTTGGCAGGTAGGTGGGAGGGCACCCGTGTCTTAGTTTTACTTCTTTACTCTACATTTTTATCTTAATTTTTTACTGGTGCTTGGTCTGATGTAGTTCGAAGCTTTCTATTAAATGCACATGTTCCTGTGAAATATGTATTTTTTGTTCACCTCCCAAAAGACAATAAATGGGTTAGAATAATGTGTAAATTCTCTTAGAGTTCCTAGTACTGAGTTTACATCTTCCATACCAAATGATTTTTATAGATTTCTTCAGAAATCCACCCTCTTTTGTTATACTTTCCCTTCCAGGTCCCTCAATACATCTCACTATTGCAAATCAAGTTCCAGTTCCCACCTGTAAGTAATATTCCCTGTTGAAAGGTAATTATTTTATTTCTCCCAAAATGTTCTTATGCTCCATAATAGCATTTTTTTGGTGGAATATAAATACATGGCAGCATAGTTCTTCTTCCTTTGCTATTGGCCTCATAGTACCACACATCTACAGTTAATCTTTTTCCCCCCTTCTTTCACTATTGGAACCTCACTAGAAATTTATTGCACCTGTTTTCCGTTTGTCCCTAATATTCTGCAGAGTATCCATCCTGAAATCCTTTCTTTGTCAAATTCATATGCTCATTTCTTTCCAAATGTGTTTCCTGTGGCATTACTATTTGCACTCTGCATTTCTTAATATAATTCAGTACTCTTTCTTTTTTCTTTGTACCCAAAAGGCCATTTAATTTCCAAAACAATATGGAGAGCATAGGTGTTATGATGTAAAGCTATTGTTCCCACCTGTTGTATATGTCATTTTTTATTTCCAACTTTTGTGTTATATGCACACAGTAATGTTTGGCAGGCTGATTTTTTTATATAGTTATTTGTTCTCATCTCCATTTGAATCTATGCCACATTTTTCAAGACTTTTTCTTTAATGAAAACCCTCAAACAAAAAGTTAAATACATTTCAGAGCACCCCGTCCCCTGTTAACTTAGTACAAACACACAAAACTATGTACATCTTTAAAAAATAAAATTTAACATTCCAGATAGGAATAATTCCCCCAAATTGACAGCTGCACCCAAAGGCATTACTTAACTTAAAATTTAGGTTACCCATGCTAAAGTGCATGCCACAGCCTGTGCTCCCAATAGACTGATTGCTTTCTGCACTATTCGTATCTCTATTCCCCTTCCTAGATGTGAAAAAAACAGCTTGTATGCTTTCAGTAAACATTAAGTTTTATCCATAAGAAAAAGTGCACTGGATATCTTTAAATGAAATTAAATTGCATACTGTTCTGTCTAATGAGTTATTAAGGCTGCCTGGGAGGCTGCTGTATCCTATTCACTTAACTGCTTGCCATTGTACCTTTACATTTTGCATTTCCCCTCATCAGATAATGCTCAGAACTCTCAAGATTAATTGCCGACAGCTTGTCTCCATGTGAAAGTAGTCAGCAATGTAATTTTGTATATTTCACCGAAAACAGCATGTACTGCTGCCTTCAGCTGCAGATTTAGACTCCCACTGAACATTTGCTAATGGAAAAGAGCCGATATTTTTGCAGATTTACGAAAATTAGTATTTTATGTGGCTTTCATTATTTTGTCTTATTTGTCAAGCTTACTTGCTTGTTTATAGCTTAAACCAATGGCATTAATCTAGACATTCATCCTTGTGAAAATAAGACAAAATATCTTAAATCTACATATAATGTAATCATTGCACTTTTACACCCCAACCCCTACCTCAGTAGCCCAAGATCACAGCCTGTTAACATTAAGCTTGCTTTTGTCCAGCCTGTCTTCTCTTGTACTGTAAAATCTATATTTCGTACAATTAAAAAATACTTCTTTACTTTAATATCTGTAACATATACAACATTCATTGAAAAGTCTATCCCACATTTTAAATACCACTGAATGAACACTACACAAAACTGCTTTACTAGGTATAACATATAGTTTATATAATAAAATGTTTTTTTTTACAAATACTGATTGCTTGTCTCCTTGTAGTGTTTTTCTAAATATTAATGACATAAAGGGGAGGATATGCTTTATAGTCTATCCACAAGTTTAACAAAGTCAACAAAACTCTAGTCTTTTTCAGTCACTATTTTGCAAAGCCATATTTCACAAATGTGATTGATGCTTTATAGTCTCTTTTTTTATTCACTAATTTCAATGTTGCTTCTCTTTTTCCTGTTCGTCTCCATCTCCCAACACCAGACTCTGGTTTAGGTCCAAGGTACTCCCAATTCTTCTAGTCAACTCCTGTGCTTTGTTGCATCTCTCAAGAATTTTCCTTTAAAATACTGGAAAAGGTTTCACTGGCAAAGTCCCTGTATGACCGTTAATCTGAAGAATGAGAAACAGAAAACTCTTCTGGTTGCTGGCTCACTTTTTGTTGGATAAACTTTATTTCCTTCTTAGTTCTGTATAAAAAAAAAAGCTTTGATCCTCCAGTACAAAATATTCTGAAGATAACTGGATGTAGCAGCATGAATCTCGTACTTGCCTCTTGACATTCCCTTTTTGCTGGAATAAATTATCTTCTTTTCTGCCTGGTGTACAATGAATAATGATTTTCTACAACACTCTGCTGTCTTTGATGTTCTTCGTGTTTCACTGTTGCAGTCATTACATTTGGGTTATCCTGCTGGCAGGTTGCTCTCAGTCCGCCTGAATTCCAAAGTCTTGGGTCCTGCGTCAGTTGCTGTCGCCCCTTCCCTGACATCAGGTCATCAGGGGTATAAAAGATGCAGCCGACGCCATTTTCTTCAGTCTTTCTTGCCGCGCAGTGCCAGAAGCAGAAGCAGTTCGCAAGTGCCGGTCGGCCGACTCCTGAGATTTTCGTGTTCGAATTTCAGATCCGAAGTCTTCTTTAAAAGCTAAGTACCCCGTTGGGGAAACTATTTTCTTGCTCCAGTCCGATGTCAGAAAAAGTTAATAACTGTATTTCTTGTGGGAAGCAAATACCTCATAAGGACTTTCATTCTTACTGTATTCCTTGCCTAGGCCCTGACCACGACGTAGCTAGTTGTCGGTTTTGTGCTAGATTTAACCAACGCACTATTAAGCGTCGGTACGATTTTGCATTAAGCTATTTTGGCCGATGATTTAATTATACAATGTCGTCAGACAGCCATCCGACAACTGGAGTTCACAAAAAACGTAAAGAAAAAGAAAAAGACAGACTACCGAGGTCCAAAACCAATGACGAGGCTTCTCCTAAGCCAGTCGCCGGTTCTCAGTGAGGCGCTTTCGCAGCCCCTGACGCTCGCTACTTTAGATTCGCAGGCTGCTACTGACACCCACATGGAGTCTGCAAGGCCGCTAGAAGCTCAAGTATTGGAGCCTCGGAGATTATTCCCTCAGATGGGCCCGGAGCCGCTGAGCAGGCATCAGCTTCTGAGGGTGTATTCAGACCTAAACAATTATACATTAAAACGATTTCAGTTTCAAAGGCAAAGACTAAAGCACCTTTAAAGACAAATAAACAAGTTCGACAGCCTCATGGGCAGGCCTCGATGCCCAAAAAACAGATGCTCAAAATGGCCAAAGACTTAATTAGCTTGATCAGGGGTTCCCATCCCCCTCCTGATAAGAGGCCTAGGCAAGAGACAGACTATGAATCTTTAGATCAGGTTTCCATTTCTTCTGATTCCTCTTCTGATCAGGATTATTCTCTACCTCCCTATGAGGATTCTGATGCTGAAGACTCTACTCCTTCAGCTTCTCCTCCTGAGGACTACTCTTTTGGGGAAACCTTGCATACCATGAGGGAGCATTTCCACTGGGAGAGCCAAGATTTTTCAGAATCTAAGAAAAGGCTCAGAGACTTCCTTTTACTACCTCAACACAGGCCTCTAGCTATTCCACCTGTGTTAGACATTGTAGATGATATGTTTTCAGAGTCTAGTCTGACCCCTGACTCCTTACCTCCAGCTCCTGTTAAGCCGGACAGATACTATATAGGGTTCCTGACTCTCACAAATTCCTTTTCAAAAACCCTGCAGCAGTCCCAGAAACTATTTCTCAGGGTCCCAAGGAGGTCAAGGCTTCCACTGCAAAAAACCCTACCCCCTCTGACAGAGATTCTAGGGCACTAGACAGATGGGGAAAAAAGATTTACACATCTGCTACCTTGGCTATAAGGGCCTTAAATTGCCAGTTTCATATGCTCAAATATCAGCAATATATCATGACACTACTTAAACAGAAAATGTTGATAAATTCTGAATGTGCAGAAAACAAAGAAATGCAGGATTTATTGCATGCAGCTGAACAAGTTGGAAAGCATACTTTGCAATGTGGTTTTGATTCTCTAGAGGCCTCCTGCAGGGCCGCTGTTATGGGTTCTGTCATTAGGAGGCATGCTTGGTTACAGGAACAAAATCTGCCTGATCATGTCAAAGCAAAATTATTAGATGCTCCATTACAGCTTGATACCCTGTTTGGTGTTAAGGCAGAAGAGGTCTTAAAGAAAATGGAAGGCAAAGCTAAATCTATGCAAATGGTCAAGGAATTCTTACAGGTACAGCCTCCTAGGTTTAGCAGACACTGGCCTACAAAAAATTGGTCCTTTCCAGTGTCAGACAGACCTCAAAGGGGCAGATCCAGACGCCCTAGAGGCAGATACCAGCCACAAGGTTCGTACAGGTCTAAGCAATGGGGTGCTTCTACTTCCAAAAGCGGAGAGGGCAAATCACAACCGTACAGGAAACAGTCCCAATGACTTCTCCCTGCCTGTACCAAGCACTTATCTTCTGACAGCACCCTTAGGGGGAAAACTAGCACTTTTTTCTCGAAATTGGCACATTATTACCCAGGACAAATGGGTTCTAGACATAGTGTCACAAGGCTACAAATTTCACTTCCATACCCTGCCAAGGACAAACGGTTGGCCAGACCTGCCAAAAAATCAATGGGCAGAGGCTCAAAAACAAGTTGCATCTCTCATGCACATGGGGGCTATTCAACAAGTGCCACAGAAAGAGCAGGGACAAGGATTACTCAAGACTGTTCCTGGTACCCAGAAAGAAAAAGCATGGAGACCAATTCTGGACCTATCTATTCTGAACAATTACCTGGATATACCCAAATTCAAGATGTTGACCTTGCAGCAGCTTCTGCCCATGCTGGGCAGCAAGGCTTGGCTTGTGACTTTAGACCTAAAAGAGGCATACTTGCATGTCCCAATCAGACAATCATGCAGAAGATACCTCAGATTCAAGGCTGGCTCAAAGCATTACCAATTCTCTGCACTGCCCTTTGGCTTATCTACTGCAACCAGGGTCTTCACAAAGTGCCTGGCAACAGTAATTGCTTTCTGCAGACAAAGAGGAATACAAACATATCCTTACTTGGACGACTGCCTCATTCAAGCAGAGAACAAGGACATTCTACTACAGCATATGGTATTTGTGAAGAAACTTTTAACATGCCTAGGGTACACAGTCAACGAAAAGAAATCAAAACTAGTATCCTCACAAGAGATAATATTCCTGGGTGCAAGCTTAAATACAACTTCCCAGATGGCTTATCTCACGCCAGACAAACAAAGGCAACTGACTACCTATTTTAAGGAAATAGCAACAAAGGCCCAGTTATCTACAAGAAAAATTCTGCAGGCTTTGGGCTTCATGGCATCCTGCATCCTACTAATTCCATATGCAAGACTGCATATGAGGAAACTTCAATGGTACCTAAAATGTGTCTGGACACAACATTGCCACAGCCTGGAAACAATGATTTCTCTCATTCCCTGCCTGCAACAGGAGTTCGATGGTGGGCAAAAGCTTGTCACCAAAACAAGGGACAGCCATTCTCAATACCCCCAGCCAGGCAGAACCTTACAACGGATGCATCAGACTATGCCTGGGGGGCCCACATGGCAGGAAGAGGTATTCAGGGCATCTGGTCCGCAAACCAAATGCATCTACATATCAGTCAAAAGGAGATGCTAGTTGTTCAAAATGCCCTGATAGCCTTCAAGGACCTAATTCATCCGGGACAACTTCGGATAAAGACAGACAACACCACGGTCATGTGGTACATAAACAAGCAGGGGGGCGCTCTCTCTTACCCTCTTTGCAGACTAGCCATGGCTTTATGGGACACAGCATTGACTTACCAAGTTCACCTGCAGCCACAATTCCTGCCAGGAAAGGAAAATACTCTGGCAGACGAACTAAGCAGAAACCTCATGGATCCCCACGAGTGGCACCTGGATCCACAAGTCTTCAGCATAATAACAAAGAAATGAGGATGCCCGGACATAGATCTATTTGCCTCCCCTCACAACAATCAACTAAAAAGATTCTGCACAAGGACTTATCACAGACAAGCATGGAAAGTGGACGCCTTATCTTTCAGCTGGACAAACCTATCAGTATATGCCTTTCCTCCACTGCCTCTCCTCCCCAAAGTACTCCTAAAGGTCAGACAGGAGAAACCAAAAATGATTCTGATTGCCCCAGACTGGCCACGCCAGTACTGGTTTCCAATCTTAAGGAACTTGTCTCAATACCCAGCCTGGACCTTACCTCAAATGCCTCGTCTTCTGTCCAACAAAACAATCAGATTCTGCACATGCAACTCAGGACCCTAAACCTGGCAGCATGCCGGATAATGTAGCCATACAAAGCACACCTCTCAGAAAAGCTGTGATGGATGTCATTTTAGAAGCCAGAAGGCCTAGTACTAGAAAATTCTATGCTGGAAAATGGAAGAGATTTTGTGCTTGGAACCAAGCTCAAGGAACTGATACAGCTGTCCCAAATATCCCTCAGATTTTGCAATACTTAACTGAGATGCTGGACAAAGACCTATCTTTTTCATCAATTAAAATCCATGCCTTTGCCATTTCGGCTCATTACAATACAGAGCCACCACTCTTTTCTCATCCTTTATTAAGGCAGTACTTCAGAGGAGCCAAAAATTTAAGGCCTCCAAGGAGAACACCAACAACTGCATGGGACCTCAATTATGTCTTGGAAAAACTCACCTAACCTCCTTTTGAGCCAGCTGCTACTGCAGATATAAAGTTTTTATCTTGGAAAACAGCTCTGCTCATAGCAATAACTGCTGCAAGACGAGTGTCAGAGCTACAGGCTCTCATGGCTGTGGAACCCTTTATCATTTTTTATCCGGACAGGGTCTCTCTGAGGACAAACCCTACATTTATGCCTAAGGTAGTATCCAGTGTAGCCCTGAACCAAACTATTAATTTGCCAACTTTTTATCCAAATCCACAGAACAAGGGGGAGAAAATTCTGCATTCTTTGGATGTACACAGACAACTTAGATTCTACCTGGATAAAACTAAAGTTTTCAGAAAGACAGAGCAATTACTAGTGGCATATGCTGCAGTATCACAAGGAAAGGCCATCTCCAAGCAGACTATTTCAAAGTGGATAGGTCACTGCATTCGTTTCTGCTACTCTCAGCATGGCAAACCTGTGCCTAAGGACATTAGGCCACATTCAACCAGAGCTGCAGCCACTTCTGCAGTCTTTCTCAGGGGAGTACCAACCAAAGACATTTTAGATGCTGCTACTTGAAGTGCATACCTTTACAAAACATTGCAATCTGCCACTTTACTCTAAATCCAGGGGAAGGCTTTGCCACTGCAGTTCTCCAGGGCCTCATAGCCACCCCTAATGTTATTTAGTTCCATCCTCCCATCCATAGCTTTGGGAATCTACCCAAATGTAATGACTGCAACAGTGAAACAAGAAGAACATAGTACAGTTGTGTACACTTACCATAAATGTAGATGTTTGAGTGTATTCACTGTTGCAGTCCAAGTTACCCACCCACCACCCCCCTTATTTTTGCTGGAACTTATCTTTCCTTTTTTGATCTATACAACCTATGTGGTGTATTTGCTTATAGATGAATGTAAAGTTTATTTTGATGCATGTATGTGTTACCTACATATATTTAGCATACCCTTTTGGGGGCACCTGACATCTGGGGCAAGAAAAACTGAAGAAAATGGCATCGGCTGCATCTTTTATACCCCTGACGACCTGACATCAGGGAAGGGGTGACCGCAACCGACGCAGGACTCAAGACTTTGGAATTCAGGCCGACTGAGGGCAACCTGCCAGCAGGATAACCCAAATGTAATGACTGCAATAGTGAATACACTCGAACATGTACATTTATGGTAAGTATACACAACTGTACTTTTATAATACTTTGCCCTTCTCTCACAGTTTTGTCAGGGTCAGATCTTTCTACTGGTATGATTGCATATTTACTAATAAAGGCCTTGGCTACTTTCTTGTGGCCATGTTTGGAGCATACACTTGATGTGCCCTTTCAATTAACAAATCATGCTCTGGAATACCAGCCTAGTTGTTTATTTGTGCTCTCATAAAATTAATAGTCGGTTCCTTCCAGATGTTCTTCATCTCACATTGCTGCAGTCCTTACATATGGGGGGTAGTCCGCTGTCCTCGGTCGGCCCGAATACCAAAGTATTAGGCTGACGTCGGTCATGGGCGCTCAGATCTGACATCATAGCGTCAGGGTATAAAAGCGCATGACCGACGTCATATCCTCTGTCTTTTTTGCCGCATGGTCCGATGCAGAAGCAGCGTTGCAAGTGCCGTTCGGCGTTCTGAAATTTTCGTATTCTGAGTTTCAGACCGAAACCAAGTTGGGCTAAGTACCCCGTTGGGGAATATTTTTGTTTTTTCTTGCCTCAGTTAATTCCGGATGTCAGAAAAAGTGAATAATTGTATTTCTTGTGGGAAACAGATACCGCATAGGGATTATCACTCTCTTTGCATTCCTTGTTTGGGACCGGACCACGACGTAGTCAGGTGTCGGTTTTGTGCTAGGTTTAATAAGCGCACTATAAAAAGAAGGTTAGATTGTGCTAGATTAGTCTTTGGTAAGCGGTGTAATTATAATATGCCGTCGGATCCTCCCCCGCTCGCCCGAAGAAAGCGCAAAGACAAATCCTTGAAACCTAGACAGGTTGATTCGTCGGTCCTGCAGAAGCTACAGTGGAGCAGGTGGATCCGGCTGAAGTTTCTGTTGAGTCTCAGGGGGAAAGTTTGATTTTGCAGGATGTGGCCTCACAGGAGTCAGGTCAAGCTGAAGGGGCCTCTCAGGTTACTGTTCTCCCTTCTATGCCTAAGGTGGTTAGGCCTTCGGCTACTATTTCTAAGGCTTCTTCTAAGGGCAGGTCTGTTTTGCCTTCCTCTGGTGTCCCTCCAGATACTTCAGGGTCTGTGCCTAAAAAGCACATGCTTAAAATGGCAGAAGATTTGATTTCTTTAATTAGAGGTTCTATGCCCCCTCCTGATAAGAGGCCCAGGGTGGAGCTAGAGTTGGAAAGTTTGGATCAGGCCTCAGACGACTCAGACTCTTCTGCTGAAGATATTCAAGATTTTCCCCCTTATTCGGATTCTGATGCAGAGGATTCCACTCCTTCTGCTTCTCCTCCAGAGGATTTTTCGTTTTCAGAAACTCTGCATTCCTTGAGGCAGCATTTTAAGTGGGAAGGACAGGATTTCTCTGATTCACGAAAGAGGCTTAGGGAATTCTTGTTTTTACCACAGCATAGACCCTTGGCTATACCTCCTGTTTTGGATGTTGTTCAAGATGTTTTCTCGGAGGCTTCCCTTAATCCAGATTCTTTGCCTCCTGCGCCAGTTAAACCGGACAGGTATTACAGGTGCCTGAGGCTCATAAATATCTGTATAAGAGTCCTAGGGTGGACCCAGAAACTGTTAGTCAGGGGCCTAAGGGTGTTAGAGCTTCTGTTGTAAAGAATCCGGTTCCTCTAGATAAGGAAGCTAGAGCTTTGGATAGATGGGGTAAGAAGGTGTATACCTCTTCTACTTTAGCTATGAGGGCTTTAAATTGCCAGTTTCATATGTTGAAGTATCAGAATTTCCTCCTTTCTCAGCTAAAATCTAAAGTGGATGCTTTGGCAGAGGGCATAGAGTGTAAAGAATTGCAGGATTTAGTACATGTCTCTGAACAGGTGGGTAAGCATTCTTTGCAGTGTGGTTTTGATGCTGTACAGGCCTCTTCTAGGGTGGCTGCCACTGGATCAGTTCTTCGTAGGCACGCCTGGCTTAAGGATCAGAATTTGTCCGAGCATGTTAAAACTAGAATTCTGGATGCCCCTTTACAGTCTGAAGTTTTGTTTGGTCCCCCTGTGGAGTCGGTTTTGAAGAAAATGGAAGACAAGGCTAAGTCTATGCAGACTGTTAAAGATTTTTTGCAGGTGCAACCTCCAAAGTTTAGTAGAAATTGGCCTACTAAGGGGTGGACCTACCCTTCTTCTGATTCTCAGTCTAGGATTAGATCTAGGCGTGGCAGGGGCAGAGCTCACAGTACATTCAGGCCTAGAACTTGGAGTTCACCTGCACAATCTGCATGTGAGGGCAGGGGCCAGTCCTTAACAGGCCCAATGACCTCAGCTGCCAGATTCTTCTTCCCTGGCAGCTCCTTTGGGAGGAAAATTAGCACTCTTCAAGCAAAACTGGCTTTTAGTCACCCAGGACAAATGGGTATTGGACATTATCAACCGAGGCTACAAGTTCTATTTCCATACATTGCCTCCTTTCAAAGGCATGCCAGACGTTCCTCCTCGGCAAAGGATAGAGGCTCACATGCAGATTTCTTTACTTCTTCAAATAGGAGCTATACAGCCAGTCAGAAGTGGGACTAGGATTTTATTCTCGCCTGTTTCTAGTACCAAAGAAAGGGAACACGTGGAGACCAATTTTGGATTTATCTATCCTCAACACTTATCTGGACATTCCAAATTTCAAAATGCTGACGTTACAACAGCTTTTACCTCTGTTGGGAAAAGATCACTGGATGGTAACTCTGGATCTCAAAGAGGCTTATCTTCATGTTCCTATCAGGCCCAGTTGCAGGAGGTACCTGCGTTGCTGGCTGGAAATTTACATTATCAGTTCTCTGCATTGCCCTTTGGCTTATCTAGAGTGTTCACAAAGGTTCTGGCTCCAGTGATAGCCTTTTTCAGGTTAAAAGGAATACAGATTTATCCTTATTTGGACGATTGCCTGATTATTGCACAACACAAAGACGAACTTCTGCATCATCTACAGTATGTGATGGTAGTGTTAAGATGCCTAGGGTATTCTGTGAACGAAACAAAGTCCAGTCTAGTACCCTCTCAGGACATGTGCTTTCTGGGTGTGAGACTGAATACAGCTTCCCAGATGGCCTTTTGACCCCGGACAAACAAAGAAGCCTTTCTCTTTATTTCCATCAAATGTCTCTACAGTCCAGGCTGACTGCAAGGACAGTCCTTCAAGCCTTGGGGTTCATGGCATCTTGTATTCTGGTGCTTCCCAATGCCAAACTGCATATGAGGAAGCTTCAATGGTATCTCAAAAATGTATGGACACAACACTGCCAAGATCTAGACACTGTCATTCAGATAATACCTTGCATTCAGAAAGAGTTTTTGTGGTGGGCTCAGGAATGTCACCTAAACAAGGGACTCTCTGTGACCCGATCAGATTCTAACGACAGATGCCTCGGACAAGGCTTGGGGAGCACACCTCAATGGAAAATGGGTGCAAGACACGTGGCCTGTCAGACTTCAACATTTGCATATCAACTTGAAGGAGATGTTAGCAGTCCAATTTGCATTGATGGCTTTCAAGGATTTACTTCACCCAGGACAGGTGTTGATTCAAACAGACAACACTACTGTCATGTGGTACATCAACAAGCAAGGGGAACCCATTCGTACCCTCTTTGCAGGCAAGCGATGATTTTGTGGGAGACTGCTCTCAGTTTACACCTCAATCTTCAGGCAAGGTTTCTACCAGGAGCACAGAACTCCTTAGCGGATGTGTTGAGCAGACAAATTGTGGATCCTCACGAGTGGAAACTGGATCCTCATGTGTTTCAAGTTGACAGTGTTATGGGGGACTCCAGACATAGATCTGTTCGCTTCTCCACTAAATTACCAGTTGCCAAAGTTTTGCACAAAAATGTTTCATCCCACAGCTTGGAAGGTGAATGCTCTATCCTTCAGTTGGAGCAATCTTCATGTCTATGCCTTTCCACCTCTGCCTCTCATTCCCAAGGTACTCCTGAAGGCCAGAATAGACAAGCCATCCATGATTCTAATAGCGCCGGATTGGCCTCGACAGCACTGGTACCCACTACTGAGGAGTTTGGTACGGGAGCCTCCATGGCCTCTGCCTTTGATTCCGCATCTTTTGTCTCAGGAGGGCAATCACTTCCTCAATGTCAAGATTCAGTCTCTGCATCTCACAGCCTGGCATATTCTGTTTTAGACCCTGGAGGGTCTCAGCTTCCACAACAAGTTTTGAATGTTATTTTGGAGGCCAGAAGGCCTATTACAAGGAAAGTTTACGCTGATAAATGGAGGAGATTTTTTCTTTGGAGCAAAGCGAAGGACTTTGATGTATTCAAGCCTGATTTAAGTGTTTCTCTTCAATATCTTACTGAGTTATTGGACAAGGGTTTGTCTTTCTCCTCGATAAAGGTTCATGCTGCAGCCATTTCTGCTCACTATGACTGTGACCCTCCTTTATTTTCCCATCCTTTGTTTAAGCAATTTCTTAGAGGGGCAAAGAACATAAGACCCCCACGTAGAGCTCCTACTCCTGCTTGGGATCTCAATTTTGTGTTGGAAAAGCTTACTCTACAACCTTTTGAGCCTGCAGCTACTGCCGAGTTAAAGTATTTATCATGGAAGACTGCTTTTTGTTGGCCATTACCTCTGCAAGAAGGGTTTCTGAATTACAGGCCCTTATGGCAGTGGAACCTTTCCTGATTTTTCATAAGGATAGGGTATCTTTAATCCTTCCTTTATGCCTAAAGTGGTTTCTAGTGTGGCCTTGAACCAAACTATTCATTTGCCTACTTTTATGCAAACCCTCAAAATAAAGGGAGAAGATTTTGCATACTTTGGATATTCACAGGCAGTTACATTATTATTTGAGCAGAACCAAGGGGTTCAGGCAGTCTCAGCAGTTGTTTGTTTCTTTTGCTTTGGGTTCTCAGGGAAAACCTGTTTCAAAACAAACTATTTCTAAATGGATTGGGTTTTGTATTTCTTTCTGTTATTCCCATCATTGTAAGGAGATTCCGCTGGAATCAGACCTCATTCCACTAGAGCTACTGCCACTTCTACTGCCTTTCTAAGGGGTAGCTACAAAGATATTTTGGAAGCAGCCACTTGGAGTTCAGTGCATACTTTTTCCAAGCATTACCACCTTCCTCTTTATTCTAAGTCTAGGGCTGGATTTGCCACTGCAATATTACAGGGCATTTTAGCAGCCCCTAATGCTTTATGATTTTGCCATCCTCCCTTTACCTCTGCTTTGGGATTCTACCCATATGTAAGGACTGCAGCAATGTGAGATGAAGAACATAGTACAGTTTTGTACCTACCATAAATGTAGATGTTCGAAGATCCACATTGCTGCAGTCCAATTTACCCTCCCTCCTTCCCCTCTGTAGTTTGGCATGTTTATATGGTTTGGGAGGCATCCTGTTTTTGGGCTGTGGCCTTTCTTTTTAGGGCCTTCTGACATCTGGGGCAAGAAAAGACTGAGGATATGACGTCGGTCATGCGCTTTTATACCCTGACGCTATGATGTCAGATCTGATGACCGGCGCCAGCCTAATACTTTGGTATTCGGGCCGACCGAGGACAGCGGACTACCCCCATATGTAAGGACTGCAGCAATGTGGATCTTCGAACATCTACATTTATGGTAGGTACAAAACTGTACTTTTCTCTTGTACTGCAGACAATCTCAGGTTCTTTCTGTGCGTCGTGTCTTCTAACTTTTTTTAATAGCTCTTCTTGAGACGTTTCATACTCAAGACAGTTTTTTTCTTCATTTCAGCCTCTGATTTTTGCAGTTTTATCAGTCCATGTTAAAGTTTCTTCTATTTTTTTAAGCCTTTTGCTATTTTGAGTTGATATACCCTGGGATCCAGTAACATCTACACTAAATGTGCAGCCTTCTGAATGAACAGACAGCACAGGCATAACTCACATGTTCTTCCACCTAATTTTATTTTTTCTACCAATTTTCTTACAGCTTTAAATATTGACAGAGATTCATAAAGGTTACTACAAAGTGTAGACTACATGTACACTTAGTGTAATCTTTCTGAGTGACTATAGAAAGCGCAAAAAATGTGGTAGGGATGTTCTTGAATCTTAATGCACACTTAATGTAGGTGTTATTGAATCTGGCATGTAGTCTTTCTGTTTTTAAGTGCAACCTGGTTAACTGGATGGGAAATGGAAAATACATCCCTGGGGATTTCACCCATGTCCCTGCTGGATAGGAGCATCGGGTGCTAATTTGCTATGCATGGGCTAAACTCTTGACTAGGATTTTAAGGGCCTCAGGGCCAATAGACTAGTAACTTCCTATGAATATATATGTTTCATTTATTTTAATCACCTCTGAGTACATTTGTGAGAAGACTACTTCAGTAACAATTGGATCTGTACATGTATCAGTCCAGGCTAATGCCTTTCCATCACCTAGTAACTCTACTCCCAACCGTGTCCCTATAAGTATCTCTACACCTATGTCCTATTATTCTTATCTCCCCCATTCATCTCCATCCGACTCTTTTTGCCCTTCTAACCTCTCTCCAGTTACTACACTCCATTTCTTTACCCTCTGTCCATCTATATTCCTACCTCTCTCCTATTATTCTTCCACTCTCCTTTTCCCAGTTCTTCTACTAAATCTGTCTCTTGCCTTTTCTCCCCAGCTATCCCTCAATACAGTGATAATCACCCTAGTTCAATACTCTTCAATTCTAAATCTTCCTGACCTCCCTCTAATGTACTTATTCTATGTTCACCTGTGAAGGCTGAATTTTGACTGTGTTCTTATCGATACCTTATAGATTGTATTCCAATTGTATTATTCTAACTGTGATGTAATATTTTCACTTACTTTGCAATCAATTAATCTCTATGATTGAATATGCACCTATGATGTGGGTTTCCTGTTTTTGTGCTTATGTATACTTTTTTTGTAATTTTTTTATAATTGTCTCTGGAACTTTTCTCCCAGGGTTTCCACTGAGAATATGCTCTCACCCAGTCTGACCATCCCGGTAAACAAATGTAAAATAAATAAATAAAAATAAAATTTATTTTATCCTTTAAATTACTGGAAGCCATCTCTTGACCCAAACCTGAAGCTTGGTGCACTTTTTTACTGAACATCTACAGACTCCGTTCCAGACAGTGATTTTTCTTTCACCTTCCTGGTTGATTTTCTTTCAAGTTTTCCAAATTTCATCTTTGTTAGCATCCAGGCAGTTTTTTTTTACGTGCCAGTAACTGAATTTTACCCAAAAAGCAGATGTTCTTCGTGTTTCACTGTTGCAGTCATCACATTTGGGTTATCTGCTTGCAGTAGCCCTCAGTCAGCCTGATTATCAAAGTCTTGGGTCCTGCGTCGGGTGCTGTCTCATATTCCATGACGTCAGAGGTATAAAGCATGCAGCCGACACCATTACATCAGTCTTTCTTGCCGTGTGGTATCCAAAGCAGAAGCAGTTCAGAAGTGCCGGTCGGCCGACTCCTGAAATTTTCATTTTCGAGTTTCAGAACCGAAGTCTTCAACTAAGCTAAGTACCCCATTGGGGAACCCTTTTCT
This sequence comes from Protopterus annectens, assembly GCF_019279795.1. NCBI lineage: Eukaryota > Metazoa > Chordata > Ceratodontiformes > Protopteridae > Protopterus > Protopterus annectens. Next base: position 657,925,123 of record NC_056733.1, on the reverse strand, counting down.
TGCTGTAAACCGATGTCAGTAAAAGTTATTTGTCTTTCTTGTGGAAAGCAAATACCTCATAAAGATTTTAATTCGTACTGCATTCCTTGCTTAGGCCCAGACCACGACGTACCTTGCTGTTGGTTTTGTACCTTATTCAAACCTCTAACTATTTGTCGTCGGTTTATTTACGCTTCTAAATATTTTGGTACTAGGTTCAATTATCCAGAAATGGCTTCGGTAAGCCACCCGACTACCGACATTCCAAAAAAACGCAAAGATAAAGACAGACCGCATAGGTCCAAAGCTGCCGACGACGCTTCTCCTGAGCTAGTCGCCACTACTCAGTGAGGCTCTTTTGCTGCCCCTGATACCTGCTACTTCATATTTGCAGGCCTCTACTGAGACCCATTCGGAGTCCGGTATGCTGCGAGATGCTTCTTCAACTATGGAACCTGCGGATGTCTCTACCTTGGATGGGTCCGGAGCCGCTGTGCAGGCACTGGCTTCTGAGGGTGTATTCAGGCCTACTGAATTGCATATTAAACTGATGCCATCTTCTTCTTCAAGGCCTAAAACTTGATCTATGCCTAGAAAACCGATGCCCAGACCGCATGGTCAGGCTCCTATGCCTAAAAAAACAAATGATAAGAATGGCTGAAGACCTTATTACTCTAATCAGAGGAAGCCACCCTTCCCCCTCTAAGAGACCTAGGACTGATTTTCCTTCTGATTCTGCTGATCAGGACTCTGAAATTTCTGTTTCCTCTGATGACCAGGATTTACTCTCATCTACCTATGAGGAATTTGATGCAGAGGATTCCATTCCCTCTGCTTCCCTTCCAGAGGATTTCTCTTTTGATGAAACCTTGCATACTCTTAGGGAACTTTTTCGGTGGGAAAGCCAGGATTACTCTGACTCCAAAAAGAGGCTTAGGGATTTCTTACTCCTACCCCGACACAGGTCTTTGGCCATCCCTCCTGTACTGGACATTGTTGATGATGCCTTCTCAGAATCTAGCCTGGCCCCTGACTCTTTACCTCCTGCTCCCAGAAAACCTGATAGATATTACAGGGTTCCTGACTCTCACAAGTTCCTCTTTAAAATTCGTACTGTGGATCCTGAGACCATTTCACAGGGACCCAAGGGCATTAAGGCTACTACTGCCAAAAATCCTACCCCCTCTGATAGCGATTCCAGGGCGCTGGATAGATGGGGTAAGAAGGTATATACTTCTGCAGCCTCGGCCATTAGGGGCTTAAACTGCCAGTTTCATATGTTAAAGTATCCGCAGCATATTATTGGATTGCTTAAACAGAAAATGGTGTTGATTCCTGACTGCTGAAAATAAAGATTTGCAGGATTTAATACATTATGCTGAACCAGTTGGAAAACATACTTTGCATTGTGGTTTTGATTCATTAGAGGCATTTTGCAGAGCTGCTGTCACTAGGTCTGTACTTAGAAGGCATGTTTGGCTTAAGGAGCAATCTTTGCCAGATCATGTTAAAGCTAAATTGCTGGATGCCCCCTTAAACCAAGACCGCCTGTTTGGCAACAAAGCAGAAGAAGTACTTAAAAAGATGGAGGAAAAAGCTAAATCTATGCAAACTGTTAAAGATTTCCTGCAAGTACAGCCTCCCAGATTTAGTAGGCATTGGCCCTCTAAGAATTGGTCCTTTCCTGTCTCTTCCAGGCCTTCTCAGTCCAAACCCAGAACCAGCAGAACACCCAGGCTTCAGTCTCAAGGTACTCACAGGACTAAGTAGTGGGGGGCTCCCACTTTCAAAGCAGGGAGTAGTAAGACTCCCTCCTATGGTAAACTATCTCAATGACTTAACTTTAAATCTTCCAAGCCCTGCATGACTGACTGTTCATTTAGGGGGAAAGATTGCCCTGCAGACAAAAAATTGGGAACTCATTACCCAGGGCAAATGAGTTTTAAATGTAGTTTCCCAAGGATAACAGATTCCACTTCCACTCCTTACCAACCCCAAATGGTTGGCCAGATCTACCCCCAAATCAGTGGGCAGATACTCAAAAGCAAGTTCTCTCTCTTTTAAGCATCACGGCTATTCAACCTGTCTCAGAAGAAGAAGAATGGGGACAAGGTTTATACTCAAGACTTTTCCTGGTACCCAGAAAAGACAATTCCTGGCGTCTTATCCTGGACCTGTCTATCCTAAACACATTTTTGGTGATCCCAAAGTTCAAGATGCTATCTCTTCATCAGCTGCTTCCTATGCTAGGCAAAGATGCCTGGTTGGCAACACTGGATTTAAAGGAAGCCTACCTGCACATCCCAACTTGCAGAAGATACCTACGCTTGAAAGCAGGCTACATGCACTATCAGTTCTCTGCATTGCCCTTTGGCTTGTCTACTGCACCCAGGGTATTCACAAAGTGCCTAGCTCCAGTCATTGCATTTTGCAAGCAAAGAAATATTCAAATATACCCATACATGGACGATCGTCTAATTCAGGCAGAAAGCCAGGACATGCTATTAAGTCATCTGGCATTTGTAAAGAAATTGCTAACTTCTCTGGGGGTACACCATAAATGAAAAGAAATCACATCTTGTACCCTGCCAACAAATTGTATTCCTGGGAGCAAGCTTGAATACAACATCCCAGATGGCCTACCTCACGCTAGAGAAACAAGTTCATTTGACAGCCTACTTCAAACTACTGGCCACAAAGACCCAGCTGTCTGCAAGGAAAATACTGCAAGCCCTGGGGTTCATGGCAGCCTGCATTCTACTAATTCCATATGCAAGTCTGCATATGAGGAAACTACAATGGTATCTAAAAAGCCTATGGTGCCAACATTCTCAGAATCTACAATCAATGATTCCTATCATACCTTGTCTACAGATAGAGTTCCTTTGGTGGGCAGAGGCCTGCCACCAAAACAAGGAACTGCCATTCACTCTACCCCAAGTAAGGAGACCTAGTACTAGAAAATCCTATGCTGAAAAATGGAAAAGATTCTGTTCCTGGAGCCAAACTCAGGGGATGGGCACAGCAGCGCCCAATTTACCTCAGATTCTTCAATACTTAACTGAGATGCTTCACAAGGGCCTTTCCTTTTCCTCCATCAAAATTCATGCCTCAGCCATTTCAGCTCATTACAATACAGAACCACCACTCCTCTCTCATCCACTGCTGAAGCAGTTCCTCAGAGAGGCCAAAAACTTAAGACCACCCAGGAGAGCCCCTACTCCAGCCTGGGACCTTAACTTTGTATTGGAAAAGCTCAATCTACCTCCTTTTGAGCCAGCTGTGAATGCAGAGTTGAAATTCCTTTTTTGGAAAACAGCCTTCCTTTTAACCATCACTTCAGCAAGAAGGGTGCCTGAATTACAGGCCCTCATGGCAGTGGAACCTTTCATCATCTGCCATGCAGACAGGTTGTCCCTCAGGACCAATCTTTCCTTCATGCTCAAGGTGGTATCCAGTGTGGCCCTTAATCAGTCCACTCATTTGCCAACCTTCTTTTCTAATCCACAGAACAAAGGGGAACAAATACTAAACTCCTTGGACGTGCACAGACAACTTAGATTTTACTTGGACTGGACTAAACCTCTCAGGAAATCTGAACAGTTGCTGGTTGCATTTGCTGCAGAGGCAGAGGGGAAGGCCATTTCAAAACAAACCATTTCTAAGTGGATAGGCCATTGCATTCATTTTTGCTATAAGCACCATGGAAATCCTACCCCACAGGGGATAAGACCACATTCAACTAGGGCTGCATCTACCTCTACAGCCTTTCTCAGAGGTGTCCCTACAAGGGACATCCTAGAAGCTGCTACCTGGAGTTCTGTACATACCTTCACCAAGCATTGCCACTTGCCAATTTTTTCTAAATCCTGAGCTGGCTTTGCCACTGCAGTCTTGCAGGGCCTTATAGCTGGTCCTAATGGTATCTAATTTCCTCCTCCCATCCTTAGATTTGGGAATCTACCCAAATATGATGACTGCAACAGTGAAACACGAAGCACATAGTACAGTTGTGTACACTTACCATAAACGTAGATGTTCGAGTGTATTCACTGTTGCAGTCCTGGTTACCCTCTCTCCAGCCCTTTGACTTTTCTCTGCTTTCTACTTGTCCTCTTTTTTGGCCATATCTTATGGCAATGGTATTTACCTTTTACTGGAGGTGTTCCACACCATGTAATTGCTTCCTATTTTGGGGGCTCCTGACATCTGGGGCAAGAAAAACTGATGTAATGGCGTCGGCTGCATGCTTTATACCCCTGACTACCTGACGTCATGCAAGATGAGACAGCAACCGACGCAGGACCCAAGACTTTGATAATCAGGCCGACTGAGGGCTACTGCAAGCAGATAATCCAAATGTGATGACTGCAATGGTGAATACACTCTAACATCTATATTTATGGTAAGTGTACACAACTGTACTTTTCAGTGGCACTCCTTTTTCTTTGTTTCTGTTTTCACACTGGGAGAGCTGAAGTTAAGTTGTTAATCACTGTGCAGCCATCATGGAAGTCCCCAGACAGGAGTCCGTGTTGGAAGAAGAGGAACAGGGTACTGTTCTCACATGTGGTGGCATATCACTTTCTCCTCTAATGTTCAAAAAAGTTAATAACTGTTTTTCTTGTGGGGAAACAAATCCCACATAAAGCTTTTCACTCATTTTTGTTTTGGGCCTCAGCACATCGTTGACTGCTCATATTGTGTTAAGTTTCATGCAAAACCTCTTAAACATAGGGCCAAGGTACCTGTAGCTCATATGGACTGCTTGTCTTTGGCTTCATCTGTAGCATCGCAACCTTTGACTTCTGCAGGTCCTGCAGTTGCTCCAATGGCTTTTGGTGTGATCCTAAAAAAGATAAAGATAAAAAAAAGTAGGGATCCAGAGACCGCAGACTATTGAGTCAGGCTGTAAGCTGAACGAAGACCTTGCTGAGGCAACTTTGCAGCCCCTGGTACCAGTGACTGCTAGGCCAGAGCCCTTTGGCACAACCTGTCATGAAGCAACCCTTGTCCCCGGCCTACCCATGACTACCACCACTGCTCACCTCAGTCCAGTTTGACTCAGCTATGCAGGCATTAGCTTCTGATGTCCAAGAAATGGTTCTGCAGACAGACCTTGCATCTCTTCCAACCTCCAGCGTTCCTCTCAAGGTTGTGATCGGGCAAATGCATCCTTCTGCTATGCCTGTTAAACTATCTGTCAAACAGAAATGCACTTGCCTGGTCTCATCTCTGTCCTCAGCCCCTGTGTCTCTGGCCAAAGTCCAGGATTTGGTCAAGATAGCACAGGAATTCATGGCTTTGATTAAATCCAGAGAAACTTAACAACCCTCTTCTGAAGCTACTCCGATGCTGACTAAAAGAACAAGGGAAGTGGCCATTTAAGAGGAGGATGAGGAGTCATCTGAAGATGAGGATGTGCTCAGTTATTTGGGTCATTTATAACCCCCAAACCTACTTTGACTCAGACTTGGATGGTACTCTCTCTTCTGCTTCCCCACCCGAAGACCTTTCCTTCAGTGATGCATTACACAAAATAGAAGAAGCTTGTAACTGGGAAGGAAAGCAGTTCTCCCAAGCGCAGATACATTATACTGATCTATTACCTTCTCATAGACCATTGGCTATTCCTCCAGTACACGGATGTTTTTGAGGATATAGCCTTACACCCTGACTGCTTTCCACGTGCACCTAGGAAACCAGACAGATTTTGTGGAGTGCTTGACTCAACAAACATCTCTACAAAAATCCCAATCTAGCCAACAGAAAGTTTTTTTCTTCTCAAGACAAGGTAATTTTCCTGAAAAGTTATTTGAATACCCTGCTCACAAAACAACTTATCTTGGCCAAATAGTTCTTAAGGATTTTAGGGTACATGACTTCATGTATCTTGATGGTCCGTTTAGCAAAGCTACACATGAGAAAGCTCCAGCAGTTTCTCAAAAATGTCTGGGAGCAATACACACAGTCTCTAGAAACTCTTCTCCCCTTGCTCTTGTGCCTCATGAAAGAACTTCTATGGTGGAAATATGCCATACAAATGAACCCAGGTGCAACCTTCCTGCTGCCTCAGGCAGACAGTTCCATCACCGCAAGACATCTTGGGGAGCCCACTCAGGCCTGCTGAGTGGGCAGGGCATTTGGTCCCCACAACAGAGGAAGTTGCATATCAATCTAAAGGAAATGCTAGCAGTCTTCCTAGCCATAAAAGCTTTCTGACAGCATTTAAGCCCAAGAACACTGCAAATCTGGACAGATAGTACCACTGTCATGTGGTACACAAACAAGAAAGAAGGACCTTGTCTTACCCACTGTGCAGCCTTGCCAGAAAGATCTGGATGTTAGGCCAAGATCTGGCCATCATTTCATAGCATCATATGTACCAGGTCGCATGAATCTCCTTTAAGACTCTGTGAGCAGGGAATTAGAAGATCCAAGCAAATGGATGTTGAAAGGGGAAGTAATGGATGTTGAAAAGGGGAGTATTCCCAGATCTCACCACTCCGTGGGAGTTCCCTTTAGAGACCTTTTTGCCTTTCTCCATAGCAACCACCTCCTGATGTTCTGCTCCAGAACACAGCAGGAGGGTGCCTGGAAGACAGATGCCTTCACTTGGAGCCACTGGAACTAGAATTGTATGCCTTTCCCCAATTTCCCTTGATTCCAAGGATGCATACAAAGATCAGGACTGTGACCAATCAAGCACGATACTGGTTTTACCTATTCTGATCCAGACAACTCTGGTTCTCTATACTCCTCACCTTCAGTGAGGGGAGGTTTTGCAACCTCCCAAAGGACATAGACCTTCTCAGCCAAATCAGGGAATTTGCCTTCTACCTCAGTCTAGTTGCCTGGAGGATTGGGTCATGACACCCACTTCGATGCCTTACCTAAAAGAGGGTGCTATTTATTCTAAATGAGGTAAGAAAGCCTAACACCAGAAAATCATACCTGGCAAAATGGGAGACATTTTTACCTGGTGTCATGGCTGGCACGCTATACCAGCTTAAGCAGACATCAGTTCAGAACTGCTTTACCTTTCACACCTGTTTGAACCAGGCCTTTCTTATTCTAGGATATAGGTCCATGTTTCTGCTATTTCAGCTTGCTTGCAGATTACACCACCACTCTTCTCTCACCTTGTAATGAAACTGTATCTAAAAGGGGTGAGTTACCTGAGACCTCCCAGAAAGCACCCCATTCTAGCATAGTATGTAAACTGTGTTTGGGAAAACTAAACCTGCCATCCTTTAATATGGCTGCTACTACACCTCTCAAGGTGCTTACCTGGGAGACCACCTTCCTTGTAGCTGTCACTTCAGCAAGAAGAATCTGTGAACTGCAAGCTCTCATGTATGTAAAGTCCTTCACTGTCTTCCACAGGGACGGGGTAAGCCTCAGAACAAACCCATCATTCATGCTTAAGGTGGTTTTAGAACCCAGCCCTTAACCAGGCAATCCACGTGCCAGTCTGCTTCCTAAACCCATGGAGTAAAGCATTAAGAATCCTCCTCTCACTGTATGTCCACAGACAGATCAGGTACCACCTGGACAAAACACAAATTATGGACAGGGCAGAGCAATTGTTGGTATCTTTCACAGAGGGAAAATAAGGTAAGCCTGTTTCAGAGCAAACCATCTCTGAATGGATTGCAGACTGCATCAGGTTCTGTTACACACACCATAGAAAGCCTCTACTAGACCACAGTAGAGCCTATTCCACCAGGCATAGGACAACAACCACTGCTTTCCTCAAAGGAGTTCCCACTCAAGCCATCCTAGAGGCAGCCACTTGGAATTCTGTTCACACTTTTAACAAACACTGTAACTTAGGACAGGTCTCCAGGGTCAGGGCAGGGTTTACTTCCGCCATCCTACAAAATATTTCCTAAACCTACAGTAATCTCCTCCACCCTCAAAAAAATATTCCCAAGGATTAATACTGTAACATTGACTACAAAGAAAACAGTTGTGCCCCATTTACCTTAACTGGAGATGTTTGAGTAGATCAGTGTTGCAGTACATATTCTAACCCTTCTACCCCTCTGTGTAGGGACCATGTCGGTATCCCTTTGGCTCATTCCAGCTGTACACATTTCCTTCTGTTTTGCATTCACAACCAACACCAGACAGCTGGGGAGGTTGTGCTGTCCTCTGGCATCAAACTACTTTTCTCTGCTTAGAAAGACCAGAAGATGGTGCCGATGTACAGCCTTCTTTATACTCTGATGTTCGAATGTCTGTCATTGAGCGTCTGTGTACTTGGGATGATGCTAAGACTCTGGACATGGGGTTGGTTGCAGGCTTCTGCATAGCAGCAAGTTCCAAGGATTAGTAATGCAACACTGATGTACTCAAACATCTACAGTTATGGTAAGTGGGACACAAGTATACTTTCTTTAGCACATAGCACAACCCCTCATTTGAGGTCCCAGACCTGCAGCACTGTGAGATCAGTGTCTGTAGGATCCCCTGCATCAAGTATGTCACAGCATCACAGAAAGTCACCATCCACCTCACGCTACAGCTCCTTCTCAAGATCTCATTTAGGTTTCATCTACCTTATCTTTGGTAGATGTTATGTAGGACACATTTGATCTTGACCTGCAGTGATTCAAGCTTACACCATTTATGCAATTACAGTTGTACGTCTACACAGAGATGTCAGTGTTTAACTGTAAAGGAAATGAGATGTTAATAAAAAAAAATTATAAGAAAAGAAAAATGCATGAGTGCAGAATTAAACGCATTACTAGGACAACCATTTGCATGCATTTGATTTCAGTAAAGAAATTGCTTATAAGTAAAGGAAATAAAATTGCATTATCAATTCAGCAATGGTACAGCTATCAAATAACCATGACATACAACTTAAAGAATAAAAAAAGTGCATAATAATCCTAACATGTTAACTAGCACTGCTGCCACTTCACTCTTAGCTTTGTAAAAATGATGAATCTCTGAGAACACCACTTCTTGTGTTTAAGAAAATGAAACAAACTTAAGAAAGAGCTAATAAGTCATTTTAGATGAGCAAGAGTGAAGCAGAGGAAAATTACATGATACTAAAAAAGCACATTAAACATCTTCTATTTAAAGTGCAAAGTGTGCATATATGTTAAATAATGAAATAACACTATATTCAGTTTGCAAACTCATGAGAATCAGTACATGTATACTGAAGTACACCACCTAAATAGAAAGTCTTGTGAAAATCCTGTAAAATATGTAGTTATTCCCTACATCATACCTTATGACATCACTGAATAGGGTCTATATTAGATCAGCGAACGCTTAAAAAAGCGTACGCTGATTGATCGAACTTATGTAAGCGAAAGCTTAAAATATCGAAGCAACAGAAACCCAATTTTTTTCCTAGGGAAAGAATTCGGTTGTCCTTTTCTGTTGCTTCGGTATTTTCAGTGCTGTGGTGGAAAGTTACGGGTCGGGCTCAGGTAAGTGTGCAATTGTGTGGATGTGAGTGTTAGGGCGGGTTAGGTGAGTAAGGGTTAGGGCGCGGGTTAGGTATGTGTGCGATTGTGTGGACGTGAGGGTTAGGGCGGGTTAGGTGAGTTATGGTTAGGGAGCGGGTGAGGTGAGTGTGCGATAGTGACGGACCTTAGAGTTTGGGTTAAGGTAAGTGGATAGTTAGTGGTGTGTGTATAGTTTAGTGTAGGGTTAGGTGTCAGATTTTAGGTGTATGTGTGTGGATTGCTGTTTGTTTGGTGTGCTTGTGTTGTGTGTATGTGTTTTGCATCAGAGATTTTTTTCCCTAGGAAAAAATCGCTGTTCTGACAGTTCGAGATTGTAAGCTTTCGCTTACTTAAGTTCGATCAATCAGCGTTCGCTTTTTTAAGCGTTTGCTGATCTAATATAAACCCACTGAATAGTCGTCAGTAAACACTTAGGCATGACATTTACCAACAATATCCAAAATATGAAATAACCGCAAACCACAGGCTAAGACGGACTGCGTAGGACCATAAAGACTTCCAGTTCCACGAGTATTACTGCATAAAAAAACTTTATTCAAAGTGATTGCGCGCTTTCATCCTGCTTGATGGGACTTCATCATAATCTAAAATCAGTAAAGAAATAAATGGCCTTGTATAGCCTGAAATCATTCCCAATTAATCAGTCATTACATCTTGTTAAAAATTAAAAGGGCAAGTAACAAAATTGTCAGTTAAGTCACCACAAAACACTAAAGGTGAACAAATACTAATTAAAAAATAACACATGAGCACTTCTATAATGAATGTAAAAACTTATGCTGTGCATACACGCCGTTACCTATCTAAACTGGGCTACTTAAGAATGTTCAGCTCTAAGTTATAGAACAGATTTCAAAGAAATATTTTCATTAATACTGGTGGGGGGGGTAGAGGCATTCAACATTAACTGCCACTTCACTTCTTTTTCTTCAAGCAAAACTTTGTGGTCACCACCCCTAGGGTAGACTGCTAATTTTTCCAGTATACCATATTTAAATGTATGGCATCCCGGACTACTAGACAGATGTCTATAAAGCGTTGTTGGTATTTTGTTTCCTAAATCTGATGTGTGCTCATATATTCTATTTTTTTAACGCCCTGTCTTTTTTCCTAACATAAAATGCTGGACCTGGTGAACACACCGCTAAATGTATGACACATAGTTTTGCAATTACCATTTTTAAAGGAAACCCTTGTTTTATTAATATTTTCCATCTGTAACTCAGCAGTCTCCGAAATGTAAGAACATTGACTACATGAGCCACACTTTTTGGTACCAAGGTTAACCGTAACATTTGGATGAATCTGTACATTTTCTAGATTATTTTTCAAATTGGCTCCTGTTTTGTATACAAAACATAGGCATTCTCCTACAAGGCTAAAAATCTCCCCATTGCTTATTAGTAAATTCCAGTTTCTAGTAAACACGTCCTTAATCTCTTCTGTGTATGGACTATATTCTAATACAAGGGCCCTGTTGTAATCACTATAATTCTTGTTTTATACTAAAGGCTCAAAATGTTCCCCTAAAAGGGGTCTGTACCTGTCATTCCATTGGGATAGAACATATTCCACTAAGTCTTTCACTAGCTTAGGTGGATACCCCCTCTCAGGAAACATGCATCCTACCGTGTCTAATTCCTTTACCACATCCTCATAAGTAGATTTCATCTGGGCCACTCTGATGCATTGTCCTTTCAGAATAATTTTTTTCTGGGTGTAAGGGTGACAGCTACTATATTCAAGGTAGGAATTACTAAAAGTGGGCTTACAATACACTTTGGATTTAAACCCTTTATTAGAATGGGAGATATAGGTGTCTAGATATGAAATGCCAGTACAATCATAAATGTACATAAAACTGAAAAAAATACTAAACATTGTTCAAATATTTCATAAAGTTGTTGATTTCTGTAATGCTCCCTTTCCAGAGAATAAAGACTTCATCCAGAAACCGTACATATAACTTCAAATTTCCTGAAAATTCTCTATTAAACACGTTTCTTTTCCCATTCAGTAAGGACAAGATTAGTGAATATGGGGGCCCCATAGCAACACCTTTTATCTGCTTGAAATATTCCCCTTCGAAATAGATGAAATTATTTTCCAACACTGTAGTCATAAACTCAGCTACTAGTTGTACCTTGTCCCACTGTAAACTGGAAAATTTCACCATGCTGTCTTGAAACAATTCCAACCCTTTCTTCTTGGGTATGGAAGTAAAAAGTTCAGCTACGTCAGTGGTTAAAAATATAAGATCTTTTTCCCCATAGTTCTTTTTTTTAATCTCCCTAGAAAGTCCCAAGAATCTTTTAAAATATATTGCACTTTTGTATAAGTATGTTTTAACCAACTATCTGTAACCACTCCATATGGGAAAGTTTTGGACTTGCTACTAGACACTATAGGATGAAGTGTGGGTTTAAAAACATATTTATGAACCTTTGGGACCCTGAATATGGTGGCCAGTACTGGGTTCCTAACCTTCAGATAATTATAAGTGTCCAGGGAAATTCTTTGATCTAATAAATATTCCTCCAAACATAAATCCATTCTTCGGTGGGGTATATTAATCTCATTAATAGATATAGACTCATACACCTCAGTGTTATGTAAAATTTCATACATCCTATTGAGATACTCAAACTTGTCAAAGAAGTCAATACCCCCTCCCTTGTCTGGTTGCATAACCATAATAGCCGTGCTGTGCCGAAGCTTACAAAACGCGTCCCATTCAGTTTTGGTTAAATTAAAAAACTTTTTCTTACTCTTATTTTTTATCTGGTCTTAGGTTTTGTAAAGATCCTCCACAACAACTTTCTTCAATACTGCTAGGGAAGAGTGAACCTTGTTTTATGCTACTTGGATTTTTATCTGTATTAAAGAATTTGGCTTTTAAAGTGACGTGTTTGTCTCGCAACAGCCTTGGTGGTATGTCTCATCTTTTTTCCTGCATTTCTCTACTTGTTGAGACCACCTTTGGTAACATAGTGTTTTTGTTTTTATGTATTATCTAGAACTAAAACAAAATCTGTTTTTTCACTCTTATCTTTGTTTCCTAACCTATTTTAACACCTTAAAATCACTCTAAGTGGTTTATTTGTAATGTTAGCTGTTTTCCACAACATGGCTACAAATGGGGCTTGATGTATCAATGTGATCGTGTTCTCCCTCAACCCTTTCTCTTTCCCATAATGCTTTGTGTGACTCATGCCAGACATAAGGAAGTAACTTTGAATTCCCATGCCATTGACATATAATGTGATTTGTGATGGTCACGGTTATTTTCTTTACCGTCTGTAAAAGTACTGCTTCTTTTCTGTCTCTAATCCCTCATTTATGTGTGGCTCAGACCTTGTTTTACACTATACTTCGAAGTTATCCAGCTACAGTCAGAAAAGTAACTAAATTGCAGGCCTTTGTTCACGGTTTTCTTTTGTAGTCCGAGAGTTACTTTGTGAATGTTTCATAGGGTAGAATGAGACAAAGTGATATTATTGATATTATCAGTTTTACTTAAGTTAGCATTACACATTTTTATTGTAAAGGACATAATTGATTGAAAGTTGCAATCATGTGACTGTATTTAACATCATGTATATTTAAACTTGGGTGTAACGAGCTTAGTTTATCTGAAGAAGTCCTGCCAGTGAGTACGATGAAAAGCGCTTAATCATATTAAATACGCGTATGCTGTTTGTACCGTTGGCTCTACTTGGTTTTCCTTTCATCTGTTTTTTTTTTTTTTTTACTTTTCTCAGTCTGTGTGTTAAAATTACAAATAAAGCATTCAGAGTGATTTTGTTGTTAAAATAGATCAGGAAAAAAAGACAGAGTGGAAAAAGCAGATTTTTTTTAGTTTTGTGGTGGAGTTTTCCTTTAACCATCTGTTCCAGCTGCCAGATAATTGCAGGGTAGACTAAAGTGGTGATTTCTGACAATTTGATGGATACCTCTAACGATGTAAACAGAGAGACAGTCGCTCAGCGTATCAGCAGGAGTGTTTGTGTGGGTGATGTCATTTGTCTCAGAGTTGAGTATCTAGTCAAGTAGTGATTCTTAGTTACTGATCTTGTCCTAACTTTTGGTGTGGTTGATCAGTTGTGTGAAACCATGAAGGTTTATAGGGTGTAAAATTTGAAGGGCCAGCGGTTTTGTGGTGCCAGTCTGTGTTTAGCTCTCTTAGTATAACAGTTTCATGGGTGATGTTTGCTTTGACCCAAGATAAGAAGCTTCTGGTAGTGGAGATGATTTTGCTTGATGGTATGTGTAAGGCAATGATGCATTTACTTTTGTATGGGTTACGCTTTAGAAAGTTAATGAGTATTTTGGTATAATGGATATTATGTTGGTAGAATATTATGTTGGTAGAGTGAGTGGGCTACAGAATGGCAACTCTTCCAGCTCGATTGGCTTTTCTGTGTGTTATGGGAGAATAGATAAAAAGAATGGTCCACTTGGATTTTTTTTTTGATCTAACCATTTAGGAAATGGGGTGTTTCATAGCTGGATTAAGGAGGTGGTGGCTAGAAATTAAGCCTGACCCTAGGGTTCAGGGTGCTTAAACCTTGAAGATGGTTTACAAACTCAGATGTTACTCAGTTAACACACTGGTGATAAACTTGCCAACTGAATATACAGTAGTATAGACTATTGAGCAGTAATGTGATAAGATGTGAATTATAATTTAAAAGAAGACATTTAAATTAGTCACCTCTTAAAAAGTCTCTGTATGAAGTACTGAGTAAATAGGTAAGTTATTTGCATTTGATATCATTCTGTTTCATCGTTGTTTGATCTTAGTTGTGTAAACTACATTGGACATTGCACAGTCAAGTTAGTTTTTCAAAAGAACATTTATGAACTATGTTCAGTCTGTAAGTACTATTTTTTTCAACCTTTTTTTCTTTTCCATAGGGTAATGAAGGCCCTTGGAGATGCAGGGGTTCCAGTGCCTCAAGTAATTGAACTCTGTGAAGACTCAAGGTAATTATTGTTAAGAAGACTTCACGAAGTACAAAGGTAGAAGCAACATTATTTAACGAAGTAACTTGTTTGTTATGTTATTTGGAAATAAGATAGCAATGAATGGAAAGCATCACATTAATTTATGTTAAATTTTGAGAGTAGAATTATTAATAATAATAATTAAGAGACTTTTGAGACAGCTGCACACTGATCAAGAGCTTAATGTTAGCTCCCCCAGTCTAAAAACAGAAACTGCGAAAAAGGAGTGCCATTGAAAGTGTTATTTAGGTAAAATTCAGTTACTGACTGTTGCATACATAGCCTGGATGCCACCAAATAAGAAATTGAAGAATCTGAAAGAAAGTCAGCAAGGAAATATGAAGAGAAAACACTCTGGGAAAGATCCTACTGCTGTTCAGCAAAAAACAGTTCTAAGATTCAGCTTTGGTTCAAGAAATGGCTTTCAGTAATTTAGAGGAAAAAAAATAAATCCAATGTACTCAGAAGTGATTAAAATAAATGAAACATTTAATGAATAAGTCAACTTAAATACCAAAAAGCTAGAAAAAATAAGAAGCTTTAACTAGCTATTCAAATGAACTGATAAAACTGCAAAAATCAATCAGAAGTTGAAATGAAGAATAAGCTGGCTGAGTGTGAGGCTTCTTTTTAGAAGAGCCGATTCAAAAAATAGAGTTAGAAGACAGTGTGTGCAGAGAACATGCAAGATTTTCTACTGTACCAAAGAAACTGGAAGGAGCAGACCTTATTTATTAATGTTATGAAAGCACAAATAAGTGACTGAACTGGTATTCCAAAGCAGGACTTGTTAATTGGAAGGACACATTAAGTGTATGCGCTAAACCTGGTTATGAGAAAGCAGCCAAACCAGTATTGGTAAAGATGCAGACATACCCAGCAAAAAAGAGTTGATCCCGACAAAATTATGGCAGAAGGGAAAGTGTTAAAAATTTGAGACCGCAGACAGTTTGTGGAAAATGATTAATCATTTTACGCCAGACAAAAGAGGATTGTCAAGAGGTAGGTGTAAAATTCAAGCTGCTGTATCCAGTTGTCTTCAGATTAATTTTTTTCCTGAAGGATCAAAGACATTTTTGATGCAGGACAGACTTAGGAGGAAACAAAAAGTTTATCCAATAAACATTGAGCCAGCAAGCAGAAGGGGACTCTACTTCTGGTTCTTCTCACAATAAAGCTCCAAGAGAGACTTTGCCAAGGAAACCTTTTCCAGTGTTTCAAAGGAAAATGCTTTGGAGACCAGAAAAAAAAGCACACGAATTGAACAGAAGAATCAGGAGTACCTTAGACTTCAACCAGAGTGTAATGCTGGAGGATGGAGATGATCAGGTAAAAGGCCATCACCACTGAAATTATTGAATGAATGTGAGATTATAAAGTATCAATCACATTTGTGAAATATGGCTTTGAAAATAAAAGTAGCTGAGAAAGGACTGAACTTTTGCTAATATTGTTAAACTTGTGTGATAAACTGTAAAGCATATACCCCACATTATATCTTTTTAAAAGGACACTAAAGGGGAAAAGAAGTAACTGTAAGTAAAACAAGTTTTATTCTTATTAGTATTTATATAAGACGTATCATGATATAAACTGCATGTTATATTGTAAAGCAGTTTTGCATAATGTGGAATCAGGGCAATTTTAAATGTAGGGGAAGAGTCCTTCCAGTGGCTGTTGTGTGTGTTAAATATATTGAAGTAAATAAGTACAATTTTTAGCTGTAACGATATAGGTTTACAGTATGAGAGAGGAAATGCTAAGCAAATGCAAGTTTAAGTGAGTATAATCCTGTGATCTTGGGCTGCTTGGGGTTGGAATTGGTATAATAAAGATGTTTGACTCCTAGACACAAGGTGCAAGGTTTGATTCTCACCTGTGGAAGGTAAATTTGCTAGGCTGAAGATGGCGTACAAGGAGAGCTAGCTTAGAACCTGCATATGAACCTGTGATATGTAGAAATAATTTCCCTTGTTTTTACAAGGGTGGATGTCTAGATTAATGTTCTTGACTTAAGCTATTAACAAGTTTATTTTTGGTAGAAAATACGTTTGAAATTAAGATGAAATGCTGAATGCCATGAAAAATTCTAAGCTCAATGCATCCCATTAGCTAATATTCTCAGTGACAGGCAAGAAGTCTGCAGCTGAAGGCAGTTAGCCAGGGGAATTTTGTGCATTCTGTTTTGAGTGAAATTTACAAACAGTCCTCCATGCATCTACAAGTTGTTTGCTGTTTTTTTCCACACTGCTGACTACTTTTACATTGAGACAACTGTTTTGCAAGTACAACCAATTAATCTTGAGATTTCTAAGTATTTTTGCTGAAATAAGTACAACTTTTAAAGGTACAGTGGCAAATATGTCAATGAAAAATAAAGTTTGAAATTATAAGTAGTGAATAAGAGATGATAGCATCCCCAGCAGCCTTAATACTTTAATGTGTTTAATAGAACAGTTCATAATTTAGTTTTATTTAATGGTAGCTAGTGCACATTTCCTTAGAGCTAAACGTTAATGTTTTCTGAAGGCATATAAACTGTTTTTCACTACTGGGAGAGAAGTAGAGAGGAGAAAATAACAGACAACAGTCAATGTAAGTGGGAGTACAGTTTTTAGTATGTACTTTAGAATTCTTAAAATGCAATTAGTTTTTTTTGTTTGAGGGTTTTCATTAAAGCAAGAAGTGTTGAGAAATGTGACATAAGTTCAAATGGAGATAAAGCAACAAATATGTAAAAAATCAGCCTACCAAACATTGGTGTATGCATGTTACATAAAAGTTGGAAATACATATTCAAAAAACTGCCATGTGTTAGTAAGTAGGAGCAAAAACCTTTATTAATTTATTTTATTTTATTTAGTTTAGTTTACATTTGTTTACCAGGGACGTCCAACTGGGCCAGTGGCCCTTTTTTCAGTGGAGGCCTGGGGAGAAAAGCTCCATTACAAAAACACATTGCAAACAGTACAAGAAACTGATAACAATCAAGAATACATAACTTTGATAAATACAGGTAGTAGTTCATACATAAAGAATAAAAATTGAGACAGTAATGTAAAGTGGTCAGAAAGAAAGAAAGCTAACAAATAAAATAGCATGAAATAGCATGTGCCATCATAGAGAAGTCACTGTAGATCAATGTCAGGGTTTTGGTGGCAAATGTTTGAGATACATGTATGGTATATGTACAAGAATATGACTGATGTTGCTATGCTAGTTTTACTCGTTCTAAGCAGTGATAGGATAGCTAAGGCAGTGTTGAGGTGAAGTGCAAGAAGGAAGGAATATGATGAACCTGTAGGAAGCTTGAGCTAGGTAGATAAAGATGGCAGCAGTAGTAAACTTGAGCTAGATAGAGAGAAATTAGAATTCCATGAGTTTGTGGGGCTAGAATTTAGTAAGGGAAGCGATAATACTGGCAAATAGCAGTGCTACAGGAGACATGTTTGGAAAGAATAAGCATGTGAATTTGACAAAGAAAGGATTTTCAGGATGGATATTCAGCAAATAACAGGGACAAAGGAAAAGGAGAGCAATACTGAATGTTAAGTCTCCAGTAGTGATAGAAGAGGAAAATAAACGCAATAATGGTATATCTGGGGTAGTAAAGGGCAGTTGGCAAGGAGGAGGATTACACTGTCTTGTATTCACATTCCACCAAAACTGCTGTTATGGTGCTTAAGAAATTTTTGGCTAAAATAATTGGTTTTCAACAGAGAATATTACATATAGGTGGAACTGGAACTTGATTTGCAATAGTGAGGGTATATCAGAGGAGCCTGGAAAGGAAAATAAGACAAAAAGGGTAGATCTCTGAAGCAATTTATGGAAATATTTGGTATGGAAGATGTGAATTCAGTAGTAGCAGCTTGATCAGAATTTACATATTATTCCCCAAGGTGCAATAACTGGGCTAGACTTGACAGAAATGATATTTCAGAGGGATATGTGCCAGAAATTATATTTCAGAGGGATATGTGCATTTAATTGAAAGCTTCATAGGTTCATAGGTTCATAGGTTCATACTAGGCTATCTGCCCGAGGGCATTTACAAGCCTAGCCCATCGTTTTGTGGCTTAGGCCACCCCTTTAGTATGGGGAACTATACCCATTATTTTTCTGTGCCTCTGTCGAGCAGTGACACTGAGGTAATCCCTGGGGTATATCTGCGATCTCCCATCCATTGGTCAAGATTTCTCTTGAACAAGGCCAGCGAGGTGCTCTGCCTCACATGTACCGGGATTTTGTTCCACAGCATAGGGAGTCTTTGGGTGATGAATCTATCCCTCCAGCACGTCCTATTAATAGCCGTGTCAAGGTTTAAGTCTCCGCCCTTGTGGCTCTGATGGATCTAGATTTTTGAGGTGAAGCATATTCATCAAATCTGGGTTTGACATGGCCTTGTATGTTAGGCAAAGGTCACCTCTGAGCACTTTAGGGTGGCGACTGAATAGAGCTGGAGTTCTTTCAGTCGGGCAGCATAGGACAGATTTTTGAGACCCTTTATCCTTTTGGTGAGGAACTTTGTGGCCTCTCCAGCTGCTGCAAGTGTCGGGTCAGATACATTCGAATGGGGCATTGTACTCAATCATTGGTCTGATGAGTGATGAGTAAAGGGAGACTATGACCTCCCTTGATCTAGATGAGAATCCCTTCATGATAAGGTGGGCAATGTAGAAGGTCTTCCTAACTACTTTAGCTACATGGGTGTCGAATGACAGACTACTATCAACCTGGGTCCCCAGGTCCCTGATAACTTCTTCTGTGCTCAGTGGATTGCCACCTATTTGGTAGCTAGGGGTAACCTTGTTTTTCCCGAAGGGTATGACTATGCATTTTTGGCATTTAACTTTAGGCCGTGGCTCTGGCACCAGTTATCCGTTTCTGTGAGACCCTTCTGAAGGATATCTGTGTCAGATGTGTTTTCTACTATGGCCCAGTTTGCAGTCATCTGCAAACTTTGTCAGCCATAACCCTCCTGTGTTTGCTTGTACTTGGAAAAGTAGATGCCAAACAAGAGTGGGCCCAGGACTGAGCCCTGTGGGACACCACTTGTGACAGGCTTTGAGTCTGACATGGCGCCAGCAGCTCTGACCCTGTGGGTTCTGTCACTCAGCCAGTTTGCAACCCATCTTGTGATGTATGGGTTGACATTTAAGCTGATGAGTTTTTCAATGATACCCGAATGGGGTATTGTATCGAAGGCCTTAGCCAGATCGAGGTAGGCTGTATGGACTGCCTTTCCCTCATCAATGGCTTTGGTGACTGTTTGAAAAAGTCAACCAAGTTTAAAAGGCATGATCTGCCTTTGACAAAGCCAAACTGGGTTGGATCCAAAGTCTGCAAATTCCCTATGTCTTTATTTATGAGGTCCATTATGATCCTCTCCATGGCTTTGCAGATAAGGCTTGTCAAGCTAATGGGCGGTAATTTCCAGGGTCGGTGGAGGCACCGCCTTTGTGAAGTGGTACCACAGTTGCAGTGCGCCACTCCTGGGTACGTATCCAGAGGTAAGACTTTGATTAAACAGCTGTCCTAGCTGTGGGTTTAATTCCTCATTGAGTTCATGGAGCACACAGCCGGGGACACCATCAGGTCCCATGGATGCTGTGTTTTTGCTTTGGAGAGAGCAGTTCTCACTTGGGCGCTGGAGATGTTTGGGGGCTGCAATCGTTTGGTATAGATATCTCTCCTTTTGGGGGGGGAGAAGTTTGCACTGAACCTGTCAGCCAGTATGTTGGCAATGTCTGTAGGATCAGTAATCTTCACATCATTTTGAACTAGCTCTGAGCATATCTGGGAGTTTCCTCCCAGGTTTCTAACATAGCTAAAGAAGGCCTTATGATTGTCTTTTGAGTCTTTAGCTATTTTTCTCAAATTTGCTTTGGATGATTTTATGAGAGCTCTTAGTTTTTACTTATAGTGATCAAGGGTGTCTTACCTTTTAAGGATTTTGCTCTATCTTGTAGTAGCTTCCTCCTTTTGTTGTAGAGTTTGTTTATGGCTGGGGTCCACCAGACTGGATGCTTGCCTTTGGTACAAAGAGTCTTTGTTTTGCTTGGGATTGCCTTATCCATGCAGTCCTGCAGGTGCTGGTAGAAGGCATTTGTAAGTGATTCAGCGGCTTGAGTACTGTTTTCCGCTCGGGGCCTTAAAGGAGACCACACTAGTCTTTAGAAGTGTGAAGTCGGCTTTTGAGAAGTTCTTTACTGTGGTCTTTTTATTTCAGGTGGGGGTGGGATGAGGACCTCCAGCGAGATTAGTTTGTGGTCTGATCTCACCAGTGAGGGGTACACCTCGGTGTTGAACATTGTGCTCCCATGTTCGTGATGATGAGATCAAGTATGTTATCTCCTCTTGTGGGGATGGTGACTAGTTGTTCCATGGCATTTGAGTTTATGAATTCCAGGAACTTTTGGGCTAGGGTGTTTGGGCTTGAGTAGTGTTCCCAGTCTATATTAGGGTAATTGAAGTCACCTAGTATGATGGTGTTTGGTGATACATTTATCCCTCTAGTGTTTTCAGGAAGGCCATGTGAGGTTCCTGAGTTTGTGAGGGTGGCCTGTAACATGCTACAATTTGCAGAGCAGTCTTGCCTATGGTTAATTGCACCTGGATGGTCTCCGATGCATCGTGCGTTGCCACCAGTCTTGAGGTGTGGGTGTCCTTGATGAATATGGATACCCCCTCCTTTCTTGGTATTGTCCAGATTTTGGGGCGGAGCATGATATGAGGTAAAACCTGATAGCCGGGGTGCTCTCAGGAGCCTTGAACCAGGTTTCTGTCACAGCACAGACATCGATGTTCTCCATACTGAGAAGGGCCTCGAGTGCGTGCATTTTGAGATTTAGACTTCTGGCATTGAGCAGCATTACCCTTAGTTTTTTTCCTTTTTGTGTTCTAGGGTGGTAGGTTTAGAATTTGAGCCTTGCCTAAAAAGGCACTATGGGGTGGCAAGAGCCTTTGCCAATATCCGGAATCCCAGGGGTGACAGGTGCAAGCCGTCCCTCAGCGTGGCTTGTCCAGCATGTCATCCCAGGCAGACAGACACTGGATCCCCTTTGAATGACACCAGTGTTTAAGCCAATTGTTAAAGCTGATCATCTTATCTCTGTATTGTGGCATCATTCTTGGTGAAGGTAGGATACTGCTCAAGGTCAGGGTCATACCTGTCTGGGCTACATAATCAGAGAGCTCCTCAATGTCTCTTTTCATGTAGTCCAAGGAGGTGCGTCTCAGGTCGTTTACACCAGCGTGGACAATGACTGAATCATATTTGTACCTGCTGTTGAGAGACCTGAGTGCTTGCGTTATGTGGCGGATTCTAGCGCCCGACAGGCAGCTTACTGTGACCTTCTCCTTACTCAGTCTGGTGGCGGGACGTCAGTGTGTCTGACTATGGAGTCACCAATGACTAGTGTGTCTGGCATTGTGTTTGGCCTTAAGGGCTGTGACTGTTTGACACTCTGACTGTGAGGTCTATGTGTTGCAGGTGTTGTGTTCTGAGGTGGTGGTTGTTTGGGTGTCTGCTTTGGTGGCCTCTGCTGTTTTGGTAGATTTTTGATCAGAGCCTCCGAGTATGTCTTTGTGTGTTTATGTGTATGATTTGAGGTTGTAATGGTAATATGTGAGACTGGGTCTATAGTGTGTGTGGTAACCTTCTCCTCCTGACTGGTCTTGCCAGTCCTATGTTGAGAGAGCTCAGCCTCCAGTTTGGCCGTGTAGTTGCATCTCTCAGCACCCATCCAATAACTATTTCATGTCATGCAGTAATTAAAGCAAAGTTAAAAATGCATGGCATAGAAGTGAAAAAGACACTGCTGGTTTGCCACCTACCTGTTAAAAAGAGAGGAATTTAATGAATAGATCATGGAAATTATTCAAGTTATTAGGGAAGGTGGACATTTATTCAGAATTTATAGCTAAGTCAGTGAGATAAAATGAAAATGTAGTTTAAAATAGTGTAGAAATAAAAGAGAAATAAATATGAAGTAATAGGAATTAAAGTATTAAATTTAACAGAGCAGCTGTCTTAGCGTAAAGTATCTCTCTAAAAAAAGATATTTAGGCATTTTCAAAACACGTAGACCTCGTGGTATAACTCTGAAGAAATGCATGTTTCTAAGCATTTATGCTGCCACTGAGTCCTTTTCAATTTCATTACATTTGTTTCCATTTCGCGAATTAACATAAGCATTTTCTGCACATCTTCAGTATTAACACCAACTTCTTTGTTCTCACTTAAATTCTCGATTGTAGAAGCCAAGAGCGAGTTGTTTTCGGCCTGCAGTAGACGTTTGAATCTCTCAAACGATTAGGATTATTATACTCCAGTTTCAGTTCTATTCCCTCTGCCATGTTCCTCTGACTTACTGAAACAAAGGGAATAAGTTTAACAGAGCAGCTGTCAGAGAATAAAGTATCTGTCTGAAAAAAGAGACCAAAGTCCACAGCAAAACAGTATAACAACTCGGAGAGAAATACACCACGGCCTATTGAGGAAAGAAAAATTGTTTAATTCAGTTAGCGCTTTCGTGTCGCATGTAGATGTTTTTATATAAATGAGTTTTTAATATATATATTTTTTCTATAGATGTTTTCTGCATTGATTGTTTTCTTAATGTTTTATTATATTGTTACATATGTATATATGTATATATATATATATATATATATATATATATATATATAGTTATATATATATATATATATATATATATATATGTGTGTGTGCTTGTGTGTGTGTGTATATATATATATATATATATATATATATATATATACGTGCGGTAGTGGTGCTGCGGTAGTGTTGTCGCCTCACAGTAAGACGTTCTCCTGTTCGATTCTCAGCTAGAGCGTCTTCTGTGTGGAGACATGCGTGAATGGGCGTACCTTCGTTAAAGGTTGTGCGTCAGGGTCGGCAACTCGGCACATAAAAATCTACTGCCAATCATTAGCAGACCAGAGTTCCGCTGTGGCGACCCCTACAAATATATATATATATATATATATATATATATATATATATATATATATATTCTAGGATGAATGACTGCACTGTGTTCTTAAATTTTTGAAAGTTAGAGTATGATTAGTGATTGGTTAATTGACTTGTGATGCTGATATATAAAGCTGTGCAATACTGTTGGTTTTTATAAGTCTGAAGTATCCAGGCAGGACACGAAAGCACTAACTGAATTAAACAACAATTTTTCTTTCCTCAAGAGGTCGTGGTGTATTTCTCTCTGTGTTGTTATACTATTTTGCTGTGTACTTTGGTGGAATTAAAGTATTGTTGAATAAGGGTAATCTCACAGAACAGAAAGAGAAGCAACTGCAGAGTGCTAAAGAAAAAATAAGCGAGTATTTGGATAACATGCATGATTTTAGAACAATTGCTGTTAAGCAACTATATTTTGATAACTGCAGAGCATCAATACTTTTAGCACAGTGACTTAGGCAACAGAAAGTAGAAAGGGTTGTCACCAAATTTGGGGAAAAGTAACCCGAGATCCTATAGAGGTATTAGAGATATTTTGGAAATTTTATAAACATTTGTATAAAGCAGCGAATGTGGAAGCCAAGAAAGGGCACAAATGGAAATATTTATGGAAGGCTTAATTATGCCAATATTTGAAGAGGATGAGGCATAATAACCAGTACGGATAGGAGGAGATAAGATACAAATGGTGGTGTATACTTGATCTGCAGGAGGTCTCCAGGAGCAGATG